>NC_137652.1:30805172-30820172 GCF_963422515.1 Blennius ocellaris | reverse complement strand
CTTTCTAACCGGAGAATCTTTTCCAAGGCCCGAACCTCCTGAACCTTGTCTCTCAGCCGTTGGTCCTTGTATTGGAGTTCAAAGTGCCACTGTACTTGTTTCATCTCCAAAGCAGCCTTGGACTTCTCTAGTATATCCTGGGACATCTCTAAGATGGTCCTGATTTTTGCTAGACCGTTATTCATGTCCTGCACTTCCTTTTTGAGGTTCTCGCACTCAGTCTCCTTGAGTTCCAGGTCACTTTTGAGGGTTTCCACGTCCAACTGTTCTTGTTTGGACTCCAGAGCAGCCTTGGACCTCTCTAGTTGATCCAGGGACGTCTCCAGGTTGGTCCTGATGGTCGTTACATCGTCCTTCAGTTCCTGCACTTCCTTTTTGAGGTTCTCGCACTCAGTGTCCTTGAGTTCCAGGTCATTTGTGAGGGTTTCCACTTCCAATTCGAGCTCGTGAGTGTTGGTGACACTGACCTCTATGTAGTCATCGTGCAGATCTGCCTGATGACTCAAGGCGTACGACAGCTCATTGATTTTGTCGTCTCGCTCCTTCAACTTCTGCTCAGTTTCTTCTCTATCTAACGTGAGTTTCTTGTCCACCCTTTTTGTGATGGTTTCCACTTCCAATATGAGCTTGTGATTGTTGATGACACAGTCCTGTTTGTAGTCATCGTCCAGCTCTGCCTCATTCAATGCGTATGACAGCTCATTGATTTCGTCGTCTTTCTCCTGCAACTTCCACTCATTTTCTTCTCTTTCTAACTGAAAACTGTTTTCCAAGGCCTGAACCTCCTCCTTCTGTTTCAGCAGCTTCTCATTCTCGTCTTTCAGACTGGAGACGAATGAAGTAAGTTGACGGACTTCCTCCTCGTACTCAGACTGCAGGGTGGATTTCTCCTCAGCTGCTTCCTTCAGCTTGGTTTTCATCGTCCTCTCCAGTTCGGCCTTGGACTCTTCCAGTTCGGCCTTGAACTCTTCCAGTTCGGCCTTTGACTCTTTCAGTTCGGCCTTGGACCACTCCAGTTCGGCCTTGGACCTCTTCAGTTCAGCCTTGGACCTCTCCTCCTCAGCCTTGGACTCCTCCAGTTGATCCTGGAATGTTTCCCAGTAGGTCCTGACGGTTGTTACATCCTCATCCATTTCCTTCAGTTCCTTCTTTAGATCGCCACACTCCGTCTCCTTACTGTCCAAGGCACTTTTGAGGACGTCCGCTTCTAACTGAAGGTCATGAGTTTTCTCCTCACAGTCGCCCATGTGTTCTTGGTACTTTTGTACCTGATTATGATAGGCCTGCAGCAGCGGAGCCATTTGTTCAGCTCTCTCCTGTAACCTCGTCTCAGTTTCTTCACTTTGTGACTGTAGACTCTTTTCCAAGGCCTGAACCTCCTCCTCCTTCTGTTTCAGCAGCTTCTCATTCTCGTCTTTCAGACTGGAGACGGCTGAAGAAAGTTGACTGACTTCCTCCTCGTACGCAGACTGCAGGGCGGATTTCTCCTCAGCTGCTTCCTTCAGCTATGTTTGCATCGTCCTCTCCAGTTCGGTCTTGGACCTCTCCTCCTCAGCTATGGACTCCTCCAGTTGATCCACGTACGTCTCCAGGTCGGTCCTGATGGTCGTTATGTCGTCCTTCAGTTCCTGCACTTCCTTTTTGAGGTCCTCGCACTCGGTCTCCTTGAGTTCCAGGCCATTTCTGAGGGTTTCCACTTCCAATATGAGCGTGTGATTGTTGATGACACAGTCCTGTTTGTAGTCCTGGTGCAGCTCTGCCTCATGACACATGGTGAACCACAGCTCATTGATTTCGCCGTCTTTCTCCTGCAACTTCCTCTCATTTTCTTCTCTTTCTAACTGGAGACTCTTTTCCAAGGCCTGAACCTCCTCCCTCTGTTTCAGCAGCTTCTCATTCTCGTCTTTCAGACTGGAGACGAATGAAGAAAGTTGACTGACTTCCTCCTCGTACTCAGACTGCAGGGCGGATTTCTCCTCAGCTGCTTCCTTCAGCTTGGTCTCCATCGTCCTCTCCAGTTCGGCCTTGGACTCTTCCAGTTCGGCCTTGGACCTCTCCTCCTCAGCCTTGGACTCCTCCAGTTGATCCAGGAATGTCTCCAGGTTGGTCCTGACGGTTGTTACATCCTCATCCATTTCCTTCAGTTCCTTCTTTAGATCGCCACACTCCGTCTCCTTACTGTCCAAGGCACTTTTGAGGGCGTCCACTTCTAACTCCAGAGCTCCGACCCGGCTGCTCAACTCCTCCTCCTCTTTCAGCAGCTTCTCATCATCTTCTTTCATGCTGCAGACGACTGGAGGAGGCTGGCCGAGATCCTTCTTGCACTGGCAATGCATTCCCGATCCGTCTTCAACTCTGTCCTCCACCTGAGTGTCCACTTCCCCCTCCAGGTCCCCTTTAGACCCCTCCAGAGTTCGGGCCAGTTGTTCTCGGTCTTCCTCCACGCTCCTTCATCGACGCCAGAGCTTCATGTAATCCTCCATCTGGTCGTTGCTCAACTTTCTGTAAAAGCTCAGCTCGTTTTTCAATTGTTTGATTGCATCACAACTGTGTCCTGCAGTCGTCTGCTGTGCGCTTTCCATTCCTGAAGTAAAATCCTGTGACACGTTTTGACTTGCAAGTCGTAAAGCTCGTAAAGCTGCTCTCCACTGCAATGTTGTATCGATCTGTCTCTGAGAGGAACTGAACACCTCTGGAACCTCGTGGGCTTTTATACCTGCTGACATCAAAGCTTTCATGTTCACATGACATCATAACATGATCCAAGGCTTTCATGTTCACAAACACGGCATAACATGATCCATGGCTTTGATCTTCACAACTGACGTAGTAACATGATCCACGGCTTTGATGTTCACAGTGAGCTTTCATGTTCTGGTGTTGTCACGGTAACAGGTATAAGGGCGACTGCAGACACACAAAGCTGCGTTGTTTTCAGCATTTCTGGTGTTCCCATGTAAACGGATGTCATTTTCAAAATGTGGGAAAACTTTTCTGAAACAATAAAAGAATAATATCTTTGTACTGGAAAAAACTGTACACGGGGCCTTTACCTCAACTAATCCAGATTATAGAGCATCTTCTTCTATATAATTTCAGATTATGGGTCAATAAAGTGACATCTGGTGGTCGTAGATGGATTATCAGGGCCAGTCCCACACACACATACACACATTATGTCCTACAGTAAGTACACAATCAGAATCCAATGTAAGGCCTCTACTATGCACCAGTACTTCATCCACACCAACATGGCAGCTGATCAACAACCACAACACATTGAGACGCTGAGCAGCTTCACCGTCACATCGTCTCCCAGTGTTTCCTGCAGGTTTGAACCCCTGTCAACACTTTACAATCAAAAACTGCACCCAATGCCAACAGCAGCACCAAACTAATCCAAAAAAAGTTACAAAAAAACAAAACAAAACAAATAGCATAACCATCACGTGTAGATTAGACCAGTGTTTTTCAACCACTGGTGTTTCCTCCAGATCGTCAGGTGAGCCGTGGGAAATTATACAATTCCACATTTCTTTCCAAAAAAAACCTTTGCTCTCACAGCGACAGTGTGTTGCAGAGTAATCATGTATAAATACTCTTCACCACTAGAGGGCAGCACAGACCTTTGCCTGTGAAATGTAAAGTGACAGACGTCAGTGTGGTTCATCTCCACCTCCTGCTACCATCTTGTATCAAAGTACTGTGTCAGTGACAGTGATGGAGAAGTTTTAGAAAACCAGGATCTCAGCTCTTCATCCATCAGGTCCAGGTTTCACACTGAGGGAGGCACTATTAAAAAAAGTCCTTGCTTTCTGGATTTACTGGATTCCTGTTGATAAAACTTTGATGAGAAAGACTTTTTATTGTTAATAGAGGCTACAGAGTTTAACATTTAACATTTCCGGGTGGTGGTGTGACTCCAGATGTTTCCAAAGACACTGGATTAAATCATCCTGCTGTAAAATGCGGACGAAGCCTTTGATCGTCTGAGTTTCTGGTGTCGATCTTCTTCTGCTCACAAGTGGAAAAGTTCCCTGAAGCAATTGATTCCACACAGATTTCAGAATCACTTTTTAATTATTAAAAAAAATAAATAATAATCCTTTCCCACCAGTGATTAAACCACACATTTTGATAAATAAATCACATGAGGAGCCAAAAAAACCAACAAAAAAGTTTGATTTAGTCCAGAAAATACGGTAAATCTACAAACTAACTTTGGGGCTTTCAGGTTTTGTAGCAGGAGGTTTCGTCAGTTTCTTCCTTTTGAACGAACAGTTTGTCCCGAAGTCTTCCCCTCTTTCACTCCATCCCTCCATCCCGGTTCTCCTGGATGACTTCGCGGCGTTCTCCTCCCTCTCCGCTCTGTCCATCATCACCCGTCATTCTCTCCGTCTTCTCCATTTCCTCTCACGTCCGTTCAATCTACCCCGCCACCTCTCCGTCCCTCCTCATCGCCTTCCTTCGCTTCCCATCTATCGCTCTTCATCTCCTCCTCGCCGTCCATCCCTCTGTGTTTCCGCCTCCATTAGGGGGGAAATGGAAAAAGTGACATCCGCCATTTGGTAAACTGAGAGAGATGGAGGGAGGGAGAGAGAGGGAGAGAGAGAGAGAGAGAGAGAGAGAGAGAGAGAGATGAAGAGATGGTGGGGAACAGGGAGAGATGAAACAGTGAGGGAGGAGAAAATGGAAGGCAAAGGTCGGAAGAGTGACAGTGGGGGTGATTGTGAAAGGAGGGGGGAGAGAGAGAGGTAGAAGAGAGAGGTAGAGAAAAAGAGCAAGAGGGAGAGATAGAAAGATCAAGAGACAGAGGGGGGACAGAGCAAGAGGGAAGGAGAGGAAGAGAGAGAGAGAGTGGTGGAAAGTGAGAGAGAGGGAGAGAGTGGTAGATGGAGAGAGGGGTGGAGAGAGAGAGAAGACAGCAAGAGAGAGGGAGAGAGTGAGTGATAGACAAAGTGATAGAGGTAGAGTTTGAGGTTTCAAAAAAACCTTTATTGAAAACTTTAACCAAGGAAAAAAAAAAACACTAGAGCATTACTTTTTTTTTGTTGTTGTTGTTTTTTTAAATAAAAATAAATGATTTTAAACTAAACAACAAGAGAAAACAAAGAAAAACAAGCCATGAACATAGAAATCCTCATATGTGGACAATCAGCTCTCCACCTCCTCCCACAGAGCACAGCACCTGCTCCACTGCCCACAACCGGACAAAGTCCTGCAGTTTGTCCACTACTTTATAGTAGGCATGCTCCACCCTGAGCCGGGCCTTGACCAGTCCCTCGAAAACCGGCACCAGTTCCACACTCCCACAGTTCTGGGTCTTGTTTCTTCGGGTCAGCCACATGGCTAGCTTTGCGGACCCTGACAAGAAGTTGACCAAAGTACTCACAGCCTTATTGTTGGCTGTGTACTTCGGCCCGAAAATGAACAACTCGGAAGAAAACCCAACACCAAATCCCAGAAAAAGCCTTCTCAGGGCGTCAAGAAGTGGCGTTAACCTGCGACACTCTACAAACAAGTGAAACAGGGTTTCAGTCTGGGAACAGAACAGGCAGTCGTCACTCACCCCTGGATCAATGCGCGCTCTGTATCTGTTTGTAGCTATGGCGCCGTGTACGATCCTCCACTGGAGGTCCGCTGTCCGTTTTTCAATTGGACGCTTGTACAGCGAGCGCCAACTTCGCCTGGGGGAAGAGTCGGGGCCAAAGAACTCAGTAGCACTGAGTTGTAGAAGGGGGTGCTCCCAGCCAGGTCCAGCCCTTCAGCCTCCATCAGGAAGAGCTGCTTTCCCAGCCCCAGGTTCCCCACTCTCCCCAGGAGCAGTCGAGCTGTGCTCAACCATCCCGGACCACAGCCGTAGAGCAGTCTTTGAGCTGTTAGCAGTCTGAAGGAGGCCATTTTTGACTTTAGGTCAATCAGTCCCTGACCCCCCTCAGCCACTGGCAGGTACAGAGCTGCTGCCTGGACCCAGTGATAGCCCGACCAGAAGAAGTCCAGGACCGTCCTCTGGATGTCTTCAACCAGGCCTCTCGGTGGTGTCAAGGTGATGAGTTTGTGCCAGAGCATCGAGGCAACCAAGCTATTGATCACCAGAACTCTCCCCCTGTACGACAGCTGAGGTAGCAACCACCTCCATTTAGACAACCGAGCGCACACTTTCTCCTTAACCCCCTCCCAGTTCTTGAGTTTGAAAGCCTCAGTCCCCAGAAATACTCCTAGTACTTTTAACCCCTCCCTCTTCCATTCCAGCCCCCCAGGCAGACTGGGAATCGTCTGCTCCCTCCACCGACCCAGCAACAGAGCCTCGCTCTTCCCCCAGTTCACTCGTGCAGAGGTCGCCTTCTCATATGACGCCAGGGAGTTCTGTAATCCCTGTACATCCTCTTGACCAGACACAAAGACATTTACATCATCTGCATAGGCAGAAAGTACTAGAGGATGCTCGAGACCACAGTGCTCAGGCAAAGAGAGCCCTCTGAGCCGACCCCTCAACCCACACAGCAGAGGCTCGATGGCCAAACTGTACAACTGTCCAGAAATGGGACAGCCCTGTCTAATGCCCCGCCGTACAGGGATGGGCCGGCTCAGCCCCACCCCAACCTTCACCAAACACTGAGCATTAAAATACAAAAGCTTCACCCAGGACACGAACCCGTCACCAAAACCAAAACCTCTAAGTGTAGAAAACAAATAAGAGTGATCCACCCTGTCAAACACTTTTTCCTGATCCAAGGAAATGACACCCGTGTTTACATTAAAACCATCACACACATCAACCACGTCTCTAATTAAGAAAATGTTGTCCATGATCGTCCTGTCCAGGA
Organism: Blennius ocellaris; assembly: GCF_963422515.1. Taxonomy (NCBI): domain Eukaryota; kingdom Metazoa; phylum Chordata; class Actinopteri; order Blenniiformes; family Blenniidae; genus Blennius; species Blennius ocellaris. Next base: position 30,813,345 of record NC_137652.1, on the reverse strand, counting down.
CAACAGTAGCTCTGGTCAGACTGGATGATGTGACCCAGCACCTCCTTCAGTCTGTTGGACAGGGCTCTGGACAGGATCTTATAGTCTGTACAGAGCAGAGCTACTGGCCTCCAGTTCTTTAGCAAAGCCAGGTCGCCCTTCTTTGGCAGCAGGGAAAGTACCGCTCTCTGGCACGACACTGGAAGGGAGCCAGTTCTATTGCTCTCCAGGAGGACCCCATGTAGATCATGGCCCAGGATACTCCAGAACTTCTTAAAGAAGTCCGTGGTGAGCCCGTCGATCCCCGGAGCTCGGCCCGATGACAACTGGTTGACCGCCGCAGTCAACTCCTCCAATGACAGCCCTTCGTCCAGAGCAGTCTGTTCCCCTGGGCTGAGCTGAGGAAGACCCTCCAGGAGCTCAGCCCGGCTCTCCAGGTCACAGGACTCGGCGGCAAACAGCTCAGAGTAGAAGTCCACTGCATGGATCCTCATCTCGGCTGGATCGGTGGTGACTCTCCCCCCTGGGAGCTTCAGGCTGGTCATCAGCTTCCTCTCTGCTACCGACCTCTCCAGGTTGAAGAAGAAGGAGCTGGGGGCATCCATGTCTTTCAGCTGCAGGAAACGGGATCGAACCAGGGCTCCTTTAACTCTCTCCTGCAGGAGTGAGCTCAGCTCTGTCCGTTTCTCCCTCAGCAGGGGGCCAGTGGTGGGTTCTGTGTCCCTCTTTAGACCCTTCTCTATGTTCCTGATGTTCTGCTCCAGGTTCTTTATTTCAGCCGTTACCCTAGCTGAAGAGAAGGAGGTGTACTGTTGACAGAAGACCCTGATCTGTGCCTTTCCCACCTCCCACCATAACTTCAGAGAACTGAACTCTGGTTTCTTGCTCTTCCAGTTAAGCCAGAAATGTTTGAAGGCCTGGCAGAAGAAAGTGTCTTGCAAGAGTTTGTTATTAAGGTGCCAGCAGAACTTGACCCTATGCCCTGGAGAAATTAATAGCTGTACTGTGACTAGATGGTGGTCAGTGAACCCAACTGGACTGATGCTACAGCTGAGGATTCTGGGTCTGAGAGAGCTAGAGAGGTAGAACCTATCTAGCCTAGCTGCTCTCACCTGGTTGTTACTAATCCTGACCCAGGTGTACTCCCTGGATTGTGGATACTTCACTCTAAAGGAGTCCACCAGGTCCAGTTGGGTCACAGCTGTTCTGAGGGTCTGAGCTGATCGGGGGTGTGTCTCTTCTCCAATCCTGTCAATGGTGAAGTCTAAGGTGCAGTTAAAGTCCCCCCCCCCCCCCCCCCCCAGTATGATGTGGTCTTGGTCATGGTCTGCCAGTTTGTTTTTTAATAAAGTGAATAGATTGACTCTGTCTGCTCCAGTACTTGGAGCATAAAGATTGACAAAACAGAAGACAGAGTCCTCTATCCTGGCCTGGACGATAATAAGACGACCCTGAACCACCTCAGTAACAGCCAGGACAGTAGCTGTGGTGGTGGTTTTGAAAAGCACAGCTACTCCTGCACTGAAGTTGGTCCCGTGACTGAGGTGGTAGGACACCCCCCACCATAGACCCCAGTCTGTTTCATCTGAGCTGACGGTGTGTGTTTCCTGGAGGAACAGCACATCTAGGTTTTTTTGTTTAGCTAGCTCAGGGATGAGAGCCTTCTTCTGCCTGTCCCTCCCCCCATTCATATTCAGAGACGCTATATTGAGGCTCCTCATGAAGAAAGAGAGGGAGAGAGACAGGAGGACAGAAAAGACCAGAGAACTTTTAAAGAAAAGATGCACCCCGTGAAGCATGATCATCACTTCTTCTTCAGTCGCTTCACAGTCTTCACACTGTTCCTCCTCAGAGCTGTGATGTGCTTCTTCAATCTGAAGCGTTTCTTTTCATCCAGCAGGTCAAAGCCGACCTGCTTCTGCAGCACCTTCACCATCCTGATGAATTTGTTAGAGTCACTGAAGTAATCTGTGACTTTAACCGACTTGTTGAAGGTCTGGTCCAGGAAGGCCTTGACCTCCTCCAGGGTATACAGGTCAGTCTGCTGACTGACAGACCCAGTGGTTGAGGTGTTATCAGAATCCTCCTCCTCCTCCTCTTCCTCCATGTCCTCTTGGACTGAGAGACCTGAGACCTGGCTGCTGCTCAGCTCCTGTCCTTCATTCACTCTCACTACTTTACTGGAGTGGCTGCAGGAGGCTGCTTCCTCCTCCTCCTCCTCCTCCTCCTCCTCCTCCTCCTCCTCCTCCTCCTCCTCCTCCTCCTCCTCCTCCTCCTCCTCCTCCTCCTCCCCTGTCATCATGGCTGAGCTGTCAGTGATATCTTTACAGTGGGAAAGCCTTTTGTTTCTTTTGCCCTTCACTGAGGCCTTGGTCCAGCTCTGACCATCCTCTCTGCTCACTGCAGCTCCCAGACCTGACGGTTCTCCCTCCGGAGCCTCAGTCTCCCCAGTCACTGTCCGAGGGCCCGCCGCAGCGGCAGCAGCAGCAGCCGCCGCAGCGGCGGCAGGAGCGGCACCGGCACCAGCAGGTGGGGTGCCAGCGACACCCCAGCAAGCCCCCCCCGGCAGCCGCCTCGGCGGGCTCCGCGGCGGGCCCCGCCCCCTCGCCGGTCTCCCGGCGCTGTTTATGTGGACGCGCCACGCGTTTATGTCCAATATCGCCACACTCGAAACATTTTGGCTGTCCAGAACTGGCGTCCACCATGTAGGACCCGTCCCCGTGTCTCACCCTGAAGGACACCTCCAGCGTCTGGGTCGGGGACTCCAGGAACATAAACACCTGCCTCCTCAGAGACTGCACATGCTTCAGTTTAGGGTCTCTGCACCCCAGATTGACAGTTTTAAAACCACTCGCCATTTTCCCAAACCTACGCAGCTCGTGTTCCAGCTGCTCGTTCTTAATGAACGGAGGGACTCCCGACACGGTGACCCGTGTGGACGGGACCGACAGCGGGGACACCTGGATGAAGGAGTCCCGGATCACCACTCCGCTCTCGATCAGCTGGAACACCAGCGGCTCGTCGTCCAGAAACACCACCACCGCCTTGTTCATCCTGGACGCATACAGGATCTTCTCAAAGCCGCTTTTCTCTGCTACGGCCAGCAGAACTTCCTCCACACTGACAGCTCCATCAGGCGGGACGATTGGAACCCCCTGACGGAGGGATGGAGCCTGCGTCTCGGGGGACGCCATGTCTCCCGGAGGAGACGCTCCCAGAGCAGAAACAGTGAAGAGAACGACTTACCTGACCATGCAGTGAAAACCCGTGAAGATCAGTAGAAAAGACAAATAAATAAATCCACACCGAAGGAAGTTTGGGAGAGTCTCACACACCTCCACCACCTCACTCACACTCACACCGGAAACGGAAACGAGAGAGAGAGAGAGAGAGAGAGAGAGAGAGAGAGAGAGAGAGAGAGAGAGAGAGAGAGAGGGAGTAGAGAGAGAGAGACTTTGACTTTACCACAACGTTTATTGAGGCGTCATTCACTCAATGTGAGTACAAACATCACACAAACAACAACACTCAGGATGGGATCAACACATAAAAAAAGGATCAACACATAAAACATCTTTGTGGTTAAAAATTAAGGACCAGGCTTCCTCCGCTGACCACACACAAGACCCCCCCTATGGTCCAGACCCCCTCGAAGTCCTCCAGACCCCCCACCAAAGTACTGTAGAGGTGCTCCACTCTGAGCCGCACTCCCACGAGCCTCCTCAGCATCAGCTCTGGGTCGACACATCCTGAGCCTCGCATCTGGTTCCTCCGCGTGATCCAGATGCTGAGCTTCGCTTGGCCCACTAGAAAGTTTGTCAGGGTTCCCACTCTTCGCTGAGCCACCGAGAACTTTGGGCCAAAAATGAAAAGTTCCCTTGTGAACGGCAGGCCCAGTTCATCCCCCCACTGCTTCAGTAGAGTGAAGAGGGGAGCGAGCCGGGAGCAGGACAGCCACAAATGCTCCAACGTTTCCTCCTCCGGGCAAAAAGCGCAGTGGCCGTCGGACCTTGGGTCAAAGTGGGCCACATGTCTGTTCGTGGCCACGGCCCCATGCACCACCCTCCACTGGAGATCCACGCAGCGTTTCTCAATCGGAGGTCGGTACAGGGACCTCCAGCTGCCTTTGGGAGACGACCCCGGGGCCAACACACCTGGCCACCTGGACTCCGGGGTGGCAGCCAGCGCAGCTCTATGGTGGACTTTAGTCGCAGTGATGTACAGCTCCTTCTTTGTCACTGTGGCCATTGTTGGCAAGATGGAAAAGGACAGAAGGGTGCCAGCTGTTCCCTGCTGTGCTCCTACAGCCTGCACCGACAGTGGAGGGAAGGGCAAAGGGCGGACAGGTGGACTCACTCCGCACATCCCTAGGGCTTCTCTGAAGCGTGGGGGGAGCCCTCTCCGGACCTCCTCCAGCAGCTTCTCAATCAGCCGCTGAGACCTTATCCCAGTCTCCTGGCTCTGCTGGGCAGCACTCTTCCAGCCTCTCTCCGTCCGCAGGTCGATTAGTCTGGTCACCCCTGAAGACACCAACGCCCGTCTCACCTGAGAAGATTCCAGAATGCCGCTCCTGACCACAGGATTATGGAAAAGCGGCTCTTCTCCTGCACGACCGTATGGTTCCTCTCGGGAGATTGACAGCACTGAGCTCCACGCCTTCCGCACAGAACGATAGAACCCCATGGTGCCTGTCAAGTCGACCCCTTTGAGGTCCAAGAGGAACAGGTGTTTGTCGTAGTCCAGGCCCCCCACTCCATGGAGCAAGACGGCTGCCAACTCTGCCCACAGCGGATGTTGGCCATAGAGCAGGCGCTGCACAGTCTGTAAGCGGAGTGCGACCACACGGCTGGGGAGATCTGTCAACCCCTGTCCTCCCTCATCCACCGGAAGATAAAGAACAGCTGCACTCCGCCAGTGGAAGCCCCCCCAGAAGAAGTCCACCAGCTTCTTCTGTATCTTCACCACCACAGAGTCCGGAGGCTGCAAGACGGTGAAACGGTGCCACAAACAGGAGGCAGCCAGAGTGTTGACGACCAGAGCCCTCCCCCTGTACGACAACTGGGGCTGGACCCATGTCCATCGAGACAATCGGGCATTCACCTTCTCCACAAGGCCGTCCCAGTTTTTCGCTTGGAACTGATCGTCTCCCAGGCACACGCCCAGGCACTTAATCCCCTCCGTGCTCCACTGCAATCCTCCAGGAAGGATGGGCCTCGTCTGGTGGACCCACTGACCCAACAGAAACCCCTCGCACTTGGTCCAGTTCACCTTAGCTGAGGAGGCACGCCCATAAAGAGAAAGTTTTTGTTCCACGGTGTCCGCGTCCTCTTGTCCCAATACACAGATGGTGAGGTCGTCTGCATATGCTGCGAGGTGAAGGGGCTGCGATACCTGTTCCACCGTAAGGCCTCTCAGCCCCCTCCTGAGCTGGTGAAGCAGGGGCTCAATAGCTAGAACATAGAGCATCCCAGAAAGAGGGCAGCCCTGCCTGATGCCCCTCCGCACCTCCACAGGTCGACTCAGCCCTCCCCCCACCCTGAGCAGCACCGTAGCCCCTGCGTATAGTGTTCCGATCCAAGCCGTTAAAGCTGCAGGAAAACCAAACGCTCTCATGGTGTTAAAAAGATAACGGTGGTCCACTCTATCAAACGCTTTCTCTTGGTCTATCGACACAAGCCCAAGGTCCAGTTTCCTCAGTTTAGCAACTCCAATGATGTCCCTAATAAGGAAAAGGCTGTCCATGATGGTGCGTCCAGGGATAGAATATGTCTGTGTCTGGTGGATTATAGAGTCTAGACTGTCCCTCAACCTGTTAGAAAGCACCTTCGCCATTATCTTGTAGTCTGCGCACAACAGGGAGACTTGTCTCCAGTTCTTTAAGAGTGTCAAGTCGCATTTCTTTGGCAGGAGCGCCAACACTGCTCTGGTGCAGCTGCCAGGCAGTAGCCCCCTCTGCAGTGCAGCAGTAAGGACAATGTATAGATCAGGCCCTAACACAGTCCAAAACTTTTTATAGAACTCAGGGGGGAGACCATCGATCCCTGGTGCCCGTCCACCGCTGAGTTGTTGTACTGCAGTAGTCATCTCCTCCAGAGTGATGGGAGAGTCCAGAGCTGTGGCCTGAGCCTCCTCCAGCTCCGGCAAACCTTCTACTATCTGTCCCTGACAGTCCGCATTGCAGTCACTGGCCTCGAACAGTTCAGTATAGAAGGCTATAGCCTCCTGTCTCATCAGTGAAGGGTCAGATGTAACCTCCCCATTGGCCAGTCTCAGGTGCATGAGGTCAGTGCTAGTCCGAGTCCCCCTCTCCAGGTTGAAAAAGTACTGTGTCGATGAATCCATGCCTGAAATAGCTGTCATCCTGGTCCTCACCAATGCCCTTTTGGCCTTTTCATTCATAAACCTCCTTAGTGCCCCCCTCCTGTCTGACAAGGCATCATTGCTCCCAGTTCCCATAACGACCCCCTCCTCCAAGATGGCCACCTCTTGCTCCAACTGCTCTAAACACTCCCTCTCATTCTTATGGGTGTTCGCAGTGTACTGCTGCACAACAAGTTTAATTTGGCTCTTCCCCACCTCCCACCACTTCAAGGTGTTTTCAAAATCTGCTTTCCTGAGTTGCCACTGCTCCCAATAGTCCCCAAACGCCCCGACAAAAACCCTGTCCTGCAACAGTTTCACATTCAGTCGCCAGTAGGGGCAGCGTCGCGCGCGACCCGGCACACAGTACTCTGTTACCACCAAATGGTGGTCTGAAAAACCAATGGGGATGATTTGAGATGTCTTTACTTTGTTACAGTGTGTTTGATTAGTGTAGAGCCTGTCCAGGCGGGCTGCACTTACACTGCCCCCCCCCCCCCTCCCCCCCCGCGCGCACCCATGAGTACTGACGGGCCCTACGGTGGCACTGCCTCCATGTGTCAATGAGATCATTCTCCCTCAGTACACTCCCCAACAGAGAGGCTACCCTTGGGTGAGGCTCAACACTGTTCCTGTCCAAGGGATGGATTGTGCAGTTCCAAGCCCCGCCCACAATCACCACAGAGTTACTATTGTAGTTTTTAAGCTGCCTGTTCAGTGACTGTAGTAGCTGTGCTCTATGAACTGGTGAATTATGTGCATATATATTTATAAATACAAAATGTGTCTCTCTAATTGTGGCCTGCACCACCTGCAGTCTACCTCCCTCCACCTCCAGGTGATTGGCTCCTCCCAAAACCACCCGATCTGAACCCATGACCGCCACTCCTGCACTCACATTAAAGCTGTGACTCATGAACAAAGGCCCTGACCAAACCCCCGCCCAACTCGTCTCATTATCTGCAGTACTGTGTGTCTCCTGTAGGAGTAACACATCAATGCGTTTAAGTTTCATGAGTTGAGCTACAGCCGCCTGCCTCTCTCGATCTCTACCCCCATTAATGTTGAGCGTCCCCACTCTAAGGCTCTCCATAGAAGAAAGAGGATAGAATACAATAGAAAAAAAACCCACGTAAAGAAAGAGACCCCACTGTGCACCAGCCATTCAGAACTCCTCTTCCCCACTCTGTCCTTTTTAATCCTACCCACTAATTTTGACAACCTATACCTTTTCTTTTGGCTCAGTTGGTCAATGCCAACCTGCTTCTTTATCTTCTTTACAGATTTAATGAAAGCCTCAAGATCTGGGAAAAAATCCTGCACATTCTCCACCTTTTTCCCATATGTGACATCCAAAAAGCCATTGATGTCACTAAGTGAGTAGGCGGGGGGTTCGTCTAACCCCGCCTCCTGGGAGAGGTCAATGTATGGTCCATGTCCTCCTCATCCTCCTCACACTGCCTATTGATCTCACCTCCTGCCCACTGTGGACGGGCCTCCTCTATCCCCTGCGCACTGCTCCCCTCACCAGCATCCTGCCCTCTGCTGCCTCCTGGCTCCGCCCTGCCCTCTGCTCCAGCACCTCGCTCAGTGCTCAGTGACGGGGGCGGGGCACTGTTTACACTTTCTCCCCGTGTTTGAACTGCCACCTCTGGCCCACTCCCCACATCATCATCCCGCTGCCTCCTCGCCCCCCGTCGCCCGCTCGGACTCCCCGGCTCGGCCCTCTCGGCGGGGGCAGGACGCACGCTTGTGCCCGAGGTCCCCGCACTCAAAACACCTCACACTTCTCGAGCTCACGTACAGAGTGTAGTGTCTATTCTCGTGTTTCACT
>NC_137652.1:30650172-30800172 GCF_963422515.1 Blennius ocellaris | reverse complement strand
ACGAGATAAATAAGTCGTGGCCACGCGTTATTAAGGCGTGGGAACGAGATAAATTAGTCGTGGCCACGCGTTATTAAGGCGTGGGAACGAGATAAATAAGTCGTGGCCACGCGTTATTAAGGCGTGGGAACGAGATAAATTAGTCGTGGCCACGCGTTATTAAGGCGTGGGAACGAGATAAATTAGTCGTGGCCACGCGTTATTAAGGCGTGGGAACGAGATAAATAAGTCGTGGCCACGCGTTATTAAGGCGTGGGAACGAGATAAATAAGGCGTGGCCACGCGTTATTAAGGCGTGGGAACGAGATAAATTAGTCGTGGCCACGCGTTATTAAGGCGTGGGAACGAGATAAATAAGTCGTGGCCACACGTTATTAAGGCGTGGGAACGAGATAAATAAGTCGTGGCCACGCGTTATTAAGGCGTGGGAACGAGATAAATTAGTCGTGGCCACGCGTTATTAAGGCGTGGGAACGAGATAAATTAGTCGTGGCCACGCGTTATTAAGGCGTGGGAACGAGATAAATAAGGCGTGGCCACGCGTTATTAAGGCGTGGGAACGAGATAAATTAGTCGTGGCCACGCGTTATTAAGGCGTGGGAACGAGATAAATAAGTCGTGGCCACACGTTATTAAGGCGTGGGAACGAGATAAATAAGTCGTGGCCACGCGTTATTAAGGCGTGGGAACGAGATAAATTAGTCGTGGCCACGCGTTATTAAGGCGTGGGAACGAGATAAATTAGTCGTGGCCACGCGTTATTAAGGCGTGGGAACGAGATAAATTAGTCGTGGCCACGCGTTATTAAGGCGTGGGAACGAGATAAATTAGTCGTGGCCACGCGTTATTAAGGCGTGGGAACGAGATAAATAAGTCGTGGCCACGCGTTATTAAGGCGTGGGAACGAGATAAATAAGGCGTGGCCACGCGTTATTAAGGCGTGGGAACGAGATAAATTAGTCGTGGCCACGCGTTATTAAGGCGTGGGAACGAGATAAATAAGTCGTGGCCACACGTTATTAAGGCGTGGGAACGAGATAAATAAGTCGTGGCCACACGTTATTAAGGCGTGGGAACGAGATAAATAAGTCGTGGCCACGCGTTATTAAGGCGTGGGAACGAGATAAATAAGTCGTGGCCACGCGTTATTAAGGCGTGGGAACGAGATAAATAAGTCGTGGCCACGCGTTATTAAGGCGTGGGAACGAGATAAATTAGTCGTGGCCACGCGTTATTAAGGCGTGGGAACGAGATAAATAAGTCGTGGCCACACGTTATTAAGGCGTGGGAACGAGATAAATTAGTCGTGGCCACGCGTTATTAAGGCGTGGGAACGAGATAAATTAGTCGTGGCCACGCGTTATTAAGGCGTGGGAACGAGATAAATAAGTCGTGGCCACGCGTTATTAAGGCGTGGGAACGAGATAAATTAGTCGTGGCCACGCGTTATTAAGGCGTGGGAACGAGATAAATTAGTCGTGGCCACGCGTTATTAAGGCGTGGGAACGAGATAAATTAGTCGTGGCCACGCGTTATTAAGGCGTGGGAACGAGATAAATTAGTCGTGGCCACGCGTTATTAAGGCGTGGGAACGAGATAAATAAGTCGTGGCCACGCGTTATTAAGGCGTGGGAACGAGATAAATAAGGCGTGGCCACGCGTTATTAAGGCGTGGGAACGAGATAAATTAGTCGTGGCCACGCGTTATTAAGGCGTGGGAACGAGATAAATAAGTCGTGGCCACACGTTATTAAGGCGTGGGAACGAGATAAATAAGTCGTGGCCACACGTTATTAAGGCGTGGGAACGAGATAAATAAGTCGTGGCCACGCGTTATTAAGGCGTGGGAACGAGATAAATAAGTCGTGGCCACGCGTTATTAAGGCGTGGGAACGAGATAAATAAGTCGTGGCCACGCGTTATTAAGGCGTGGGAACGAGATAAATTAGTCGTGGCCACGCGTTATTAAGGCGTGGGAACGAGATAAATAAGTCGTGGCCACACGTTATTAAGGCGTGGGAACGAGATAAATTAGTCGTGGCCACGCGTTATTAAGGCGTGGGAACGAGATAAATTAGTCGTGGCCACGCGTTATTAAGGCGTGGGAACGAGATAAATTAGTCGTGGCCACGCGTTATTAAGGCGTGGGAACGAGATAAATTAGTCGTGGCCACGCGTTATTAAGGCGTGGGAACGAGATAAATAAGGCATGGCCACGCGTTATTAAGGCGTGGGAACCAGATAAATAAGTCGTGGCCACGCGTTATTGAGGCGTGGGAACGAGATAAATAAGTCGTGGCCACGCGTTATTAAGGCGTGGGAATGAGATAAATAAGTCGTGGCCACGCGTTATTGAGGCGTGGGAACGAGATAAATAAGTCGTGGCCACGCGTTATTGAGGCGTGGGAACGAGATAAATAAGTCGTGGCCACGCGTTATTAAGACGTGGGAACGAGATAAATTAGTCGTGGCCACGCGTTATTAAGGCGTGGGAACGAGATAAATTAGTCGTGGCCACGCGTTATTAAGGCGTGGGAACGAGATAAATTAGTCGTGGCCACGCATTATTAAGGCGTGGGAACGAGATAAATAAGTCGTGGCCACGCGTTATTAAGGCGTGGGAACGAGATAAATAAGTCGTGGCCACGCGTTATTAAGGCGTGGGAACGAGATAAATTAGTCGTGGCCACGCGTTATTAAGGCGTGGGAACGAGATAAATTAGTCGTGGCCACGCATTATTAAGGCGTGGGAACGAGATAAATAAGTCGTGGCCACGCGTTATTAAGGCGTGGGAACGAGATAAATTAGTCGTGGCCACGCGTTATTAAGGCGTGGGAACGAGATAAATTAGTCGTGGCCACGCGTTATTAAGGCGTGGGAACGAGATAAATAAGTCGTGGCCACGCGTTATTAAGGCGTGGGAACGAGATAAATAAGGCGTGGCCACGCGTTATTAAGGCATGGGAACGAGATAAATAAGTCGTGGCCACGCGTTATTAAGGCGTGGGAACGAGATAAATTAGTCGTGGCCACGCGTTATTAAGGCGTGGGAACGAGATAAATTAGTCGTGGCCACGCGTTATTGAGGCGTGGGAACGAGATAAATAAGTCGTGGCCACGCGTTATTAAGGCGTGGGAACGAGATAAATAAGTCGTGGCCACGCGTTATTAAGGCGTGGGAACGAGATAAATTAGTCGTGGCCACGCGTTATTAAGGCGTGGGAACGAGATAAATAAGTCGTGGCCACGCGTTATTAAGGCGTGGGAACGAGATAAATAAGTCGTGGCCACACGTTATTAAGGCGTGGGAACGAGATAAATAAGTCGTGGCCACGCGTTATTAAGGCGTGGGAACGAGATAAATAAGTCGTGGCCACGCGTTATTAAGGCGTGGGAACGAGATAAATAAGTCGTGGCCACACGTTATTAAGGCGTGGGAACGAGATAAATAAGTCGTGGCCACGCGTTATTAAGGCGTGGGAACGAGATAAATAAGTCGTGGCCACGCGTTATTAAGGCGTGGGAACGAGATAAATTAGTCGTGGCCACGCGTTATTAAGGCGTGGGAACGAGATAAATTAGTCGTGGCCACGCGTTATTAAGGCGTGGGAACGAGATAAATAAGGCGTGGCCACGCGTTATTAAGGCGTGGGAACGAGATAAATTAGTCGTGGCCACGCGTTATTAAGGCGTGGGAACGAGATAAATAAGTCGTGGCCACACGTTATTAAGGCGTGGGAACGAGATAAATAAGTCGTGGCCACGCGTTATTAAGGCGTGGGAACCAGATAAATAAGTCGTGGCCACGCGTTATTAAGGCGTGGGAACGAGATAAATAAGTCGTGGCCACGCGTTATTAAGGCGTGGGAACCAGATAAATAAGTCGTGGCCACGCGTTATTAAGGCGTGGGAACGAGATAAATAAGTCGTGGCCACGCGTTATTAAGGCGTGGGAACCAGATAAATAAGGCGTGGCCACGCGTTATTGAGGCGTGGGAACGAGATAAATAAGTCGTGGCCACGCGTTATTAAGGCGTGGGAACGAGATAAATTAGTCGTGGCCACGCGTTATTAAGGCGTGGGAACGAGATAAACAAGTCGTGGCCACGCGTTATTAAGGCGTGGGAACGAGATAAACAAGTCGTGGCCACGCGTTATTAAGCCGGATTAAGTGTCTCTTGCTAAGAACGACTCCATGCCGAACTGCAAGCGCCTGAAGAATATCATTGTAATTCATTCCCAAATTGAAATAAAACGAAATGTATTCAAACTCGTCCATGTTTGCAAGCAGCTAAAGGAACAATGATGATGAGTTAAAGTCTTATACATCCCACGCCTTAATAACGCGCAATAATATTTTTTTCACCAAGTTGAAACATTAAATGACCATTGCCAAACTGAAGGTATAATTTTAAAATGTTACAAATACCCTATATGAACAGCTTTTATTGTTAATATAGATATTTCTTTATTCTTCTGTGCTGTTTTGTGTACCACGGTGTGGGTCGTTAAATATAATTGTATAATAATTGTGCCTGCCTTAATGAGGCAAGGCACAAAGGTTAGTACTATTAATAGGGTCCTGTTTATTTTTTAATCTGCCACTTTTCCACATAACTAGTCCTGCACCTTTGGGATCATACAAGATAAATGGTAAAGCAAACATTTTTTTTTTTTTTTACTTAAGAGTGTTGTAATAATGTAGCACACAATGCTGGAATAGTAAATAAGGGATGATTGACTGTAAAATGTCAATGTACATTATTAAGAGTAAGTGGTTGCCTAAGTAATGATAGTTATAATACGGTCATTGTTTTTTCATTATTAAAAAAGAGGCTGTGTGTAACACTCTTTCCTTTTACACAGATTGTACCTGTTCACACTGTTTGGGGTGAGTACTAAATCCCACTTTCTTTCATTTAAAGAAGGTACTCTTTGAGAGATACATTTTCATATAAAAAAAAGTCATACTGTATTAGCTGAGGAACAGTTGTGCTGATAGACCTTTGTTTTTAACAGAACAAAGCCAAACATGTCACAATCTCTGAGATAGTTAAAAACACTCAATCTTTAAGAGCTTGTGGCGTCATGATTGACGAAAAGGCTTCAAAACTTCATGGCTTTTGGGGTCGGATGTGCGCCGAGCTTGGGATCCCCAATAATCGGACCAATCCAGTGCGATTGTTAAAAACTTATGGACGTCACAAGGTAAGCTTTTCTAAATTTTATAGTTATGACATGTCTTTTGAAAATGTACATGCATCTATAACTCCATCATGTTAGTCTTTTTAAAATGTGAAAAAAAAAGATTTTTGTTCATTCCAGAAAAATCTACCACAGCAAGCACATTTTGAGGCGAATGAGCACTCGGACAACCAGAGCACTGCAAGTAGTGTTGCTTGTGTTGAGGAGCTCGACATCTTGGATCCTGTGAGTGTTTTAAATATGACTTGAGCAATTTCTCTTGTCGTTCATGTATTACATGTTGATGGAAGACCCTGTTTTTGTTAAACAGGACCACTCGGACAACCAGAGCACTGCAAGGAGTTCTGCTGCTGTTGAAGAGATCGACATCTCGGATTCTGTGAGTGCTTAAACAAATTAAAAACTTGATTCCCTCAATTGTCTCACATACTAACATTAATACACCCCCCAAAACTATGTCAAAGCTTAACAATAATATTGTGATTTTCCTTCAGGGCAGCACCACAGAATCCTCCGTCGATGGTGAAGCAGGATTTATTAAAATCCCAGTTCCAGAGGAGACATTTTTCTTCATCAGCCACAAAGACTGGGAAGCTCTGAAAAAAAGAAGAACTAACCGAGGATTCAGAACAATGGAGTGGACAAACATAATCTCCACAGGATTAAGGAGCATTTATCCATACTGCTGTATTGCTTTTAAACGGCATACAGTCAATTATTCACATAAAAAAGAGGCCCTGTATTCTCCTGCCACGGGTGCTGCAGGTTTGATGATTGCCCGGTAACTGTCCAAGTTAAAGTGGACAATGAACAGGACTTGAAGGCCACGGTTGGTTTTCACGGGGGGATGTGCAAGCATAACAGGACAGAACTCAAGCGCCGGCCTGTTCGTGCTCTGGACAGACACACTCTTGGACAGAGCTTAAAAACTCAACTCCCACGGTCCATATATCTGAACCGGTTGGCCCAAATCAAGGAAGATACCATGAAGTCTGGCTGCAGGGATATGGCTCCGACCCCACACGTCTTAAAAAACATTTCTTGGGAACTGAGACAAAAAACTCGCCAACACAGTAACCAGATATTAAGCCTTGAGTTGATGATAAAAAACAAACAAAACAGTGACAATGAGGTACTTCAAAAAGTAATCCTCCACCCAAAAGGGCTTCTCCTCTGGTCCAAGAGGAGCATTGAAATCTATCATAAAAGATGTCTAGAAGACATAGTATATTTTGATGCTACAGGAAGCATCATAAAAAAAGAAAAGGGATCCCCACCATGTCATGTCTATGAGCTTGTGGTCAGAAACCCCAGAAGAGCGCTTCCCCACTACCTGTTCCACTATGTGACGTGTGACCACACCACAGCTTCAGCCACATTCTTCCTCCAGGCTTTCTTAACCGATGTAAAACGGCACTTTGGACACAAGGGAGCATCTCCAATGATGGTCGTCTGTGATGCTCAATGGTTTTAATGCAGGCAATATGCTTTTCCTTTGCAAAGGAAAACCTGACAGACACCATAAACCACTACTTCAGGATTTCCACTGGAAAAGCCTCCAAAGAAGACCTTGAATTGCCGATTCTTCATCGATGCCTGAGCCACATTATGAAGAATGCAAAGGAAATCTGCAGAAAATAGTAAGTATTTACTCTTTTTTACTACAAATGTGAAGGACTCTTCAGATTTCCCTTAAAAAAAAAAACCCTGATTAGCATTCTTTACAACATGGTGCATTTGAAGCTTCACACCTTCTGATTTCTTACAGCGCACACAACAACTACCATCTGGCGATGCACATCATTGGGCTTCTCACCACAGCATCATCACTGAAGGACATGGACGACATGTTGCAAAGTGCAACAGTTGTCCTTTCCAGTCCATGCAGTGGTGCTGTTGTCGAACGACATTTCTACAATCTGCAGCAGTGGCTGAGGAATGCCGGGTTGCAACAGGTGACTGCAGACAGCTGGACAAGTTCTCCGGAGGACTTTCAGGTAAATGCAAATGACAAAACTGAATTAAAATTATAAAATGGTTATGTATCAAGGGAAGAATAAAAGATCAACTAAAATTTCACATTTCCTGATTTGAAAAATCACATTTTGAAGTATGCATCAAAATCAGAGCAATTATAAAAAAAAAATGCTATTCACTGAATTGCATTTTCTATTCAAAAATATATTCAAATTTGTCAAATTTTCAAACATTTCAAGGATAACGTTTTTATAAATAACGGTTCTTTACAGGTGAGGGACATTCCTCCAATATTGTACTTGTTGCCTTTTTTAAAGCAACATCACAAGTTTATTGGCTAAATATTTGACTTTTTTTATTGTTATGTTCATGATACATGGTAGTCGAAAATATGTAATTTCTACGTCTACTGATGCAGAAAAAAAAAAGTAAAATGCATACAATTATAACAAATCAAACCTTTATTCTAGGAAATTCCCAGCCAAAACAACTTGGTGAAACATTTTGCGGAGGTGATTGAGAAGCTCCACTGGACGAGTTGGGCCAGCCGAACCACTACTTTTGCAAAGGACTCATGGATTACATCCAGAAGTACCTTCTCCCCTTTGCTGCATTGTGGAGTGGTATAATGTTGGGTGAGTAATTTGTTAAAAACATTTTCCTTTCTAAAATCTTCATAGCCTTTGTTCTGTTATTCACTAGATTTATAAACCCTTTGAGTTTATTATTTTCACATAGCAATTCAAAATTATTTTTTAAGACAGTCTAACTGTTAGTGTTGTCTGAGGTGCACGAAACTACGATTTGCTTGATTTACAGAAAAAGCATATGAGTTTTGATAATTGATGTTATTTCTTTTGAAGATTCTAAAAGGGGACCTTGGGCGACATGGGACTGGACAACCGTATGAGGATTCAACAAAACGCTTCAAAGTCCGACACAATCTGAAACAACAGGTGACGTACAATTATATAAATAGTATTGGTCATTTCATGAAATGTATTATTGAATTAACTTTTATTGAATTACATTAATTAATAATCTTTCAAATGTATTTTTATGTCATGCATTTTTAGAACATAACTGATGACAACAAAACGCAAGGAATTATGGAGAAAAGCCAATGGGACCTCAAACACATTGGGCTTCAGTCCAGGAGGCTCACCAGGCTGGACCATGTTGTTGTCCAGGACCAGTCGGGCCACATCGCCTTGCTCAAGGAGTATGAGGACTGCCAAAGGGTTTTTAAAAGAAAGGTTTGCAAATTCACTGATTATAGTAAATAAAATTTTGAATAGCCAAATTTGAAAGTGGTACAAATAAGGTGAAGCAGTTATGCATCAGAACACTTCACATTTGGACTATGACAGAGAAATTTGGTTGCATATGTCAGTAAACAATACATTATCTTATGAAGGAGTACCGTGACCACAGCTTTACATCCTTATTTAATTGCAATGAGTCATCCTGTCATTACGGCATGTGACAAAGGACAATAAGTGTTAATTGATGTCAGTAATGAACTAATTATTTAGTATAGCAGTTCTATTTCAGTCCTATGAAAGAGTGGAATAATCTTCCAGAACTGCCGAAATTCACATCCTATGTTTGCTAAAATTCAAAATCAGACATTGGAAAATAACAACAATTAAATAAAGGCTTTTGTCAATGATGGCAAGCTTCACCTGTAATCACCAATCATGAATTTTAGACAGTAATCCTATATCAAAGTTAGATTTTTTTCATTGACAATCTCTGAAAAATCATTTGTGAAGTTTTAGACTGCATTTTTTAACGATTACATGGCCATCCCAATGTGTTTTTTATTTCCTGTGTATGTTGGAAGATATGCAATCTTAAAAACACTATTGAGGTTTGTATTAATGAAACATTCAATTTAGACAAGTGAAAATATATTTCTGTTATTATAATTAAATGATCAATTGCTTCAGAGAAAATAAGGACTGAATGTTTTCTCAGACACAGGGTGATGGTGGAAACATGGAAGGAACGGAAGCAAAAAAAGAGGGGGAGATATGTGAGACCGGTCCAAAAAGCATTTCGCTTCAAAAGTCACCAGAATAAGGTAAAGGTCCAGCTGCTTACATGTGCCAAACATACACAAAATAGATAACAAAAAAAAAAAAGTATGAAGGCAAACAACACTCTAAATCCCTATCTATTACTTATTAATGAGCTAAGCCTTTGTACATTCATACATCAATTCATTTGATTCTCATCCTCTTTTAATGTTCTCCCAATATTTTATACAAAGAGTTATTTTCAGCAGTTCCATGAGTCATTGAACTTAATTCATGACACTGCGTGTAATAAAAATAATGCAAAGTCTCTCTCAAAAGGTTGATTCCTCACTGGCTGACGGACCTTCAACACACCAAAACTCAGAACTGCAGGGGGAGACAGCAGTGACGTGTCAAAGTCCAGAGGAGCAGGTAGGACAAACTTTTTAAATGTAGGATATTTTTAAATGTAGTGCATTACTTGTGTGAAATCTAAGGATAGCAGATAATACAAATCTACAATCTATGCAAAAAATGCAATGACTTTTTTACATAATGAAATGTTTGTCTTTTAATTTACCTTTTTGTTTTTGTGTTGTTTTGTTCTCTCCAGCAGCTCATTTCTTTGTGGTCCAAAAAAGACACAGAAGTTGTGGTGTCTGTCCTCCCCACTCAGACTAAAGGCCAAAGCATCACCGTTCACCACAGTGAGCTGAATACACTGAAACCTCACCGCTGGCTGGTCGGCCAGGTAAATACCATACATTTCAATCATTTGAAAAAATATAATAATTTCCAGTAAGCTGTATTAGAAAGTGGCATTACATTATTTTTAAGAGAATATTCATAATCTATGATAAAATTGTTTTGAAAAGCTTTATACTTAAATTGATATATAGCAATTAAACTTCTGAGTATTACATATTTTGGGAAAATAAAAAGTGTTCTATTCTATTGCTTGATTCTTTCCTTCTCTGACCCACTGTACCTGATCAAGGTCATTGAAGGCCTCTTGCATCTTGAGGCCAACAAGGCAGGGATTGGGAGCAAGGCGTATATTCTAAGTCAGTGGTTCCCAACCTTTTTTGACCAGTGTACCCCTTGAGCTGGTTTCCATGTGAAAAGTACCCCCTCTCTCGTGTGTGATTATTCGCCTTAATGTGTACTTATATTTAACCCTTTGTCTTTCTATCTATCCAACTGCTCATTTAAATAAAACAATGATTGTGAGTGTAAAAACCTTTTAATGAGACACTTGCGCTTGCTTGTCTTTCATAAGTCTTTCATAATTCCTTTTTTCACTGGGCTCCCCTGTGCCTGCGTCCGAGGCGACGGTAGCAGTAGCGGTAGCTGGACGTTGACTCCTGCCTAGCCATGCATCCATGTTTACAGTCGGCATGCAGCTAGAGTTAGCTAGCTTCGCGAATCGTGCGCGCCCGCAGCAAAAACGTGAACCTTTTTTTTTTTTTTTTTTTTAAAGCGCGCCACTTTATAGTCTTTTCATATTATGTGCATTGTAGTGTTACAATCACTGTGGATGAACTGCTACTCATGGAAAATAAACGTATGGCCTTACTAAAATTCATGGTATAATACAATATAATATAGTATAAATTTTTTTTTTTTGTGTGTGGATACTGTAGGCTAATTTATAATCTTTCTGCGTACCCCCTGCAATACCCTCGCGTACCCCTAGGGGTCCGCGTACCCCCGGTTGGGAATCACTGTTCTAAGTCATTACACTGCGGGGGTGATTCTCTGCGGTGCCAGAGACCTGCCTGCACGCAACATCCTGTCCAAGGTAAGAACTCACTAGCAAGTCCAGCCTTCTGGTACACCTACTATGCTGACCAGAGTTTGCCAAATGGCCTAGCTGGGATAATTTGCAATTTACTGGGGTGACATTTCTTATGTAAATGCAGCCATTGACTGACTGACTGTTTCCTTAGGACTGTGAACTAATGTCTCTACTGATACAGCAACTCTGAGACTTGACATCACATGAAAAACCCCCAACATTGTGTTTTGTGTGGCTGAATGACTGAATGAATGCAATATTTGTTTACTTGATATGCTCATACAATATAGTAGAAACATTTCTGTCAATAAATGTAAATTTAAAAATGACAAAGTAACCAGCAATCACTGATGTTGCAATGTTAGAAAATTACGTTTTGCTTTTCAGGTGAAGTTTGACAGCTACGACACTATTATGTCATTTGTCAACATCGGTGGTCAGCACTGGAAGTTTTTGGTTCGTATCCCAAAGCTTTCTATAAATCAAAAATAATAATCCCTATATTTTTAGTTTTTTTTATAAAAAATGTATTTTATATTTTCAGTGCTGTGACCCAAACTGTGGACTTGGTGGATCCCGGAAGAAGCTCAACTGAGTTGGAAGATTCCAATCAGGCAGCCAAACGACTGAGGTATCCTGTTTTTAGTAAATTTTTTAAATTTCAGTTCTTCACTTGCAAAAACAATAAAACATATGTCCTCTTTTGAACATGTAACATTGTAGCAATTATCTATATAAACTATAGTGACCAACTACAGTTGTAGGTAATTGTCTGAGTCGGCACATTCAGGGTTTTTTTGAGTTGAAGTTTATACATTAATTTGATGTTATTATACATTTGATGAGTAACCCTATGAATGGTAAACTACATGCTTGTATGACGTTTTCAACAGGGTATGAATAATCATAGAGCTTTAAAACTCATTTGACTGATTATTATATTAACCAGTCAACTTGTTTTACTTTTTTTATGATTTACCTGCACTCAAAATCATAGTGAATTCATGAAAGTCAGACGGACACGCCATGGGAAGACAGACTGGGCGGACATCAAGTGGAAAGGGGGAGTCATTAATCACCCATATCAGCAAGATGGTTGCAGCTGTGGAGTCATTGTCTACCTGGTAAGCCACATCAACATGTGGGCAATTCCTAATAAAACAATGTACGGTTTGTCTTCTAGCAATTATATATACATGTATATATATTGAGAAAGACCAAGCACTGATTATGCATACTGCCCTGTTGTACTTTTCAATCAATTGATGTTTGGACAACGTATTCAATGATCTTTTTAGATGGTCAGGGAGGTGATTAAGGCATTTCCAAGTTTGCCCTCCCTAAGCTTTGGCACAAAGAAGTCAGAAATGGCCAGTGAGAGGAAGAAAATGGCCCTACAGATCCTGGAGGAATCAGGTTTGTATAGGCAGCTTTTTTTCTTTTAACTCACTATAAACACATACCAGTGCCCACATTTGATTCGTTTTAGGAATTGTGAAACTTTGTCTGCAATGCTCCCAAACATAGAAATGTAGCTTCTACATAGTTTATGTAAAATACATCAATCAATCAACAGATTATTACCATAACAGATTGTTGTAGTAATAGCTGTGGAAGAGTAAGTGTTGATGGCTTGGGAGGGATGTGGAAAGAGGAAGGTGAAGAAAATTACAAATGTTGTTATTGGGGTCATGGAGAAATGAGGGTAAGGTGTCAGAGCTGAACTACACATGTAAACACGGAAATAAATATTGCAATAGTTTTATTATTCCATACTATTTAGTGACAACCTATATTTTGGAAGGGAGGGTGAGTGACTTAAAGTTTTGTAAAGCAATGAAATAACTCATAAGATGAAATATATGGGCAACTGTAGATATTACTACTGACAGAATGAAAACAATGTACTGACACTATATATTGTTACAATTATATTTCAGCGTTTGACTTTGCCAATACTTGCGCAATGTGTACGATGACCAAACCTCCTGGATGTGGACCTCCCATGACCAATTGGGTAAGTTACTCATGTCAATAGTTGTATGTTTTTGGAAGAAGAACTAAAAGGCTACTGTGTTTACCACTATTTACAGTTCAGTGGATATATATATATATATATATATATATTCTTCCCTCATCCCAGACACTTCCTCTAGCTCTTCCGGTGGCACCCCAAGGCCTTCCCAGGCCAGCCGAGAGACAGTCGATATATATATATATATATAGATATATTCTTCCCTCATCCCAGACACTTCCTCTAGCTCTTCCGGTGGCACCCCAAGGCCTTCCCAGGCCAGCCGAGAGACAGTCGATATATATATATATATAGATATGTACATACACACACACACACACACACACACACACCAAGTGTGATACGGGGCTGTTATATTTAATCATTACATGATTTTGAAGCAAATGTTTTCATTCCTGAAAATAATACGCACTATTAACAGCTACACAAAACAAATATAACCAAATAAAAAAAGATTTTAAGATTATTTTGTAAAAGCTTTTTGAGTGCTTTTTTGAAAAGTTGGTTGAAAGCTACAATGTAATGACATCTGTCAAGTAATTTTAAATGTTTTTATTTTTACAGATCCAATGTGATACATGCGAGAGGTGGTTCCATGAACAATGCCTTGGAATGGATGCTTGTGCACTCAAGCAAGCCAAAAAGGGAACGTGGAATTGCCACTTGTGCACACAATAGTGCATGAAGCCTTTTCTGGACTGACTGACTCAATCACAAATTGTTTGAGCCTTCTTATTTGATCAAAATTAATGCTGATATGTTCCATATAGAACAAGTAAACATGTTCTCTTGTTATTCAGCTTGCACATTCACAAATGGTGTTTGTATTTTGTTTAAAAACATGAATCAGGTCAGCACAAACCTGTTCACAGCAGCTGCAGCACTCTCTTAAATCACAAACCCAAACATCAAGCTTTACTGCTTGACAAATTGGACATGCTTGTTTGCTGTCACTCCAATTTATGCGCTCCTTGTATTGCAGTTAGATCTTCATGATTAGAATGACCTCTCCTCACATGTTGACCGAGTAGTGGAGGGAAGAAGAAGGGGAATAAAGGAGAAACAGAAACAGACCTGGGAGACGAGGAAACGGAACTCCGGGATGCAGAGTACGCAGGCGGAAGGACGGCAGCAGGGAGAGCTGCACAGCGAGGAGGCTGGCCGAGGACGCTTTAGAGGGAAGCCGTGGAGTGCATTCGCACAGGTTATTTGTATAAGAGACACAATCTTCTGACACCGGACCTCCTCACTGCAGGGCTGAAGAGGTTGGAGCAATCAATTAATTAGGAATGTGTAGTATCACTGTGAGGTGGAATGACCCCGGGACAACTAGGAATTTCAAATTATTCCACTTCAAAATCAGGTGAAAGGACATCATATTTCAATATTCAAAGTTGTTTTATTTTGAAATTATACATCAGAATTCCTTCATAGTGACTGAGTGGTATCCTGGGGAGGTGTACTATCACTGTGAGGTGGAATGACCCCGGGACAACTAGGAATTTCGGAGATATTCCACCTCAAATTCAGGGTTCATATTGCAATTTTCAATTTGATTTTATTTTGAAATCATACATCAGAATTCCTTCATAGTGATTGATTGGCATCCTGGGAATGTGTAGTATCACTGTGAGGTGGAATGACCCCGGGACAACTAGGAATTTCGGAGATAATCCACCTCAAAGTCAGGTGAAAGGACATCATATTGCAATTTTCAATTTCATTTTATTTTGAAATTATACATCAGAATTCCTTCAAACTGACAGAGTGGCATCCTGGGATGGTATAGTATCACTGTGAGGTGGAATGGCCCCGGGACAACTAGGAATCTCGGAGATATTCCACTTCAAAATCAGGTTTCATAGTCCAATATTCAAAGTTGTTTTATTTTGAAACGACAGATCAGACTTTTTCCAAACTAACTAAATGCTATGGTGGGATGATGTAGTATGACTGTGAAGTGAAATGACCCCAGGACAACCAGGAACTTCGGAGATATTCCACCTCAAAGTCAGGTTTAACATTAAAATTTTCAATTGCATTTTATTTTGAAATTATACATCAGAATTCCTTTATTCTGTCTGAGTGGCATCCTGGGAAGGTCTCCAATCACTGTGAGATGGAATGACCCCGGGACAAGTAGGAATTTTGAAGTTTTCCACTTCAAATTCATGTGTTCCGTTCCAATTTCCAATTGCATTTTATTTTGAGTGAATACTTTTAGTGAGTTTCTGATTGAATCCTTCTTGAAATAAGATTGTTTGGTTATATCCTGATTTCCAAATAGATTTTTTTGAAGAGCAACATCATACTGTTAAAAATAAGTTACATATATGTTGACTTAACATTTTGAAAACAATAGCTTGATTCCATTGACACAGTATTTGAATAAGTAGTTTTTAGATTGAATAAATCATTCTTTATAGAAATTGACAACCATTCCAGGCTAAGTGATTTGAGCCTTTATTTTGAAATCCGTCAGCGGAAATAGTACGCTGCATCCCTGATCACTGACGGCAGCAGACAACCGCACGGCCGGCTCACTTGACTTCGTTTTTGAAATTGCGGGCTGGCTTGACCGCAGTCGGGGGGGGGGGGGCCCAGGCGGTGGCCGGCAGCGCCGGGGGTCTCCGCAGAGCGGGGTTGAGTCGACTCAGCTCGTAGCGGACAGGATGTCACCGTGTCCCTCCTCACCGCAGCCAAAACATTTCATTCCAGCTGAGCTCGCGAAGACAATGTAGTCATAATCATTTCCTCTCACACGGAAACGGAGGCTGAGCTCCTCACACCGGTTGTTGAGTATCATAAAGACTTGTCTCCTGAAACATGTCGTGTGTTTCAGCAGCGGAGACTTAATTCCAGAGGCGATGTCTTTGTAGCTGGAAACTACTGTCCCACATCTGGAAAGCTCCTTAGTTAGGAGCTCGTCTGGCGCATAAGGAGGGACATTGGACAGGATGACCTGGACAGCCGGCTGAGACAGCGGCTGCACCTGGACAAACCTGTCCCACACGTCTCCACCTGGTCCACAAAGACCACCACGTGATTCCTGTCTCCACCTGGTCCACAAAGACCACCACGTGACTCCTGTCTCCACCTGGT
Source organism: Blennius ocellaris (assembly GCF_963422515.1). Classification (NCBI taxonomy): domain Eukaryota; kingdom Metazoa; phylum Chordata; class Actinopteri; order Blenniiformes; family Blenniidae; genus Blennius; species Blennius ocellaris. Next base: position 30,784,033 of record NC_137652.1, on the reverse strand, counting down.
CCACAAAGACCACCACGTGACTCCTGTCTCCACCTGGTCCACAAAGACCACCACGTGACTCCTGTCTCCACCTGGTCCACAAAGACCACCACGTGACTCCTGTCTCCACCTGGTCCACAAAGACCACCACGTGACTCCTGTCTCCACCTGGTCCACAAAGACCACCACGTGACTCCTGTCTCCACCTGGTCCACAAAGACCACCACGTGACTCCTGTCTCCACCTGGTCCACAAAGACCACCACGTGACTCCTGTCTCCACCTGGTCCACAAAGACCACCACGTGACTCCTGTCTCCACCTGGTCCACAAAGACCACCACGTGACTCCTGTCTCCACCTGGTCCACAAAGACCACCACGGTGACTCCTGTCTCCACCTGGTCCACAAAGACCACCACGTGACTCCTGTCTCCACCTGGTCCACAAAGACCACCACGTGACTCCTGTCTCCACCTGGTCCACAAAGACCACCACGTGACTCCTGTCTCCACCTGGTCCTCAAAGACCACCACGTGACTCCTCTCTCCACCTGGTCCACAAAGACCACCACGTGACTCCTGTCTCCACCTGGTCCTCAAAGACCACCACGTGACTCCTGTCTCCACCTGGTCCACAAAGACCACCACGGTGACTCCTGTCTCCACCTGGTCCACAAAGACCACCACGTGACTCCTGTCTCCACCTGGTCCACAAAGACCACCACGTGACTCCTGTCTCCACCTGGTCCTCAAAGACCACCACGTGACTCCTCTCTCCACCTGGTCCACAAAGACCACCACGTGACTCCTGTCTCCACCTGGTCCTCAAAGACCACCACGTGACTCCTGTCTCCACCTGGTCCACAAAGACCACCACGGTGACTCCTGTCTCCACCTGGTCCACAAAGACCACCACGTGACTCCTGTCTCCACCTGGTCCACAAAGACCACCACGTGACTCCTGTCTCCACCTGGTCCACAAAGACCACCACGGCGCCGTTCATCCGGGCCGCCGCCTTCACGCTGCTGTAACCCACCTTCTCCCCCACAGCCAGAGCAACCTGCTCCACCTGTTGTAACCCACCTTCTCCCCCACAGCCAGAGCATCCTGCTCCACCTGTTGTAACCCACCTTCTCCCCCACAGCCAGAGCAACCTGCTCCACCTGTTGTAACCCACCTTCTCCCCCACAGCCAGAGCAACCTGCTCCACCTGCTGTAACCCACCTTCTCCCCCACAGCCAGAGCATCCTGCTCCACCTGCTGTAACCCACCTTCTCCCCCACAGCCAGAGCAACCTGCTCCACCTGCTGTAACCCACCTTCTCCCCCACAGCCAGAGCAACCTGCTCCACCTGCTGTAACCCACCTTCTCCCCCACAGCCAGAGCATCCTGCTCCACCTGCTGTAACCCACCTTCTCCCCCACAGCCAGAGCAACCTGCTCCACCTGCTGTAACCCACCTTCTCCCCCACAGCCAGAGCAACCTGCTCCACCTGCTGTAACCCACCTTCTCCCCCACAGCCAGAGCATCCTGCTCCACCTGCTGTAACCCACCTTCTCCCCCACAGCCAGAGCAACCTGCTCCACCTGCTGTAACCGACCTTCTCCACCACAGCCAGAGCAACCTGCTCCACCTGTTGTAACCGACCTTCTCCCCCACAGCCAGAGCAACCTGCTCCACCTGCTGTAACCCACCTTCTCCCCCACAGCCAGAGCAACCTGCTCCACCTGTTGTAACCCACCTTCTCCCCTACAGCCAGAGCAACCTGCTCCACCTGTTGTAACCCACCTTCTCCCCTACAGCCAGAGCAACCTGCTCCACCTGCTCCACCTGCTGTAACCCACCTTCTCCCCTACAGCCAGAGCATCCTGCTCCACCTGCTGTAACCCACCTTCTCCCCCACAGCCAGAGCATCCTGCTCCACCTGCTGTAACCCACCTTCTCCCCTACAGCCAGAGCATCCTGCTCCACCTGCTGTAACCCACCTTCTCCCCCACAGCCAGAGCATCCTGCTCCACCTGTTGTAACCCACCTTCTCCCCTACAGCCAGAGCATCCTGCTCCACCTGCTGTAACCCACCTTCTCCCCCACAGCCAGAGCAACCTGCTCCACCTGTTGTAACCAACCTTCTCCCCTACAGCCAGAGCATCCTGCTCCACCTGCTGTAACCCACCTTCTCCCCCACAGCCAGAGCATCCTGCTCCACCTGCTGTAACCCACCTTCTCCCCTACAGCCAGAGCAACCTGCTCCACCTGCTGTAACCCACCTTCTCCCCTACAGCCAGAGCATCCTGCTCCACCTGTTGTAACCCACCTTTTCCCCCACAGCCAGAGCATCCTGCTCCACCTGCTGTAACCCACCTTCTCCCCTACAGCCAGAGCAACCTGCTCCACCTGCTGTAACCCACCTTCTCCCCTACAGCCAGAGCATCCTGCTCCACCTGTTGTAACCCACCTTTTCCCCCACAGCCAGAGCATCCTGCTCCACCTGCTGTAACCCACCTTCTCCCCCACAGCCAGAGCATCCTGCTCCACCTGCTGTAACCCACCTTCTCCCCCACAGCCAGAGCATCCTGCTCCACCTGCTGTAACCCACCTTCTCCCCTACAGCCAGAGCAACCTGCTCCACCTGCTCCACCTGCTGTAACCCACCTTCTCCCCTACAGCCAGAGCAACCTGCTCCACCTGCTCCACCTGCTGTAACCCACCTTCTCCCCTACAGCCAGAGCATCCTGCTCCACCTGTTGTAACCCACCTTCTCCCCTACAGCCAGAGCAACCTGCTCCACCTGCTCCACCTGTTGTAACCCACCTTCTCCCCCACAGCCAGAGCAACCTGCTCCACCTGCTGTAACCCACCTTCTCCCCCACAGCCAGAGCATCCTGCTCCACCTGCTCCACCTGTTGTAACCCACCTTCTCCCCCACAGCCAGAGCATCCTGCTCCACCTGTTGTAACCAACCTTCTCCCCCACAGCCAGAGCATCCTGCTCCACCTGCTCCACCTGTTGTAACCGACCTTCTCCCCCACAGCCAGAGCATCCTGCTCCACCTGCTCCACCTGTTGTAACCAACCTTCTCCCCCACAGCCAGAGCATCCTGCTCCACCTGCTCCACCTGTTGTAACCGACCTTCTCCCCCACAGCCAGAGCAACCTGCTCCACCTGCTGTAACCCACCTTCTCCCCCACAGCCAGAGCATCCTGCTCCACCTGCTCCACCTGCTGTAACCCACCTTCTCCCCCACAGCCATAGCAACCTGCTCCACCTGTTGTAACCCACCTTCTCCCCCACAGCCAGAGCATCCTGCTCCACCTGCTGTAACCCACCTTCTCCCCCACAGCCAGAGCATCCTGCTCCACCTGCTGTAACCGACCTTCTCCCCCACAGCCAGAGCATCCTGCTCCACCTGCTGTAACCCACCTTCTCCCCCACAGCCAGAGCAACCTGCTCCACCTGCTGTAACCCACCTTCTCCCCCACAGCCAGAGCAACCTGCTCCACCTGCTCCACCTGCTGTAACCCACCTTCTCCCCCACAGCCAGAGCAACCTGCTCCACCTGCTGTAACCCACCTTCTCCCCCACAGCCAGAGCATCCTGCTCCACCTGCTCCACCTGTTGTAACCGACCTTCTCCCCCACAGCCAGAGCAACCTGCTCCACCTGCTCCACCTGCTGTAACCCACCTTCTCCCCCACAGCCAGAGCAACCTGCTCCACCTGCTCCACCTGCTGTAACCCACCTTCTCCCCCACAGCCAGAGCATCCTGCTCCACCTGCTGTAACCGACCTTCTCCCCCACAGCCAGAGCATCCTGCTCCACCTGCTCCACCTGCTGTAACCGACCTTCTCCCCCACAGCCAGAGCAACCTGCTCCACCTGTTGTAACCGACCTTCTCCCCCACAGCCAGAGCAACCTGCTCCACCTGTTGTAACCGACCTTCTCCCCCACAGCCAGAGCATCCTGCTCCACCTGCTCCACCTGCTGTAACCGACCTTCTCCCCCACAGCCAGAGCATCCTGCTCCACCTGCTGTAACCCACCTTCTCCCCCACAGCCAGAGCAACCTGCTCCACCTGCTGTAACCCACCTTCTCCCCCACAGCCAGAGCATCCTGCTCCACCTGCTGTAACCCACCTTCTCCCCCACAGCCAGAGCAACCTGCTCCACCTGCTGTAACCCACCTTCTCCCCCACAGCCAGAGCATCCTGCTCCACCTGCTGTAACCCACCTTCTCCCCCACAGCCAGAGCAACCTGCTCCACCTGCTGTAACCCACCTTCTCCCCCACAGCCAGAGCATCCTGCTCCACCTGCTGTAACCCACCTTCTCCCCCACAGCCAGAGCAACCTGCTCCACCTGCTGTAACCCACCTTCTCCCCTACAGCCAGAGCATCCTGCTCCACCTGCTGTAACCCACCTTCTCCCCTACAGCCAGAGCATCCTGCTCCACCTGCTGTAACCCACCTTCTCCCCCACAGCCAGAGCATCCTGCTCCACCTGCTGTAACCCACCTTCTCCCCCACAGCCAGAGCAACCTGCTCCACCTGCTGTAACCCACCTTCTCCCCCACAGCCAGAGCATCCTGCTCCACCTGCTGTAACCCACCTTCTCCCCCACAGCCAGAGCAACCTGCTCCACCTGCTGTAACCCACCTTCTCCCCCACAGCCAGAGCATCCTGCTCCACCTGCTGTAACCCACCTTCTCCCCCACAGCCAGAGCAACCTGCTCCACCTGCTGTAACCCACCTTCTCCCCCACAGCCAGAGCATCCTGCTCCACCTGCTGTAACCCACCTTCTCCCCCACAGCCAGAGCAACCTGCTCCACCTGCTGTAACCCACCTTCTCCCCCACAGCCAGAGCATCCTGCTCCACCTGCTGTAACCCACCTTCTCCCCCACAGCCAGAGCAACCTGCTCCACCTGCTGTAACCGACCTTCTCCACCACAGCCAGAGCAACCTGCTCCACCTGTTGTAACCGACCTTCTCCCCCACAGCCAGAGCAACCTGCTCCACCTGTTGTAACCAACCTTCTCCTCTACAGCCAGAGCAACCTGCTCCACCTGTTGTAACCCACCTTCTCCCCTACAGCCAGAGCAACCTGCTCCACCTGTTGTAACCCACCTTCTCCCCTACAGCCAGAGCAATCTGCTCCACCTGCTCCACCTGCTGTAACCCACCTTCTCCCCTACAGCCAGAGCATCCTGCTCCACCTGCTGTAACCCACCTTCTCCCCCACAGCCAGAGCATCCTGCTCCACCTGCTGTAACCCACCTTCTCCCCTACAGCCAGAGCAACCTGCTCCACCTGTTGTAACCCACCTTCTCCCCCACAGCCAGAGCATCCTGCTCCACCTGCTGTAACCCACCTTCTCCCCCACAGCCAGAGCATCCTGCTCCACCTGTTGTAACCCACCTTCTCCCCCACAGCCAGAGCAACCTGCTCCACCTGCTGTAACCCACCTTCTCCCCCACAGCCAGAGCAACCTGCTCCACCTGCTGTAACCCACCTTCTCCCCCACAGCCAGAGCAACCTGCTCCACCTGTTGTAACCGACCTTCTCCCCCACAGCCAGAGCAACCTGCTCCACCTGTTGTAACCCACCTTCTCCCCCACAGCCAGAGCAACCTGCTCCACCTGCTGTAACCCACCTTCTCCCCCACAGCCAGAGCATCCTGCTCCACCTGCTGTAACCCACCTTCTCCCCCACAGCCAGAGCAACCTGCTCCACCTGCTGTAACCCACCTTCTCCCCCACAGCCAGAGCAACCTGCTCCACCTGCTGTAACCCACCTTCTCCCCCACAGCCAGAGCATCCTGCTCCACCTGCTGTAACCCACCTTCTCCCCCACAGCCAGAGCAACCTGCTCCACCTGCTGTAACCCACCTTCTCCCCCACAGCCAGAGCAACCTGCTCCACCTGCTGTAACCCACCTTCTCCCCCACAGCCAGAGCATCCTGCTCCACCTGCTGTAACCCACCTTCTCCCCCACAGCCAGAGCAACCTGCTCCACCTGCTGTAACCGACCTTCTCCACCACAGCCAGAGCAACCTGCTCCACCTGTTGTAACCGACCTTCTCCCCCACAGCCAGAGCAACCTGCTCCACCTGTTGTAACCCACCTTCTCCCCTACAGCCAGAGCAACCTGCTCCACCTGTTGTAACCCACCTTCTCCCCTACAGCCAGAGCAACCTGCTCCACCTGTTGTAACCCACCTTCTCCCCTACAGCCAGAGCAACCTGCTCCACCTGCTCCACCTGCTGTAACCCACCTTCTCCCCTACAGCCAGAGCATCCTGCTCCACCTGCTGTAACCCACCTTCTCCCCCACAGCCAGAGCATCCTGCTCCACCTGCTGTAACCCACCTTCTCCCCTACAGCCAGAGCATCCTGCTCCACCTGCTGTAACCCACCTTCTCCCCCACAGCCAGAGCATCCTGCTCCACCTGCTGTAACCCACCTTCTCCCCCACAGCCAGAGCAACCTGCTCCACCTGCTGTAACCCACCTTCTCCCCCACAGCCAGAGCAACTTGCTCCACCTGCTGTAACCCACCTTCTCCCCCACAGCCAGAGCATCCTGCTCCACCTGCTGTAACCCACCTTCTCCCCCACAGCCAGAGCAACCTGCTCCACCTGCTGTAACCCACCTTCTCCCCCACAGCCAGAGCAACCTGCTCCACCTGCTGTAACCCACCTTCTCCCCCACAGCCAGAGCATCCTGCTCCACCTGCTGTAACCCACCTTCTCCCCCACAGCCAGAGCAACCTGCTCCACCTGCTGTAACCGACCTTCTCCACCACAGCCAGAGCAACCTGCTCCACCTGTTGTAACCGACCTTCTCCCCCACAGCCAGAGCAACCTGCTCCACCTGTTGTAACCCACCTTCTCCCCTACAGCCAGAGCAACCTGCTCCACCTGTTGTAACCCACCTTCTCCCCTACAGCCAGAGCAACCTGCTCCACCTGTTGTAACCCACCTTCTCCCCTACAGCCAGAGCAACCTGCTCCACCTGTTGTAACCAACCTTCTCCTCTACAGCCAGAGCAACCTGCTCCACCTGTTGTAACCCAACTTCTCCCCTACAGCCAGAGCAACCTGCTCCACCTGTTGTAACCCACCTTCTCCCCTACAGCCAGAGCAACCTGCTCCACCTGCTCCACCTGCTGTAACCCACCTTCTCCCCTACAGCCAGAGCATCCTGCTCCACCTGCTGTAACCCACCTTCTCCCCCACAGCCAGAGCATCCTGCTCCACCTGCTGTAACCCACCTTCTCCCCTACAGCCAGAGCATCCTGCTCCACCTGCTGTAACCCACCTTCTCCCCCACAGCCAGAGCATCCTGCTCCACCTGTTGTAACCCACCTTCTCCCCTACAGCCAGAGCATCCTGCTCCACCTGCTGTAACCCACCTTCTCCCCCACAGCCAGAGCAACCTGCTCCACCTGTTGTAACCAACCTTCTCCCCTACAGCCAGAGCATCCTGCTCCACCTGCTGTAACCCACCTTCTCCCCCACAGCCAGAGCATCCTGCTCCACCTGCTGTAACCCACCTTCTCCCCCACAGCCAGAGCATCCTGCTCCACCTGTTGTAACCCACCTTCTCCCCTACAGCCAGAGCATCCTGCTCCACCTGCTGTAACCCACCTTCTCCCCCACAGCCAGAGCAACCTGCTCCACCTGTTGTAACCAACCTTCTCCCCTACAGCCAGAGCATCCTGCTCCACCTGCTGTAACCCACCTTCTCCCCCACAGCCAGAGCATCCTGCTCCACCTGCTGTAACCCACCTTCTCCCCCACAGCCAGAGCAACCTGCTCCACCTGCTGTAACCCACCTTCTCCCCCACAGCCAGAGCATCCTGCTCCACCTGCTGTAACCCACCTTCTCCCCCACAGCCAGAGCAACCTGCTCCACCTGCTGTAACCCACCTTCTCCCCCACAGCCAGAGCAACCTGCTCCACCTGCTGTAACCCACCTTCTCCCCCACAGCCAGAGCATCCTGCTCCACCTGCTGTAACCCACCTTCTCCCCCACAGCCAGAGCAACCTGCTCCACCTGCTGTAACCGACCTTCTCCACCACAGCCAGAGCAACCTGCTCCACCTGTTGTAACCGACCTTCTCCCCCACAGCCAGAGCAACCTGCTCCACCTGCTGTAACCCACCTTCTCCCCCACAGCCAGAGCAACCTGCTCCACCTGTTGTAACCCACCTTCTCCCCTACAGCCAGAGCAACCTGCTCCACCTGTTGTAACCCACCTTCTCCCCTACAGCCAGAGCAACCTGCTCCACCTGCTCCACCTGCTGTAACCCACCTTCTCCCCTACAGCCAGAGCATCCTGCTCCACCTGCTGTAACCCACCTTCTCCCCCACAGCCAGAGCATCCTGCTCCACCTGCTGTAACCCACCTTCTCCCCTACAGCCAGAGCATCCTGCTCCACCTGCTGTAACCCACCTTCTCCCCCACAGCCAGAGCATCCTGCTCCACCTGTTGTAACCCACCTTCTCCCCTACAGCCAGAGCATCCTGCTCCACCTGCTGTAACCCACCTTCTCCCCCACAGCCAGAGCAACCTGCTCCACCTGTTGTAACCAACCTTCTCCCCTACAGCCAGAGCATCCTGCTCCACCTGCTGTAACCCACCTTCTCCCCCACAGCCAGAGCATCCTGCTCCACCTGCTGTAACCCACCTTCTCCCCTACAGCCAGAGCAACCTGCTCCACCTGCTGTAACCCACCTTCTCCCCTACAGCCAGAGCATCCTGCTCCACCTGTTGTTACCCACCTTTTCCCCCACAGCCAGAGCATCCTGCTCCACCTGCTGTAACCCACCTTCTCCCCTACAGCCAGAGCAACCTGCTCCACCTGCTGTAACCCACCTTCTCCCCTACAGCCAGAGCATCCTGCTCCACCTGTTGTAACCCACCTTTTCCCCCACAGCCAGAGCATCCTGCTCCACCTGCTGTAACCCACCTTCTCCCCCACAGCCAGAGCATCCTGCTCCACCTGCTGTAACCCACCTTCTCCCCCACAGCCAGAGCATCCTGCTCCACCTGCTGTAACCCACCTTCTCCCCTACAGCCAGAGCAACCTGCTCCACCTGCTCCACCTGCTGTAACCCACCTTCTCCCCTACAGCCAGAGCAACCTGCTCCACCTGCTCCACCTGCTGTAACCCACCTTCTCCCCTACAGCCAGAGCATCCTGCTCCACCTGTTGTAACCCACCTTCTCCCCTACAGCCAGAGCAACCTGCTCCACCTGCTCCACCTGTTGTAACCCACCTTCTCCCCCACAGCCAGAGCAACCTGCTCCACCTGCTGTAACCCACCTTCTCCCCCACAGCCAGAGCATCCTGCTCCACCTGCTCCACCTGTTGTAACCCACCTTCTCCCCCACAGCCAGAGCATCCTGCTCCACCTGTTGTAACCAACCTTCTCCCCCACAGCCAGAGCATCCTGCTCCACCTGCTCCACCTGTTGTAACCGACCTTCTCCCCCACAGCCAGAGCATCCTGCTCCACCTGCTCCACCTGTTGTAACCAACCTTCTCCCCCACAGCCAGAGCATCCTGCTCCACCTGCTCCACCTGTTGTAACCGACCTTCTCCCCCACAGCCAGAGCAACCTGCTCCACCTGCTGTAACCCACCTTCTCCCCCACAGCCAGAGCATCCTGCTCCACCTGCTCCACCTGCTGTAACCCACCTTCTCCCCCACAGCCATAGCAACCTGCTCCACCTGTTGTAACCCACCTTCTCCCCCACAGCCAGAGCATCCTGCTCCACCTGCTGTAACCCACCTTCTCCCCCACAGCCAGAGCATCCTGCTCCACCTGCTGTAACCGACCTTCTCCCCCACAGCCAGAGCATCCTGCTCCACCTGCTGTAACCCACCTTCTCCCCCACAGCCAGAGCAACCTGCTCCACCTGCTGTAACCCACCTTCTCCCCCACAGCCAGAGCAACCTGCTCCACCTGCTCCACCTGCTGTAACCCACCTTCTCCCCCACAGCCAGAGCAACCTGCTCCACCTGCTGTAACCCACCTTCTCCCCCACAGCCAGAGCATCCTGCTCCACCTGCTCCACCTGTTGTAACCGACCTTCTCCCCCACAGCCAGAGCAACCTGCTCCACCTGCTCCACCTGCTGTAACCCACCTTCTCCCCCACAGCCAGAGCAACCTGCTCCACCTGCTCCACCTGCTGTAACCCACCTTCTCCCCCACAGCCAGAGCATCCTGCTCCACCTGCTGTAACCGACCTTCTCCCCCACAGCCAGAGCATCCTGCTCCACCTGCTCCACCTGCTGTAACCGACCTTCTCCCCCACAGCCAGAGCAACCTGCTCCACCTGTTGTAACCGACCTTCTCCCCCACAGCCAGAGCAACCTGCTCCACCTGTTGTAACCGACCTTCTCCCCCACAGCCAGAGCATCCTGCTCCACCTGCTCCACCTGCTGTAACCGACCTTCTCCCCCACAGCCAGAGCATCCTGCTCCACCTGCTGTAACCCACCTTCTCCCCCACAGCCAGAGCAACCTGCTCCACCTGCTGTAACCCACCTTCTCCCCCACAGCCAGAGCATCCTGCTCCACCTGCTGTAACCCACCTTCTCCCCCACAGCCAGAGCAACCTGCTCCACCTGCTGTAACCCACCTTCTCCCCCACAGCCAGAGCATCCTGCTCCACCTGCTGTAACCCACCTTCTCCCCCACAGCCAGAGCAACCTGCTCCACCTGCTGTAACCCACCTTCTCCCCCACAGCCAGAGCATCCTGCTCCACCTGCTGTAACCCACCTTCTCCCCCACAGCCAGAGCAACCTGCTCCACCTGCTGTAACCCACCTTCTCCCCTACAGCCAGAGCATCCTGCTCCACCTGCTGTAACCCACCTTCTCCCCTACAGCCAGAGCATCCTGCTCCACCTGCTGTAACCCACCTTCTCCCCCACAGCCAGAGCATCCTGCTCCACCTGCTGTAACCCACCTTCTCCCCCACAGCCAGAGCAACCTGCTCCACCTGCTGTAACCCACCTTCTCCCCCACAGCCAGAGCATCCTGCTCCACCTGCTGTAACCCACCTTCTCCCCCACAGCCAGAGCAACCTGCTCCACCTGCTGTAACCCACCTTCTCCCCCACAGCCAGAGCATCCTGCTCCACCTGCTGTAACCCACCTTCTCCCCCACAGCCAGAGCAACCTGCTCCACCTGCTGTAACCCACCTTCTCCCCCACAGCCAGAGCATCCTGCTCCACCTGCTGTAACCCACCTTCTCCCCCACAGCCAGAGCAACCTGCTCCACCTGCTGTAACCCACCTTCTCCCCCACAGCCAGAGCATCCTGCTCCACCTGCTGTAACCCACCTTCTCCCCCACAGCCAGAGCAACCTGCTCCACCTGCTGTAACCGACCTTCTCCACCACAGCCAGAGCAACCTGCTCCACCTGTTGTAACCGACCTTCTCCCCCACAGCCAGAGCAACCTGCTCCACCTGTTGTAACCAACCTTCTCCTCTACAGCCAGAGCAACCTGCTCCACCTGTTGTAACCCACCTTCTCCCCTACAGCCAGAGCAACCTGCTCCACCTGTTGTAACCCACCTTCTCCCCTACAGCCAGAGCAATCTGCTCCACCTGCTCCACCTGCTGTAACCCACCTTCTCCCCTACAGCCAGAGCATCCTGCTCCACCTGCTGTAACCCACCTTCTCCCCCACAGCCAGAGCATCCTGCTCCACCTGCTGTAACCCACCTTCTCCCCTACAGCCAGAGCAACCTGCTCCACCTGTTGTAACCCACCTTCTCCCCCACAGCCAGAGCATCCTGCTCCACCTGCTGTAACCCACCTTCTCCCCCACAGCCAGAGCATCCTGCTCCACCTGTTGTAACCCACCTTCTCCCCCACAGCCAGAGCAACCTGCTCCACCTGCTGTAACCCACCTTCTCCCCCACAGCCAGAGCAACCTGCTCCACCTGCTGTAACCCACCTTCTCCCCCACAGCCAGAGCAACCTGCTCCACCTGTTGTAACCGACCTTCTCCCCCACAGCCAGAGCAACCTGCTCCACCTGTTGTAACCCACCTTCTCCCCCACAGCCAGAGCAACCTGCTCCACCTGCTGTAACCCACCTTCTCCCCCACAGCCAGAGCATCCTGCTCCACCTGCTGTAACCCACCTTCTCCCCCACAGCCAGAGCAACCTGCTCCACCTGCTGTAACCCACCTTCTCCCCCACAGCCAGAGCAACCTGCTCCACCTGCTGTAACCCACCTTCTCCCCCACAGCCAGAGCATCCTGCTCCACCTGCTGTAACCCACCTTCTCCCCCACAGCCAGAGCAACCTGCTCCACCTGCTGTAACCCACCTTCTCCCCCACAGCCAGAGCAACCTGCTCCACCTGCTGTAACCCACCTTCTCCCCCACAGCCAGAGCATCCTGCTCCACCTGCTGTAACCCACCTTCTCCCCCACAGCCAGAGCAACCTGCTCCACCTGCTGTAACCGACCTTCTCCACCACAGCCAGAGCAACCTGCTCCACCTGTTGTAACCGACCTTCTCCCCCACAGCCAGAGCAACCTGCTCCACCTGTTGTAACCCACCTTCTCCCCTACAGCCAGAGCAACCTGCTCCACCTGTTGTAACCCACCTTCTCCCCTACAGCCAGAGCAACCTGCTCCACCTGTTGTAACCCACCTTCTCCCCTACAGCCAGAGCAACCTGCTCCACCTGTTGTAACCAACCTTCTCCTCTACAGCCAGAGCAACCTGCTCCACCTGTTGTAACCCACCTTCTCCCCTACAGCCAGAGCAACCTGCTCCACCTGTTGTAACCCACCTTCTCCCCTACAGCCAGAGCAACCTGCTCCACCTGCTCCACCTGCTGTAACCCACCTTCTCCCCTACAGCCAGAGCATCCTGCTCCACCTGCTGTAACCCACCTTCTCCCCCACAGCCAGAGCATCCTGCTCCACCTGCTGTAACCCACCTTCTCCCCTACAGCCAGAGCATCCTGCTCCACCTGCTGTAACCCACCTTCTCCCCCACAGCCAGAGCATCCTGCTCCACCTGCTGTAACCCACCTTCTCCCCCACAGCCAGAGCAACCTGCTCCACCTGCTGTAACCCACCTTCTCCCCCACAGCCAGAGCAACTTGCTCCACCTGCTGTAACCCACCTTCTCCCCCACAGCCAGAGCATCCTGCTCCACCTGCTGTAACCCACCTTCTCCCCCACAGCCAGAGCAACCTGCTCCACCTGCTGTAACCCACCTTCTCCCCCACAGCCAGAGCAACCTGCTCCACCTGCTGTAACCCACCTTCTCCCCCACAGCCAGAGCATCCTGCTCCACCTGCTGTAACCCACCTTCTCCCCCACAGCCAGAGCAACCTGCTCCACCTGCTGTAACCGACCTTCTCCACCACAGCCAGAGCAACCTGCTCCACCTGTTGTAACCGACCTTCTCCCCCACAGCCAGAGCAACCTGCTCCACCTGTTGTAACCCACCTTCTCCCCTACAGCCAGAGCAACCTGCTCCACCTGTTGTAACCCACCTTCTCCCCTACAGCCAGAGCAACCTGCTCCACCTGTTGTAACCCACCTTCTCCCCTACAGCCAGAGCAACCTGCTCCACCTGTTGTAACCAACCTTCTCCTCTACAGCCAGAGCAACCTGCTCCACCTGTTGTAACCCAACTTCTCCCCTACAGCCAGAGCAACCTGCTCCACCTGTTGTAACCCACCTTCTCCCCTACAGCCAGAGCAACCTGCTCCACCTGCTCCACCTGCTGTAACCCACCTTCTCCCCTACAGCCAGAGCATCCTGCTCCACCTGCTGTAACCCACCTTCTCCCCCACAGCCAGAGCATCCTGCTCCACCTGCTGTAACCCACCTTCTCCCCTACAGCCAGAGCATCCTGCTCCACCTGCTGTAACCCACCTTCTCCCCCACAGCCAGAGCATCCTGCTCCACCTGTTGTAACCCACCTTCTCCCCTACAGCCAGAGCATCCTGCTCCACCTGCTGTAACCCACCTTCTCCCCCACAGCCAGAGCAACCTGCTCCACCTGTTGTAACCAACCTTCTCCCCTACAGCCAGAGCATCCTGCTCCACCTGCTGTAACCCACCTTCTCCCCCACAGCCAGAGCATCCTGCTCCACCTGCTGTAACCCACCTTCTCCCCTACAGCCAGAGCAACCTGCTCCACCTGCTGTAACCCACCTTCTCCCCTACAGCCAGAGCATCCTGCTCCACCTGTTGTAACCCACCTTTTCCCCCACAGCCAGAGCATCCTGCTCCACCTGCTGTAACCCACCTTCTCCCCTACAGCCAGAGCAACCTGCTCCACCTGCTGTAACCCACCTTCTCCCCTACAGCCAGAGCATCCTGCTCCACCTGTTGTAACCCACCTTTTCCCCCACAGCCAGAGCATCCTGCTCCACCTGCTGTAACCCACCTTCTCCCCCACAGCCAGAGCATCCTGCTCCACCTGCTGTAACCCACCTTCTCCCCTACAGCCAGAGCAACCTGCTCCACCTGCTGTAACCCACCTTCTCCCCTACAGCCAGAGCAACCTGCTCCACCTGTTGTAACCCACCTTCTCCCCTACAGCCAGAGCAACCTGCTCCACCTGCTCCACCTGCTGTAACCCACCTTCTCCCCTACAGCCAGAGCAACCTGCTCCACCTGCTGTAACCCACCTTCTCCCCTACAGCCAGAGCATCCTGCTCCACCTGTTGTAACCCACCTTCTCCCCTACAGCCAGAGCAACCTGCTCCACCTGCTCCACCTGTTGTAACCCACCTTCTCCCCCACAGCCAGAGCAACCTGCTCCACCTGCTGTAACCCACCTTCTCCCCCACAGCCAGAGCATCCTGCTCCACCTGCTCCACCTGTTGTAACCCACCTTCTCCCCCACAGCCAGAGCATCCTGCTCCACCTGTTGTAACCCACCTTCTCCCCCACAGCCAGAGCATCCTGCTCCACCTGCTCCACCTGTTGTAACCGACCTTCTCCCCCACAGCCAGAGCATCCTGCTCCACCTGCTCCACCTGTTGTAACCAACCTTCTCCCCCACAGCCAGAGCATCCTGCTCCACCTGCTCCACCTGTTGTAACCGACCTTCTCCCCCACAGCCAGAGCAACCTGCTCCACCTGCTGTAACCCACCTTCTCCCCCACAGCCAGAGCATCCTGCTCCACCTGCTCCACCTGCTGTAACCCACCTTCTCCCCCACAGCCATAGCAACCTGCTCCACCTGTTGTAACCCACCTTCTCCCCCACAGCCAGAGCATCCTGCTCCACCTGCTGTAACCCACCTTCTCCCCCACAGCCAGAGCAACCTGCTCCACCTGCTGTAACCCACCTTCTCCCCCACAGCCAGAGCATCCTGCTCCACCTGCTCCACCTGTTGTAACCGACCTTCTCCCCCACAGCCAGAGCAACCTGCTCCACCTGCTCCACCTGCTGTAACCCACCTTCTCCCCCACAGCCAGAGCAACCTGCTCCACCTGCTCCACCTGCTGTAACCCACCTTCTCCCCCACAGCCAGAGCATCCTGCTCCACCTGCTGTAACCGACCTTCTCCCCCACAGCCAGAGCATCCTGCTCCACCTGCTCCACCTGCTGTAACCGACCTTCTCCCCCACAGCCAGAGCAACCTGCTCCACCTGTTGTAACCGACCTTCTCCCCCACAGCCAGAGCATCCTGCTCCACCTGCTGTAACCCACCTTCTCCCCCACAGCCAGAGCAACCTGCTCCACCTGCTGTAACCCACCTTCTCCCCCACAGCCAGAGCATCCTGCTCCACCTGCTGTAACCCACCTTCTCCCCCACAGCCAGAGCAACCTGCTCCACCTGCTGTAACCCACCTTCTCCCCCACAGCCAGAGCATCCTGCTCCACCTGCTGTAACCCACCTTCTCCCCCACAGCCAGAGCAACCTGCTCCACCTGCTGTAACCCACCTTCTCCCCCACAGCCAGAGCATCCTGCTCCACCCTCTGTAACCCACCTTCTCCCCCACAGCCAGAGCAACCTGCTCCACCTGCTGTAACCCACCTTCTCCCCTACAGCCAGAGCATCCTGCTCCACCTGCTGTAACCCACCTTCTCCCCCACAGCCAGAGCATCCTGCTCCACCTGCTGTAACCCACCTTCTCCCCCACAGCCAGAGCAACCTGCTCCACCTGCTGTAACCCACCTTCTCCCCCACAGCCAGAGCATCCTGCTCCACCTGCTGTAACCCACCTTCTCCCCCACAGCCAGAGCAACCTGCTCCACCTGCTGTAACCCACCTTCTCCCCCACAGCCAGAGCATCCTGCTCCACCTGCTGTAACCCACCTTCTCCCCCACAGCCAGAGCAACCTGCTCCACCTGCTGTAACCCACCTTCTCCCCCACAGCCAGAGCAACCTGCTCCACCTGCTGTAACCCACCTTCTCCCCCACAGCCAGAGCATCCTGCTCCACCTGCTGTAACCCACCTTCTCCCCCACAGCCAGAGCAACCTGCTCCACCTGCTGTAACCCACCTTCTCCCCCACAGCCAGAGCAACCTGCTCCACCTGCTGTAACCCACCTTCTCCCCCACAGCCAGAGCATCCTGCTCCACCTGCTGTAACCCACCTTCTCCCCCACAGCCAGAGCAACCTGCTCCACCTGCTGTAACCCACCTTCTCCCCCACAGCCAGAGCATCCTGCTCCACCTGCTGTAACCCACCTTCTCCCCCACAGCCAGAGCAACCTGCTCCACCTGCTGTAACCCACCTTCTCCCCCACAGCCAGAGCATCCTGCTCCACCTGCTGTAACCCACCTTCTCCCCCACAGCCAGAGCATCCTGCTCCACCTGCTGTAACCCACCTTCTCCCCCACAGCCAGAGCAACCTGCTCCACCTGCTGTAACCCACCTTCTCCCCCACAGCCAGAGCATCCTGCTCCACCTGCTCCACCTGTTGTAACCGACCTTCTCCCCCACAGCCAGAGCAACCTGCTCCACCTGCTCCACCTGCTGTAACCCACCTTCTCCCCCACAGCCAGAGCAACCTGCTCCACCTGCTCCACCTGCTGTAACCCACCTTCTCCCCCACAGCCAGAGCATCCTGCTCCACCTGCTGTAACCGACCTTCTCCCCCACAGCCAGAGCATCCTGCTCCACCTGCTCCACCTGCTGTAACCGACCTTCTCCCCCACAGCCAGAGCAACCTGCTCCACCTGTTGTAACCGACCTTCTCCCCCACAGCCAGAGCATCCTGCTCCACCTGCTGTAACCCACCTTCTCCCCCACAGCCAGAGCAACCTGCTCCACCTGCTGTAACCCACCTTCTCCCCCACAGCCAGAGCATCCTGCTCCACCTGCTGTAACCCACCTTCTCCCCCACAGCCAGAGCAACCTGCTCCACCTGCTGTAACCCACCTTCTCCCCCACAGCCAGAGCATCCTGCTCCACCTGCTGTAACCCACCTTCTCCCCCACAGCCAGAGCAACCTGCTCCACCTGCTGTAACCCACCTTCTCCCCCACAGCCAGAGCATCCTGCTCCACCTGCTGTAACCCACCTTCTCCCCCACAGCCAGAGCATCCTGCTCCACCTGCTGTAACCCACCTTCTCCCCCACAGCCAGAGCATCCTGCTCCACCTGCTGTAACCCACCTTCTCCCCCACAGCCAGAGCAACCTGCTCCACCTGCTGTAACCCACCTTCTCCCCCACAGCCAGAGCATCCTGCTCCACCTGCTGTAACCCACCTTCTCCCCCACAGCCAGAGCAACCTGCTCCACCTGCTGTAACCCACCTTCTCCCCCACAGCCAGAGCATCCTGCTCCACCTGCTGTAACCCACCTTCTCCCCCACAGCCAGAGCAACCTGCTCCACCTGCTGTAACCCACCTTCTCCCCCACAGCCAGAGCATCCTGCTCCACCTGCTGTAACCCACCTTCTCCCCCACAGCCAGAGCAACCTGCTCCACCTGCTGTAACCCACCTTCTCCCCCACAGCCAGAGCAACCTGCTCCACCTGCTGTAACCCACCTTCTCCCCCACAGCCAGAGCATCCTGCTCCACCTGCTGTAACCCACCTTCTCCCCCACAGCCAGAGCAACCTGCTCCACCTGCTGTAACCCACCTTCTCCCCCACAGCCAGAGCATCCTGCTCCACCTGCTGTAACCCACCTTCTCCCCCACAGCCAGAGCAACCTGCTCCACCTGCTGTAACCCACCTTCTCCCCCACAGCCAGAGCATCCTGCTCCACCTGCTGTAACCCACCTTCTCCCCCACAGCCAGAGCAACCTGCTCCACCTGCTGTAACCGACCTTCTCCACCACAGCCAGAGCAACCTGCTCCACCTGTTGTAACCGACCTTCTCCCCCACAGCCAGAGCAACCTGCTCCACCTGTTGTAACCAACCTTCTCCTCTACAGCCAGAGCAACCTGCTCCACCTGTTGTAACCCACCTTCTCCCCTACAGCCAGAGCAACCTGCTCCACCTGTTGTAACCCACCTTCTCCCCTACAGCCAGAGCAACCTGCTCCACCTGCTCCACCTGCTGTAACCCACCTTCTCCCCTACAGCCAGAGCATCCTGCTCCACCTGCTGTAACCCACCTTCTCCCCCACAGCCAGAGCATCCTGCTCCACCTGTTGTAACCCACCTTCTCCCCTACAGCCAGAGCAACCTGCTCCACCTGCTGTAACCCACCTTCTCCCCTACAGCCAGAGCATCCTGCTCCACCTGCTGTAACCCACCTTCTCCCCCACAGCCAGAGCAACCTGCTCCACCTGCTGTAACCCACCTTCTCCCCCACAGCCAGAGCAACCTGCTCCACCTGTTGTAACCCACCTTCTCCCCCACAGCCAGAGCATCCTGCTCCACCTGCTGTAACCCACCTTCTCCCCCACAGCCAGAGCATCCTGCTCCACCTGCTGTAACCCACCTTCTCCCCTACAGCCAGAGCATCCTGCTCCACCTGTTGTAACCCACCTTCTCCCCCACAGCCAGAGCATCCTGCTCCACCTGCTGTAACCCACCTTCTCCCCCACAGCCAGAGCATCCTGCTCCACCTGCTGTAACCCACCTTCTCCCCCACAGCCAGAGCATCCTGCTCCACCTGCTGTAACCCACCTTCTCCCCTACAGCCAGAGCATCCTGCTCCACCTGTTGTAACCCACCTTCTCCCCTACAGCCAGAGCATCCTGCTCCACCTGCTGTAACCCACCTTCTCCCCCACAGCCAGAGCATCCTGCTCCACCTGCTGTAACCCACCTTCTCCCCTACAGCCAGAGCATCCTGCTCCACCTGTTGTAACCCACCTTCTCCCCCACAGCCAGAGCATCCTGCTCCACCTGCTGTAACCCACCTTCTCCCCTACAGCCAGAGCAACCTGCTCCACCTGCTCCACCTGCTGTAACCCACCTTCTCCCCTACAGCCAGAGCAACCTGCTCCACCTGCTGTAACCCACCTTCTCCCCCACAGCCAGAGCAACCTGCTCCACCTGCTCCACCTGCTGTAACCCACCTTCTCCCCCACAGCCAGAGCATCCTGCTCCACCTGCTGTAACCGACCTTCTCCCCACAGCCAGAGCATCCTGCTCCACCTGCTCCACCTGCTGTAACCGACCTTCTCCCCCACAGCCAGAGCAACCTGCTCCACCTGTTGTAACCGACCTTCTCCCCCACAGCCAGAGCATCCTGCTCCACCTGCTGTAACCCACCTTCTCCCCCACAGCCAGAGCAACCTGCTCCACCTGCTGTAACCCACCTTCTCCCCCACAGCCAGAGCATCCTGCTCCACCTGCTGTAACCCACCTTCTCCCCCACAGCCAGAGCAACCTGCTCCACCTGCTGTAACCCACCTTCTCCCCCACAGCCAGAGCATCCTGCTCCACCTGCTGTAACCCACCTTCTCCCCCACAGCCAGAGCAACCTGCTCCACCTGCTGTAACCCACCTTCTCCCCCACAGCCAGAGCAACCTGCTCCACCTGCTGTAACCCACCTTCTCCCCTACAGCCAGAGCATCCTGCTCCACCTGCTGTAACCCACCTTCTCCCCTACAGCCAGAGCATCCTGCTCCACCTGCTGTAACCCACCTTCTCCCCCACAGCCAGAGCATCCGGCTCCACCTGCTGTAACCCACCTTCTCCCCCACAGCCAGAGCAACCTGCTCCACCTGCTGTAACCCACCTTCTCCCCCACAGCCAGAGCATCCTGCTCCACCTGCTGTAACCCACCTTCTCCCCCACAGCCAGAGCAACCTGCTCCACCTGCTGTAACCCACCTTCTCCCCCACAGCCAGAGCATCCTGCTCCACCTGCTGTAACCCACCTTCTCCCCCACAGCCAGAGCAACCTGCTCCACCTGCTGTAACCCACCTTCTCCCCCACAGCCAGAGCATCCTGCTCCACCTGCTGTAACCCACCTTCTCCCCCACAGCCAGAGCAACCTGCTCCACCTGCTGTAACCCACCTTCTCCCCCACAGCCAGAGCAACCTGCTCCACCTGCTGTAACCCACCTTCTCCCCCACAGCCAGAGCATCCTGCTCCACCTGCTGTAACCCACCTTCTCCCCCACAGCCAGAGCAACCTGCTCCACCTGCTGTAACCCACCTTCTCCCCCGCAGCCAGAGCAACCTGCTCCACCTGCTGTAACCCACCTTCTCCCCCACAGCCAGAGCATCCTGCTCCACCTGCTGTAACCCACCTTCTCCCCCACAGCCAGAGCAACCTGCTCCACCTGCTGTAACCCACCTTCTCCCCCACAGCCAGAGCATCCTGCTCCACCTGCTGTAACCCACCTTCTCCCCCACAGCCAGAGCAACCTGCTCCACCTGCTGTAACCCACCTTCTCCCCCACAGCCAGAGCATCCTGCTCCACCTGCTGTAACCCACCTTCTCCCCCACAGCCAGAGCATCCTGCTCCACCTGCTGTAACCCACCTTCTCCCCCACAGCCAGAGCAACCTGCTCCACCTGCTGTAACCCACCTTCTCCCCCACAGCCAGAGCATCCTGCTCCACCTGCTCCACCTGTTGTAACCGACCTTCTCCCCCACAGCCAGAGCAACCTGCTCCACCTGCTCCACCTGCTGTAACCCACCTTCTCCCCCACAGCCAGAGCAACCTGCTCCACCTGCTCCACCTGCTGTAACCCACCTTCTCCCCCACAGCCAGAGCATCCTGCTCCACCTGCTGTAACCAACCTTCTCCCCCACAGCCAGAGCATCCTGCTCCACCTGCTCCACCTGCTGTAACCGACCTTCTCCCCCACAGCCAGAGCAACCTGCTCCACCTGTTGTAACCCACCTTCTCCCCCACAGCCAGAGCAACCTGCTCCACCTGCTGTAACCCACCTTCTCCCCCACAGCCAGAGCATCCTGCTCCACCTGCTGTAACCCACCTTCTCCCCCACAGCCAGAGCATCCTGCTCCACCTGCTGTAACCCACCTTCTCCCCCACAGCCAGAGCAACCTGCTCCACCTGCTGTAACCCACCTTCTCCCCCACAGCCAGAGCATCCTGCTCCACCTGCTGTAACCCACCTTCTCCCCCACAGCCAGAGCAACCTGCTCCACCTGCTGTAACCCACCTTCTCCCCCACAGCCAGAGCATCCTGCTCCACCCTCTGTAACCCACCTTCTCCCCCACAGCCAGAGCAACCTGCTCCACCTGCTGTATCCCACCTTCTCCCCTACAGCCAGAGCATCCTGCTCCACCTGCTGTAACCCACCTTCTCCCCCACAGCCAGAGCAACCTGCTCCACCTGCTGTAACCCACCTTCTCCCCCACAGCCAGAGCATCCTGCTCCACCCTCTGTAACCCACCTTCTCCCCCACAGCCAGAGCAACCTGCTCCACCTGCTGTAACCCACCTTCTCCCCTACAGCCAGAGCATCCTGCTCCACCTGCTGTAACCCACCTTCTCCCCCACAGCCAGAGCATCCTGCTCCACCTGCTGTAACCCACCTTCTCCCCCACAGCCAGAGCAACCTGCTCCACCTGCTGTAACCCACCTTCTCCCCCACAGCCAGAGCATCCTGCTCCACCTGCTGTAACCCACCTTCTCCCCCACAGCCAGAGCAACCTGCTCCACCTGCTGTAACCCACCTTCTCCCCCACAGCCAGAGCATCCTGCTCCACCTGCTGTAACCCACCTTCTCCCCCACAGCCAGAGCAACCTGCTCCACCTGCTGTAACCCACCTTCTCCCCCACAGCCAGAGCATCCTGCTCCACCTGCTGTAACCCACCTTCTCCCCCACAGCCAGAGCAACCTGCTCCACCTGCTGTAACCCACCTTCTCCCCCACAGCCAGAGCATCCTGCTCCACCTGCTGTAACCCACCTTCTCCCCCACAGCCAGAGCAACCTGCTCCACCTGCTGTAACCCACCTTCTCCCCCACAGCCAGAGCATCCTGCTCCACCTGCTGTAACCCACCTTCTCCCCCACAGCCAGAGCATCCTGCTCCACCTGCTGTAACCCACCTTCTCCCCCACAGCCAGAGCAACCTGCTCCACCTGCTGTAACCCACCTTCTCCCCCACAGCCAGAGCATCCTGCTCCACCTGCTCCACCTGTTGTAACCGACCTTCTCCCCCACAGCCAGAGCAACCTGCTCCACCTGCTCCACCTGCTGTAACCCACCTTCTCCCCCACAGCCAGAGCAACCTGCTCCACCTGCTCCACCTGCTGTAACCCACCTTCTCCCCCACAGCCAGAGCATCCTGCTCCACCTGCTGTAACCGACCTTCTCCCCCACAGCCAGAGCATCCTGCTCCACCTGCTCCACCTGCTGTAACCGACCTTCTCCCCCACAGCCAGAGCAACCTGCTCCACCTGTTGTAACCGACCTTCTCCCCCACAGCCAGAGCATCCTGCTCCACCTGCTGTAACCCACCTTCTCCCCCACAGCCAGAGCAACCTGCTCCACCTGCTGTAACCCACCTTCTCCCCCACAGCCAGAGCATCCTGCTCCACCTGCTGTAACCCACCTTCTCCCCCACAGCCAGAGCAACCTGCTCCACCTGCTGTAACCCACCTTCTCCCCCACAGCCAGAGCATCCTGCTCCACCTGCTGTAACCCACCTTCTCCCCCACAGCCAGAGCAACCTGCTCCACCTGCTGTAACCCACCTTCTCCCCCACAGCCAGAGCATCCTGCTCCACCCTCTGTAACCCACCTTCTCCCCCACAGCCAGAGCAACCTGCTCCACCTGCTGTAACCCACCTTCTCCCCTACAGCCAGAGCATCCTGCTCCACCTGC
The DNA here is from genome assembly GCF_963422515.1 of Blennius ocellaris. Taxonomy (NCBI): domain Eukaryota; kingdom Metazoa; phylum Chordata; class Actinopteri; order Blenniiformes; family Blenniidae; genus Blennius; species Blennius ocellaris. Next base: position 30,760,843 of record NC_137652.1, on the reverse strand, counting down.
TGTAACCCACCTTCTCCCCTACAGCCAGAGCATCCTGCTCCACCTGCTGTAACCCACCTTCTCCCCCACAGCCAGAGCATCCTGCTCCACCTGCTGTAACCCACCTTCTCCCCCACAGCCAGAGCAACCTGCTCCACCTGCTGTAACCCACCTTCTCCCCCACAGCCAGAGCATCCTGCTCCACCTGCTGTAACCCACCTTCTCCCCCACAGCCAGAGCAACCTGCTCCACCTGCTGTAACCCACCTTCTCCCCCACAGCCAGAGCATCCTGCTCCACCTGCTGTAACCCACCTTCTCCCCCACAGCCAGAGCAACCTGCTCCACCTGCTGTAACCCACCTTCTCCCCCACAGCCAGAGCATCCTGCTCCACCTGCTGTAACCCACCTTCTCCCCCACAGCCAGAGCAACCTGCTCCACCTGCTGTAACCCACCTTCTCCCCCACAGCCAGAGCAACCTGCTCCACCTGCTGTAACCCACCTTCTCCCCCACAGCCAGAGCATCCTGCTCCACCTGCTGTAACCCACCTTCTCCCCCACAGCCAGAGCAACCTGCTCCACCTGCTGTAACCCACCTTCTCCCCCACAGCCAGAGCATCCTGCTCCACCTGCTGTAACCCACCTTCTCCCCCACAGCCAGAGCAACCTGCTCCACCTGCTGTAACCCACCTTCTCCCCCACAGCCAGAGCATCCTGCTCCACCTGCTGTAACCCACCTTCTCCCCCACAGCCAGAGCAACCTGCTCCACCTGCTGTAACCGACCTTCTCCACCACAGCCAGAGCAACCTGCTCCACCTGTTGTAACCGACCTTCTCCCCCACAGCCAGAGCAACCTGCTCCACCTGTTGTAACCAACCTTCTCCTCTACAGCCAGAGCAACCTGCTCCACCTGTTGTAACCCACCTTCTCCCCTACAGCCAGAGCAACCTGCTCCACCTGTTGTAACCCACCTTCTCCCCTACAGCCAGAGCAACCTGCTCCACCTGCTCCACCTGCTGTAACCCACCTTCTCCCCTACAGCCAGAGCATCCTGCTCCACCTGCTGTAACCCACCTTCTCCCCCACAGCCAGAGCATCCTGCTCCACCTGTTGTAACCCACCTTCTCCCCTACAGCCAGAGCATCCTGCTCCACCTGCTGTAACCCACCTTCTCCCCTACAGCCAGAGCATCCTGCTCCACCTGCTGTAACCCACCTTCTCCCCCACAGCCAGAGCAACCTGCTCCACCTGCTGTAACCCACCTTCTCCCCCACAGCCAGAGCAACCTGCTCCACCTGTTGTAACCCACCTTCTCCCCCACAGCCAGAGCATCCTGCTCCACCTGCTGTAACCCACCTTCTCCCCCACAGCCAGAGCATCCTGCTCCACCTGCTGTAACCCACCTTCTCCCCTACAGCCAGAGCATCCTGCTCCACCTGTTGTAACCCACCTTCTCCCCTACAGCCAGAGCATCCTGCGCCACCTGCTGTAACCCACCTTCTCCCCTACAGCCAGAGCAACCTGCTCCACCTGCTCCACCTGCTGTAACCCACCTTCTCCCCTACAGCCAGAGCAACCTGCTCCACCTGCTGTAACCCACCTTCTCCCCCACAGCCAGAGCAACCTGCTCCACCTGCTCCACCTGCTGTAACCCACCTTCTCCCCCACAGCCAGAGCATCCTGCTCCACCTGCTGTAACCGACCTTCTCCCCACAGCCAGAGCATCCTGCTCCACCTGCTCCACCTGCTGTAACCGACCTTCTCCCCCACAGCCAGAGCAACCTGCTCCACCTGTTGTAACCGACCTTCTCCCCCACAGCCAGAGCATCCTGCTCCACCTGCTGTAACCCACCTTCTCCCCCACAGCCAGAGCAACCTGCTCCACCTGCTGTAACCCACCTTCTCCCCCACAGCCAGAGCATCCTGCTCCACCTGCTGTAACCCACCTTCTCCCCCACAGCCAGAGCAACCTGCTCCACCTGCTGTAACCCACCTTCTCCCCCACAGCCAGAGCATCCTGCTCCACCTGCTGTAACCCACCTTCTCCCCCACAGCCAGAGCAACCTGCTCCACCTGCTGTAACCCACCTTCTCCCCCACAGCCAGAGCATCCTGCTCCACCCTCTGTAACCCACCTTCTCCCCCACAGCCAGAGCAACCTGCTCCACCTGCTGTAACCCACCTTCTCCCCTACAGCCAGAGCATCCTGCTCCACCTGCTGTAACCCACCTTCTCCCCTACAGCCAGAGCATCCTGCTCCACCTGCTGTAACCCACCTTCTCCCCCACAGCCAGAGCATCCTGCTCCACCTGCTGTAACCCACCTTCTCCCCCACAGCCAGAGCAACCTGCTCCACCTGCTGTAACCCACCTTCTCCCCCACAGCCAGAGCATCCTGCTCCACCTGCTGTAACCCACCTTCTCCCCCACAGCCAGAGCAACCTGCTCCACCTGCTGTAACCCACCTTCTCCCCCACAGCCAGAGCATCCTGCTCCACCTGCTGTAACCCACCTTCTCCCCCACAGCCAGAGCAACCTGCTCCACCTGCTGTAACCCACCTTCTCCCCCACAGCCAGAGCATCCTGCTCCACCTGCTGTAACCCACCTTCTCCCCACAGGCAGAGCAACCTGCTCCACCTGCTGTAACCCACCTTCTCCCCCACAGCCAGAGCAACCTGCTCCACCTGCTGTAACCCACCTTCTCCCCCACAGCCAGAGCATCCTGCTCCACCTGCTGTAACCCACCTTCTCCCCCACAGCCAGAGCAACCTGCTCCACCTGCTGTAACCCACCTTCTCCCCACAGCCAGAGCAACCTGCTCCACCTGCTGTAACCCACCTTCTCCCCACAGCCAGAGCATCCTGCTCCACCTGCTGTAACCCACCTTCTCCCCCACAGCCAGAGCAACCTGCTCCACCTGCTGTAACCCACCTTCTCCCCCACAGCCAGAGCATCCTGCTCCACCTGCTGTAACCCACCTTCTCCCCCACAGCCAGAGCAACCTGCTCCACCTGCTGTAACCCACCTTCTCCCCCACAGCCAGAGCATCCTGCTCCACCTGCTGTAACCCACCTTCTCCCCACAGCCAGAGCATCCTGCTCCACCTGCTGTAACCCACCTTCTCCCCCACAGCCAGAGCAACCTGCTCCACCTGCTGTAACCCACCTTCTCCCCCACAGCCAGAGCATCCTGCTCCACCTGCTCCACCTGTTGTAACCGACCTTCTCCCCCACAGCCAGAGCAACCTGCTCCACCTGCTCCACCTGCTGTAACCCACCTTCTCCCCCACAGCCAGAGCAACCTGCTCCACCTGCTCCACCTGCTGTAACCCACCTTCTCCCCCACAGCCAGAGCATCCTGCTCCACCTGCTGTAACCAACCTTCTCCCCCACAGCCAGAGCATCCTGCTCACCTGCTCCACCTGCTGTAACCGACCTTCTCCCCCACAGCCAGAGCAACCTGCTCCACCTGTTGTAACCCACCTTCTCCCCACAGCCAGAGCAACCTGCTCCACCTGCTGTAACCCACCTTCTCCCCCACAGCCAGAGCATCCTGCTCCACCTGCTGTAACCCACCTTCTCCCCCACAGCCAGAGCATCCTGCTCCACCTGCTGTAACCCACCTTCTCCCCCACAGCCAGAGCATCCTGCTCCACCTGCTCCACCTGTTGTAACCCACCTTCTCCCCCACAGCCAGAGCATCCTGCTCCACCTGTTGTAACCAACCTTCTCCCCCACAGCCAGAGCATCCTGCTCCACCTGCTCCACCTGTTGTAACCGACCTTCTCCCCCACAGCCAGAGCATCCTGCTCCACCGCTCCACCTGTTGTAACCGACCTTCTCCCCCACAGCCAGAGCAACCTGCTCCACCTGCTGTAACCCACCTTCTCCCCCACAGCCAGAGCATCCTGCTCCACCTGCTCCACCTGCTGTAACCCACCTTCTCCCCCACAGCCATAGCAACCTGCTCCACCTGTTGTAACCCACTTCTCCCCACAGCCAGAGCATCCTGCTCCACCTGCTGTAACCCACCTTCTCCCCCACAGCCAGAGCATCCTGCTCCACCTGCTGTAACCGACCTTCTCCCCCACAGCCAGAGCATCCTGCTCCACCTGCTGTAACCCACCTTCTCCCCCACAGCCAGAGCAACCTGCTCCACCTGCTGTAACCCACCTTCTCCCCCACAGCCAGAGCAACCTGCTCCACCTGCTGTAACCCACCTTCTCCCCCACAGCCAGAGCATCCTGCTCCACCTGTTGTAACCGACCTTCTCCCCCACAGCCAGAGCAACCTGCTCCACCTGCTCCACCTGCTGTAACCCACCTTCTCCCCCACAGCCAGAGCAACCTGCTCCACCTGCTCCACCTGCTGTAACCCACCTTCTCCCCCACAGCCAGAGCATCCTGCTCCACCTGCTGTAACCGACCTTCTCCCCCACAGCCAGAGCATCCTGCTCCACCTGCTCCACCTGCTGTAACCCACCTTCTCCCCCACAGCCAGAGCAACCTGCTCCACCTGCTCCACCTGCTGTAACCCACCTTCTCCCCCACAGCCAGAGCAACCTGCTCCACCTGCTGTAACCCACCTTCTCCCCCACAGCCAGAGCAACCTGCTCCACCTGCTGTAACCCACCTTCTCCCCCACAGCCAGAGCAACCTGCTCCACCTGCTCCACCTGCTGTAACCCACCTTCTCCCCCACAGCCAGAGCATCCTGCTCCACCTGCTGTAACCCACCTTCTCCCCCACAGCCAGAGCATCCTGCTCCACCTGCTCCACCTGCTGTAACCCACCTTCTCCCCCACAGCCAGAGCAACCTGTTGTAACCAACCTTCTCCCCCACAGCCAGAGCATCCTGCTCCACCTGCTGTAACCCAGCTTCTCCCCCACAGCCAGAGCAACCTGCTCCACCTGCTGTAACCAACCTTCTCCCCCACAGCCAGAGCATCCTGCTCCACCTGCTGTAACCCACCTTCTCCCCCACAGCCAGAGCAACCTGCTCCACCTGCTCCACCTGCTGTAACCCACCTTCTCCCCCACAGCCAGAGCATCCTGCTCCACCTGCTGTAACCCACCTTCTCCCCCACAGCCAGAGCAACCTGCTCCACCTGCTCCACCTGCTGTAACCCACCTTCTCCCCCACAGCCAGAGCATCCTGCTCCACCTGCTCCACCTGCTGTAACCCACCTTCTCCCCCACAGCCAGAGCAACCTGCTCCACCTGTTGTAACCCACCTTCTCCCCCACAGCCAGAGCATCCTGCTCCACCTGCTGTAACCCACCTTCTCCCCCACAGCCAGAGCATCCTGCTCCACCTGCTCCACCTGCTGTAACCCACCTTCTCCCCCACAGCCAGAGCATCCTGCTCCACCTGCTCCACCTGCTGTAACCCACCTTCTCCCCCACAGCCAGAGCATCCTGCTCCACCTGTTGTAACCGACCTTCTCCCCCACAGCCAGAGCATCCTGCTCCACCTGTTGTAACCGACCTTCTCCCCCACAGCCAGAGCATCCTGCTCCACCTGTTGTAACCCACCTTCTCCCCTACAGCCAGAGCAACCTGCTCCACCTGTTGTAACCCACCTTCTCCCCCACAGCCAGAGCATCCTGCTCCACCTGCTGTAACCCACCTTTTCCCCCACAGCCAGAGCAACCTGCTCCACCTGCTGTAACCCACCTTCTCCCCCACAGCCAGAGCAACCTGCTCCACCTGCTGTAACCCACCTTCTCCCCCACAGCCAGAGCAACCTGCTCCACCTGTTGTAACCCACCTTCTCCCCCACAGCCAGAGCAACCTGCTCCACCTGCTGTAACCCACCTTCTCCCCCACAGCCAGAGCATCCTGCTCCACCTGCTCCACCTGTTGTAACCCACCTTCTCCCCACAGCCAGAGCATCCTGCTCCACCTGTTGTAACCAACCTTCTCCCCCACAGCCAGAGCATCCTGCTCCACCTGCTCCACCTGTTGTAACCAACCTTCTCCCCCACAGCCAGAGCATCCTGCTCCACCTGCTCCACCTGTTGTAACCGACCTTCTCCCCCACAGCCAGAGCAACCTGCTCCACCTGCTGTAACCCACCTTCTCCCCCACAGCCAGAGCATCCTGCTCCACCTGCTCCACCTGCTGTAACCCACCTTCTCCCCCACAGCCATAGCAACCTGCTCCACCTGCTGTAACCCACCTTCTCCCCCACAGCCAGAGCATCCTGCTCCACCTGCTGTAACCCAACTTCTCCCCCACAGCCAGAGCATCCTGCTCCACCTGTTGTAACCCACCTTCTCCCCCACAGCCAGAGCATCCTGCTCCACCTGCTGTAACCCACCTTCTCCCCCACAGCCAGAGCATCCTGCTCCACCTGCTGTAACCGACCTTCTCCCCCACAGCCAGAGCATCCTGCTCCACCTGCTGTAACCCACCTTCTCCCCCACAGCCAGAGCAACCTGCTCCACCTGCTCCACCTGCTGTAACCCACCTTCTCCCCCACAGCCAGAGCAACCTGCTCCACCTGCTGTAACCCACCTTCTCCCCCACAGCCAGAGCATCCTGCTCCACCTGCTCCACCTGTTGTAACCGACCTTCTCCCCCACAGCCAGAGCAACCTGCTCCACCTGCTCCACCTGCTGTAACCCACCTTCTCCCCCACAGCCAGAGCAACCTGCTCCACCTGCTCCACCTGCTGTAACCCACCTTCTCCCCCACAGCCAGAGCATCCTGCTCCACCTGCTGTAACCCACCTTCTCCCCCACAGCCAGAGCAACCTGCTCCACCTGCTGTAACCCACCTTCTCCCCCACAGCCAGAGCAACCTGCTCCACCTGCTGTAACCCACCTTCTCCCCCACAGCCAGAGCAACCTGCTCCACCTGTTGTAACCAACCTTCTCCCCCACAGCCAGAGCATCCTGCTCCACCTGCTCCACCTGCTGTAACCCACCTTCTCCCCCACAGCCAGAGCATCCTGCTCCACCTGCTGTAACCGACCTTCTCCCCCACAGCCAGAGCAACCTGCTCCACCTGCTGTAACCCACCTTCTCCCCCACAGCCAGAGCATCCTGCTCCACCTGCTGTAACCCACCTTCTCCCCCACAGCCAGAGCAACCTGCTCCACCTGCTGTAACCCACCTTCTCCCCCACAGCCAGAGCATCCTGCTCCACCTGCTGTAACCCACCTTCTCCCCCACAGCCAGAGCAACCTGCTCCACCTGCTGTAACCCACCTTCTCCCCCACAGCCAGAGCATCCTGCTCCACCTGCTGTAACCCACCTTCTCCCCCACAGCCAGAGCAACCTGCTCCACCTGCTGTAACCGACCTTCTCCACCACAGCCAGAGCAACCTGCTCCACCTGTTGTAACCGACCTTCTCCCCCACAGCCAGAGCAACCTGCTCCACCTGTTGTAACCAACCTTCTCCTCTACAGCCAGAGCAACCTGCTCCACCTGTTGTAACCCACCTTCTCCCCTACAGCCAGAGCAACCTGCTCCACCTGTTGTAACCCACCTTCTCCCCTACAGCCAGAGCAACCTGCTCCACCTGCTCCACCTGCTGTAACCCACCTTCTCCCCTACAGCCAGAGCATCCTGCTCCACCTGCTGTAACCCACCTTCTCCCCCACAGCCAGAGCATCCTGCTCCACCTGTTGTAACCCACCTTCTCCCCTACAGCCAGAGCATCCTGCTCCACCTGCTGTAACCCACCTTCTCCCCTACAGCCAGAGCATCCTGCTCCACCTGCTGTAACCCACCTTCTCCCCCACAGCCAGAGCATCCTGCTCCACCTGCTGTAACCCACCTTCTCCCCTACAGCCAGAGCAACCTGCTCCACCTGCTGTAACCCACCTTCTCCCCTACAGCCAGAGCATCCTGCTCCACCTGTTGTAACCCACCTTCTCCCCTACAGCCAGAGCATCCTGCTCCACCTGCTGTAACCCACCTTCTCCCCTACAGCCAGAGCAACCTGCTCCACCTGCTCCACCTGCTGTAACCCACCTTCTCCCCTACAGCCAGAGCAACCTGCTCCACCTGCTGTAACCCACCTTCTCCCCTACAGCCAGAGCAACCTGCTCCACCTGCTCCACCTGCTGTAACCCACCTTCTCCCCTACAGCCAGAGCAACCTGCTCCACCTGTTGTAACCCACCTTCTCCCCCACAGCCAGAGCAACCTGCTCCACCTGCTCCACCTGTTGTAACCCACCTTCTCCCCCACAGCCAGAGCAACCTGCTCCACCTGCTGTAACCCACCTTCTCCCCCACAGCCAGAGCATCCTGCTCCACCTGCTCCACCTGTTGTAACCCACCTTCTCCCCCACAGCCAGAGCATCCTGCTCCACCTGTTGTAACCAACCTTCTCCCCCACAGCCAGAGCATCCTGCTCCACCTGCTCCACCTGTTGTAACCGACCTTCTCCCCCACAGCCAGAGCATCCTGCTCCACCTGCTCCACCTGTTGTAACCAACCTTCTCCCCCACAGCCAGAGCATCCTGCTCCACCTGCTCCACCTGCTGTAACCCACCTTCTCCCCCACAGCCAGAGCATCCTGCTCCACCTGCTCCACCTGCTGTAACCCACCTTCTCCCCCACAGCCATAGCAACCTGCTCCACCTGTTGTAACCCACCTTCTCCCCCACAGCCAGAGCATCCTGCTCCACCTGCTGTAACCCACCTTCTCCCCCACAGCCAGAGCATCCTGCTCCACCTGCTGTAACCGACCTTCTCCCCCACAGCCAGAGCATCCTGCTCCACCTGCTGTAACCCACCTTCTCCCCCACAGCCAGAGCAACCTGCTCCACCTGCTGTAACCCACCTTCTCCCCCACAGCCAGAGCAACCTGCTCCACCTGCTGTAACCCACCTTCTCCCCCACAGCCAGAGCATCCTGCTCCACCTGTTGTAACCGACCTTCTCCCCCACAGCCAGAGCAACCTGCTCCACCTGCTCCACCTGCTGTAACCCACCTTCTCCCCCACAGCCAGAGCAACCTGCTCCACCTGCTGTAACCCACCTTCTCCCCCACAGCCAGAGCAACCTGCTCCACCTGTTGTAACCAACCTTCTCCCCCACAGCCAGAGCATCCTGCTCCACCTGCTCCACCTGCTGTAACCCACCTTCTCCCCCACAGCCAGAGCATCCTGCTCCACCTGCTGTAACCGACCTTCTCCCCCACAGCCAGAGCAACCTGCTCCACCTGCTGTAACCCACCTTCTCCCCCACAGCCAGAGCATCCTGCTCCACCTGCTGTAACCCACCTTCTCCCCCACAGCCAGAGCAACCTGCTCCACCTGCTGTAACCCACCTTCTCCCCCACAGCCAGAGCATCCTGCTCCACCTGCTGTAACCCACCTTCTCCCCCACAGCCAGAGCAACCTGCTCCACCTGCTGTAACCCACCTTCTCCCCCACAGCCAGAGCATCCTGCTCCACCTGCTGTAACCCACCTTCTCCCCCACAGCCAGAGCAACCTGCTCCACCTGCTGTAACCGACCTTCTCCACCACAGCCAGAGCAACCTGCTCCACCTGTTGTAACCGACCTTCTCCCCCACAGCCAGAGCAACCTGCTCCACCTGTTGTAACCAACCTTCTCCTCTACAGCCAGAGCAACCTGCTCCACCTGTTGTAACCCACCTTCTCCCCTACAGCCAGAGCAACCTGCTCCACCTGTTGTAACCCACCTTCTCCCCTACAGCCAGAGCAACCTGCTCCACCTGCTCCACCTGCTGTAACCCACCTTCTCCCCTACAGCCAGAGCATCCTGCTCCACCTGCTGTAACCCACCTTCTCCCCCACAGCCAGAGCATCCTGCTCCACCTGTTGTAACCCACCTTCTCCCCTACAGCCAGAGCATCCTGCTCCACCTGCTGTAACCCACCTTCTCCCCTACAGCCAGAGCATCCTGCTCCACCTGCTGTAACCCACCTTCTCCCCCACAGCCAGAGCATCCTGCTCCACCTGCTGTAACCCACCTTCTCCCCTACAGCCAGAGCAACCTGCTCCACCTGCTGTAACCCACCTTCTCCCCTACAGCCAGAGCATCCTGCTCCACCTGTTGTAACCCACCTTCTCCCCTACAGCCAGAGCATCCTGCTCCACCTGCTGTAACCCACCTTCTCCCCTACAGCCAGAGCAACCTGCTCCACCTGCTCCACCTGCTGTAACCCACCTTCTCCCCTACAGCCAGAGCAACCTGCTCCACCTGCTGTAACCCACCTTCTCCCCTACAGCCAGAGCAACCTGCTCCACCTGCTCCACCTGCTGTAACCCACCTTCTCCCCTACAGCCAGAGCAACCTGCTCCACCTGTTGTAACCCACCTTCTCCCCCACAGCCAGAGCAACCTGCTCCACCTGCTCCACCTGTTGTAACCCACCTTCTCCCCCACAGCCAGAGCAACCTGCTCCACCTGCTGTAACCCACCTTCTCCCCCACAGCCAGAGCATCCTGCTCCACCTGCTCCACCTGTTGTAACCCACCTTCTCCCCCACAGCCAGAGCATCCTGCTCCACCTGTTGTAACCAACCTTCTCCCCCACAGCCAGAGCATCCTGCTCCACCTGCTCCACCTGTTGTAACCGACCTTCTCCCCCACAGCCAGAGCATCCTGCTCCACCTGCTCCACCTGTTGTAACCAACCTTCTCCCCCGCAGCCAGAGCATCCTGCTCCACCTGCTCCACCTGCTGTAACCCACCTTCTCCCCCACAGCCAGAGCATCCTGCTCCACCTGCTCCACCTGCTGTAACCCACCTTCTCCCCCACAGCCATAGCAACCTGCTCCACCTGTTGTAACCCACCTTCTCCCCCACAGCCAGAGCATCCTGCTCCACCTGCTGTAACCCACCTTCTCCCCCACAGCCAGAGCATCCTGCTCCACCTGCTGTAACCGACCTTCTCCCCCACAGCCAGAGCATCCTGCTCCACCTGCTGTAACCCACCTTCTCCCCCACAGCCAGAGCAACCTGCTCCACCTGCTGTAACCCACCTTCTCCCCCACAGCCAGAGCAACCTGCTCCACCTGCTGTAACCCACCTTCTCCCCCACAGCCAGAGCATCCTGCTCCACCTGTTGTAGCCGACCTTCTCCCCCACAGCCAGAGCAACCTGCTCCACCTGCTCCACCTGCTGTAACCCACCTTCTCCCCCACAGCCAGAGCAACCTGCTCCACCTGCTCCACCTGCTGTAACCCACCTTCTCCCCCACAGCCAGAGCATCCTGCTCCACCTGCTGTAACCGACCTTCTCCCCCACAGCCAGAGCATCCTGCTCCACCTGCTGTAACCCACCTTCTCCCCTACAGCCAGAGCAACCTGCTCCACCTGCTCCACCTGCTGTAACCCACCTTCTCCCCTACAGCCAGAGCAACCTGCTCCACCTGCTGTAACCCACCTTCTCCCCTACAGCCAGAGCAACCTGCTCCACCTGCTCCACCTGCTGTAACCCACCTTCTCCCCTACAGCCAGAGCAACCTGCTCCACCTGTTGTAACCCACCTTCTCCCCCACAGCCAGAGCAACCTGCTCCACCTGCTCCACCTGTTGTAACCCACCTTCTCCCCCACAGCCAGAGCAACCTGCTCCACCTGCTGTAACCCACCTTCTCCCCCACAGCCAGAGCATCCTGCTCCACCTGCTCCACCTGTTGTAACCCACCTTCTCCCCCACAGCCAGAGCATCCTGCTCCACCTGTTGTAACCAACCTTCTCCCCCACAGCCAGAGCATCCTGCTCCACCTGCTCCACCTGTTGTAACCGACCTTCTCCCCCACAGCCAGAGCATCCTGCTCCACCTGCTCCACCTGTTGTAACCAACCTTCTCCCCCACAGCCAGAGCATCCTGCTCCACCTGCTCCACCTGTTGTAACCGACCTTCTCCCCCACAGCCAGAGCAACCTGCTCCACCTGCTGTAACCCACCTTCTCCCCCACAGCCAGAGCATCCTGCTCCACCTGCTCCACCTGCTGTAACCCACCTTCTCCCCCACAGCCATAGCAACCTGCTCCACCTGTTGTAACCCACCTTCTCCCCCACAGCCAGAGCATCCTGCTCCACCTGCTGTAACCCACCTTCTCCCCCACAGCCAGAGCATCCTGCTCCACCTGCTGTAACCGACCTTCTCCCCCACAGCCAGAGCATCCTGCTCCACCTGCTGTAACCCACCTTCTCCCCCACAGCCAGAGCAACCTGCTCCACCTGCTGTAACCCACCTTCTCCCCCACAGCCAGAGCAACCTGCTCCACCTGCTGTAACCCACCTTCTCCCCCACAGCCAGAGCATCCTGCTCCACCTGTTGTAACCGACCTTCTCCCCCACAGCCAGAGCAACCTGCTCCACCTGCTCCACCTGCTGTAACCCACCTTCTCCCCCACAGCCAGAGCAACCTGCTCCACCTGCTCCACCTGCTGTAACCCACCTTCTCCCCCACAGCCAGAGCATCCTGCTCCACCTGCTGTAACCGACCTTCTCCCCCACAGCCAGAGCATCCTGCTCCACCTGCTCCACCTGCTGTAACCCACCTTCTCCCCTACAGCCAGAGCAACCTGCTCCACCTGTTGTAACCCACCTTCTCCCCCACAGCCAGAGCAACCTGCTCCACCTGCTCCACCTGTTGTAACCCACCTTCTCCCCCACAGCCAGAGCAACCTGCTCCACCTGCTGTAACCCACCTTCTCCCCCACAGCCAGAGCATCCTGCTCCACCTGCTCCACCTGTTGTAACCCACCTTCTCCCCCACAGCCAGAGCATCCTGCTCCACCTGTTGTAACCAACCTTCTCCCCCACAGCCAGAGCATCCTGCTCCACCTGCTCCACCTGTTGTAACCGACCTTCTCCCCCACAGCCAGAGCATCCTGCTCCACCTGCTCCACCTGTTGTAACCAACCTTCTCCCCCACAGCCAGAGCATCCTGCTCCACCTGCTCCACCTGTTGTAACCGACCTTCTCCCCCACAGCCAGAGCAACCTGCTCCACCTGCTGTAACCCACCTTCTCCCCCACAGCCAGAGCATCCTGCTCCACCTGCTCCACCTGCTGTAACCCACCTTCTCCCCCACAGCCATAGCAACCTGCTCCACCTGTTGTAACCCACCTTCTCCCCCACAGCCAGAGCATCCTGCTCCACCTGCTGTAACCCACCTTCTCCCCCACAGCCAGAGCATCCTGCTCCACCTGCTGTAACCGACCTTCTCCCCCACAGCCAGAGCATCCTGCTCCACCTGCTGTAACCCACCTTCTCCCCCACAGCCAGAGCAACCTGCTCCACCTGCTGTAACCCACCTTCTCCCCCACAGCCAGAGCAACCTGCTCCACCTGCTGTAACCCACCTTCTCCCCCACAGCCAGAGCATCCTGCTCCACCTGTTGTAACCGACCTTCTCCCCCACAGCCAGAGCAACCTGCTCCACCTGCTCCACCTGCTGTAACCCACCTTCTCCCCCACAGCCAGAGCAACCTGCTCCACCTGCTCCACCTGCTGTAACCCACCTTCTCCCCCACAGCCAGAGCATCCTGCTCCACCTGCTGTAACCGACCTTCTCCCCCACAGCCAGAGCATCCTGCTCCACCTGCTCCACCTGCTGTAACCCACCTTCTCCCCCACAGCCAGAGCAACCTGCTCCACCTGCTCCACCTGCTGTAACCCACCTTCTCCCCCACAGCCAGAGCAACCTGCTCCACCTGCTGTAACCCACCTTCTCCCCCACAGCCAGAGCAACCTGCTCCACCTGCTGTAACCCACCTTCTCCCCCACAGCCAGAGCAACCTGCTCCACCTGCTCCACCTGCTGTAACCCACCTTCTCCCCCACAGCCAGAGCATCCTGCTCCACCTGCTGTAACCCACCTTCTCCCCCACAGCCAGAGCATCCTGCTCCACCTGCTCCACCTGCTGTAACCCACCTTCTCCCCCACAGCCAGAGCAACCTGCTCCACCTGTTGTAACCAACCTTCTCCCCCACAGCCAGAGCATCCTGCTCCACCTGCTGTAACCCAGCTTCTCCCCCACAGCCAGAGCAACCTGCTCCACCTGCTGTAACCAACCTTCTCCCCCACAGCCAGAGCATCCTGCTCCACCTGCTGTAACCCACCTTCTCCCCCACAGCCAGAGCAACCTGCTCCACCTGCTCCACCTGCTGTAACCCACCTTCTCCCCCACAGCCAGAGCATCCTGCTCCACCTGCTGTAACCCACCTTCTCCCCCACAGCCAGAGCAACCTGCTCCACCTGCTCCACCTGCTGTAACCCACCTTCTCCCCCACAGCCAGAGCAACCTGCTCCACCTGCTGTAACCGACCTTCTCCACCACAGCCAGAGCAACCTGCTCCACCTGTTGTAACCGACCTTCTCCCCCACAGCCAGAGCAACCTGCTCCACCTGTTGTAACCAACCTTCTCCTCTACAGCCAGAGCAACCTGCTCCACCTGTTGTAACCCACCTTCTCCCCTACAGCCAGAGCAACCTGCTCCACCTGTTGTAACCCACCTTCTCCCCTACAGCCAGAGCAACCTGCTCCACCTGCTCCACCTGCTGTAACCCACCTTCTCCCCTACAGCCAGAGCATCCTGCTCCACCTGCTGTAACCCACCTTCTCCCCCACAGCCAGAGCATCCTGCTCCACCTGTTGTAACCCACCTTCTCCCCTACAGCCAGAGCATCCTGCTCCACCTGCTGTAACCCACCTTCTCCCCTACAGCCAGAGCATCCTGCTCCACCTGCTGTAACCCACCTTCTCCCCCACAGCCAGAGCATCCTGCTCCACCTGCTGTAACCCACCTTCTCCCCTACAGCCAGAGCAACCTGCTCCACCTGCTGTAACCCACCTTCTCCCCTACAGCCAGAGCATCCTGCTCCACCTGTTGTAACCCACCTTCTCCCCTACAGCCAGAGCATCCTGCTCCACCTGCTGTAACCCACCTTCTCCCCTACAGCCAGAGCAACCTGCTCCACCTGCTCCACCTGCTGTAACCCACCTTCTCCCCTACAGCCAGAGCAACCTGCTCCACCTGCTGTAACCCACCTTCTCCCCTACAGCCAGAGCAACCTGCTCCACCTGCTCCACCTGCTGTAACCCACCTTCTCCCCTACAGCCAGAGCAACCTGCTCCACCTGTTGTAACCCACCTTCTCCCCCACAGCCAGAGCAACCTGCTCCACCTGCTCCACCTGTTGTAACCCACCTTCTCCCCCACAGCCAGAGCAACCTGCTCCACCTGCTGTAACCCACCTTCTCCCCCACAGCCAGAGCATCCTGCTCCACCTGCTCCACCTGTTGTAACCCACCTTCTCCCCCACAGCCAGAGCATCCTGCTCCACCTGTTGTAACCAACCTTCTCCCCCACAGCCAGAGCATCCTGCTCCACCTGCTCCACCTGTTGTAACCGACCTTCTCCCCCACAGCCAGAGCATCCTGCTCCACCTGCTCCACCTGTTGTAACCAACCTTCTCCCCCGCAGCCAGAGCATCCTGCTCCACCTGCTCCACCTGCTGTAACCCACCTTCTCCCCCACAGCCAGAGCATCCTGCTCCACCTGCTCCACCTGCTGTAACCCACCTTCTCCCCCACAGCCATAGCAACCTGCTCCACCTGTTGTAACCCACCTTCTCCCCCACAGCCAGAGCATCCTGCTCCACCTGCTGTAACCCACGTTCTCCCCCACAGCCAGAGCATCCTGCTCCACCTGCTGTAACCGACCTTCTCCCCCACAGCCAGAGCATCCTGCTCCACCTGCTGTAACCCACCTTCTCCCCCACAGCCAGAGCAACCTGCTCCACCTGCTGTAACCCACCTTCTCCCCCACAGCCAGAGCAACCTGCTCCACCTGCTGTAACCCACCTTCTCCCCCACAGCCAGAGCATCCTGCTCCACCTGTTGTAACCGACCTTCTCCCCCACAGCCAGAGCAACCTGCTCCACCTGCTCCACCTGCTGTAACCCACCTTCTCCCCCACAGCCAGAGCAACCTGCTCCACCTGCTCCACCTGCTGTAACCCACCTTCTCCCCCACAGCCAGAGCATCCTGCTCCACCTGCTGTAACCGACCTTCTCCCCCACAGCCAGAGCATCCTGCTCCACCTGCTGTAACCCACCTTCTCCCCTACAGCCAGAGCAACCTGCTCCACCTGCTCCACCTGCTGTAACCCACCTTCTCCCCTACAGCCAGAGCAACCTGCTCCACCTGCTGTAACCCACCTTCTCCCCTACAGCCAGAGCAACCTGCTCCACCTGCTCCACCTGCTGTAACCCACCTTCTCCCCTACAGCCAGAGCAACCTGCTCCACCTGTTGTAACCCACCTTCTCCCCCACAGCCAGAGCAACCTGCTCCACCTGCTCCACCTGTTGTAACCCACCTTCTCCCCCACAGCCAGAGCAACCTGCTCCACCTGCTGTAACCCACCTTCTCCCCCACAGCCAGAGCATCCTGCTCCACCTGCTCCACCTGTTGTAACCCACCTTCTCCCCCACAGCCAGAGCATCCTGCTCCACCTGTTGTAACCAACCTTCTCCCCCACAGCCAGAGCATCCTGCTCCACCTGCTCCACCTGCTGTAACCCACCTTCTCCCCCACAGCCATAGCAACCTGCTCCACCTGTTGTAACCCACCTTCTCCCCCACAGCCAGAGCATCCTGCTCCACCTGCTGTAACCCACCTTCTCCCCCACAGCCAGAGCATCCTGCTCCACCTGCTGTAACCGACCTTCTCCCCCACAGCCAGAGCATCCTGCTCCACCTGCTGTAACCCACCTTCTCCCCCACAGCCAGAGCAACCTGCTCCACCTGCTGTAACCCACCTTCTCCCCCACAGCCAGAGCAACCTGCTCCACCTGCTGTAACCCACCTTCTCCCCCACAGCCAGAGCATCCTGCTCCACCTGTTGTAACCGACCTTCTCCCCCACAGCCAGAGCAACCTGCTCCACCTGCTCCACCTGCTGTAACCCACCTTCTCCCCCACAGCCAGAGCAACCTGCTCCACCTGCTCCACCTGCTGTAACCCACCTTCTCCCCCACAGCCAGAGCATCCTGCTCCACCTGCTGTAACCGACCTTCTCCCCCACAGCCAGAGCATCCTGCTCCACCTGCTCCACCTGCTGTAACCCACCTTCTCCCCCACAGCCAGAGCAACCTGCTCCACCTGCTCCACCTGCTGTAACCCACCTTCTCCCCCACAGCCAGAGCAACCTGCTCCACCTGCTGTAACCCACCTTCTCCCCCACAGCCAGAGCAACCTGCTCCACCTGCTGTAACCCACCTTCTCCCCCACAGCCAGAGCAACCTGCTCCACCTGCTCCACCTGCTGTAACCCACCTTCTCCCCCACAGCCAGAGCATCCTGCTCCACCTGCTGTAACCCACCTTCTCCCCCACAGCCAGAGCATCCTGCTCCACCTGCTCCACCTGCTGTAACCCACCTTCTCCCCCACAGCCAGAGCAACCTGCTCCACCTGTTGTAACCAACCTTCTCCCCCACAGCCAGAGCATCCTGCTCCACCTGCTGTAACCCAGCTTCTCCCCCACAGCCAGAGCAACCTGCTCCACCTGCTGTAACCAACCTTCTCCCCCACAGCCAGAGCATCCTGCTCCACCTGCTGTAACCCACCTTCTCCCCCACAGCCAGAGCAACCTGCTCCACCTGCTCCACCTGCTGTAACCCACCTTCTCCCCCACAGCCAGAGCATCCTGCTCCACCTGCTGTAACCCACCTTCTCCCCCACAGCCAGAGCAACCTGCTCCACCTGCTCCACCTGCTGTAACCCACCTTCTCCCCCACAGCCAGAGCATCCTGCTCCACCTGCTCCACCTGCTGTAACCCACCTTCTCCCCCACAGCCAGAGCAACCTGCTCCACCTGTTGTAACCCACCTTCTCCCCCACAGCCAGAGCATCCTGCTCCACCTGCTGTAACTCACCTTCTCCCCCACAGCCAGAGCATCCTGCTCCACCTGCTCCACCTGCTGTAACCCAC
This sequence comes from Blennius ocellaris, assembly GCF_963422515.1. Classification (NCBI taxonomy): domain Eukaryota; kingdom Metazoa; phylum Chordata; class Actinopteri; order Blenniiformes; family Blenniidae; genus Blennius; species Blennius ocellaris. The sequence goes on along the minus strand of NC_137652.1, from coordinate 30,742,941 downwards.
CTTCTCCCCCACAGCCAGAGCATCCTGCTCCACCTGTTGTAACCTAACCTTCTCCCCCACAGCCAGAGCATCCTGCTCCACCTGTTGTAACCCACCTTCTCCCCTACAGCCAGAGCAACCTGCTCCACCTGTTGTAACCCACCTTCTCCCCCACAGCCAGAGCATCCTGCTCCACCTGTTGTAACCCACCTTTTCCCCCACAGCCAGAGCAACCTGCTCCACCTGCTGTAACCCACCTTCTCCCCCACAGCCAGAGCAACCTGCTCCACCTGCTGTAACCCACCTTCTCCCCCACAGCCAGAGCAACCTGCTCCACCTGTTGTAACCCACCTTCTCCCCCACAGCCAGAGCATCCTGCTCCACCTGCTGTAACCCACCTTCTCCCCCACAGCCAGAGCAACCTGCTCCACCTGCTGTAACCCACCTTCTCCCCCACAGCCAGAGCATCCTGCTCCACCTGCTGTAACCCACCTTCTCCCCTACAGCCAGAGCATCCTGCTCCACCTGCTGTAACCCACCTTCTCCCCCACAGCCAGAGCATCCTGCTCCACCTGCTGTAACCCACCTTCTCCCCTACAGCCAGAGCAACCTGCTCCACCTGCTGTAACCCACCTTCTCCCCTACAGCCAGAGCATCCTGCTCCACCTGTTGTAACCCACCTTCTCCCCTACAGCCAGAGCAACCTGCTCCACCTGTTGTAACCCACCTTCTCCCCTACAGCCAGAGCAACCTGCTCCACCTGCTGTAACCCACCTTCTCCCCTACAGCCAGAGCAACCTGCTCCACCTGCTGTAACCCACCTTCTCCCCTACAGCCAGAGCATCCTGCTCCACCTGTTGTAACCCACCTTCTCCCCTACAGCCAGAGCAACCTGCTCCACCTGCTCCACCTGCTGTAACCCACCTTCTCCCCCACAGCCAGAGCATCCTGCTCCACCTGCTGTAACCGACCTTCTCCCCCACAGCCAGAGCATCCTGCTCCACCTGCTCCACCTGTTGTAACCCACCTTCTCCCCCACAGCCAGAGCATCCTGCTCCACCTGCTGTAACCCACCTTCTCCCCCACAGCCAGAGCATCCTGCTCCACCTGCTCCACCTGTTGTAACCCACCTTCTCCCCCACAGCCAGAGCATCCTGCTCCACCTGTTGTAACCAACCTTCTCCCCCACAGCCAGAGCATCCTGCTCCACCTGCTCCACCTGTTGTAACCGACCTTCTCCCCCACAGCCAGAGCATCCTGCTCCACCTGCTCCACCTGTTGTAACCAACCTTCTCCCCCACAGCCAGAGCATCCTGCTCCACCTGCTCCACCTGTTGTAACCGACCTTCTCCCCCACAGCCAGAGCAACCTGCTCCACCTGCTGTAACCCACCTTCTCCCCCACAGCCAGAGCATCCTGCTCCACCTGCTCCACCTGCTGTAACCCACCTTCTCCCCCACAGCCATAGCAACCTGCTCCACCTGTTGTAACCCACCTTCTCCCCCACAGCCAGAGCATCCTGCTCCACCTGCTGTAACCCACCTTCTCCCCCACAGCCAGAGCATCCTGCTCCACCTGCTGTTACCGACCTTCTCCCCCACAGCCAGAGCATCCTGCTCCACCTGCTGTAACCCACCTTCTCCCCCACAGCCAGAGCAACCTGCTCCACCTGCTCCACCTGCTGTAACCCACCTTCTCCCCCACAGCCAGAGCAACCTGCTCCACCTGCTGTAACCCACCTTCTCCCCCACAGCCAGAGCATCCTGCTCCACCTGCTCCACCTGTTGTAACCGACCTTCTCCCCCAAAGCCAGAGCAACCTGCTCCACCTGCTCCACCTGCTGTAACCCACCTTCTCCCCCACAGCCAGAGCAACCTGCTCCACCTGCTCCACCTGCTGTAACCCACCTTCTCCCCCACAGCCAGAGCATCCTGCTCCACCTGCTGTAACCGACCTTCTCCCCCACAGCCAGAGCATCCTGCTCCACCTGCTCCACCTGCTGTAACCGACCTTCTCCCCCACAGCCAGAGCAACCTGCTCCACCTGTTGTAACCGACCTTCTCCCCCACAGCCAGAGCATCCTGCTCCACCTGCTGTAACCCACCTTCTCCCCCACAGCCAGAGCAACCTGCTCCACCTGCTGTAACCCACCTTCTCCCCCACAGCCAGAGCATCCTGCTCCACCTGCTGTAACCCACCTTCTCCCCCACAGCCAGAGCAACCTGCTCCACCTGCTGTAACCCACCTTCTCCCCCACAGCCAGAGCATCCTGCTCCACCTGCTGTAACCCACCTTCTCCCCCACAGCCAGAGCAACCTGCTCCACCTGCTGTAACCCACCTTCTCCCCCACAGCCAGAGCATCCTGCTCCACCTGCTGTAACCCACCTTCTCCCCCACAGCCAGAGCAACCTGCTCCACCTGCTGTAACCCACCTTCTCCCCCACAGCCAGAGCATCCTGCTCCACCTGCTGTAACCCACCTTCTCCCCCACAGCCAGAGCATCCTGCTCCACCTGCTGTAACCCACCTTCTCCCCCACAGCCAGAGCAACCTGCTCCACCTGCTGTAACCCACCTTCTCCCCCACAGCCAGAGCATCCTGCTCCACCTGCTGTAACCCACCTTCTCCCCCACAGCCAGAGCAACCTGCTCCACCTGCTGTAACCCACCTTCTCCCCCACAGCCAGAGCATCCTGCTCCACCTGCTGTAACCCACCTTCTCCCCCACAGCCAGAGCAACCTGCTCCACCTGCTGTAACCGACCTTCTCCACCACAGCCAGAGCAACCTGCTCCACCTGTTGTAACCGACCTTCTCCCCCACAGCCAGAGCAACCTGCTCCACCTGTTGTAACCAACCTTCTCCTCTACAGCCAGAGCAACCTGCTCCACCTGTTGTAACCCACCTTCTCCCCTACAGCCAGAGCAACCTGCTCCACCTGTTGTAACCCACCTTCTCCCCTACAGCCAGAGCAACCTGCTCCACCTGCTCCACCTGCTGTAACCCACCTTCTCCCCTACAGCCAGAGCATCCTGCTCCACCTGCTGTAACCCACCTTCTCCCCCACAGCCAGAGCATCCTGCTCCACCTGTTGTAACCCACCTTCTCCCCTACAGCCAGAGCATCCTGCTCCACCTGCTGTAACCCACCTTCTCCCCTACAGCCAGAGCATCCTGCTCCACCTGCTGTAACCCACCTTCTCCCCCACAGCCAGAGCATCCTGCTCCACCTGCTGTAACCCACCTTCTCCCCTACAGCCAGAGCATCCTGCTCCACCTGTTGTAACCCACCTTCTCCCCTACAGCCAGAGCATCCTGCTCCACCTGCTGTAACCCACCTTCTCCCCTACAGCCAGAGCAACCTGCTCCACCTGCTCCACCTGCTGTAACCCACCTTCTCCCCTACAGCCAGAGCAACCTGCTCCACCTGCTGTAACCCACCTTCTCCCCTACAGCCAGAGCAACCTGCTCCACCTGCTCCACCTGCTGTAACCCACCTTCTCCCCTACAGCCAGAGCAACCTGCTCCACCTGTTGTAACCCACCTTCTCCCCCACAGCCAGAGCAACCTGCTCCACCTGCTCCACCTGTTGTAACCCACCTTCTCCCCCACAGCCAGAGCAACCTGCTCCACCTGCTGTAACCCACCTTCTCCCCCACAGCCAGAGCATCCTGCTCCACCTGCTCCACCTGTTGTAACCCACCTTCTCCCCCACAGCCAGAGCATCCTGCTCCACCTGTTGTAACCAACCTTCTCCCCCACAGCCAGAGCATCCTGCTCCACCTGCTCCACCTGTTGTAACCGACCTTCTCCCCCACAGCCAGAGTATCCTGCTCCACCTGCTCCACCTGTTGTAACCAACCTTCTCCCCCACAGCCAGAGCATCCTGCTCCACCTGCTCCACCTGTTGTAACCGACCTTCTCCCCCACAGCCAGAGCAACCTGCTCCACCTGCTGTAACCCACCTTCTCCCCCACAGCCAGAGCATCCTGCTCCACCTGCTCCACCTGCTGTAACCCACCTTCTCCCCCACAGCCATAGCAACCTGCTCCACCTGTTGTAACCCACCTTCTCCCCCACAGCCAGAGCATCCTGCTCCACCTGCTGTAACCCACCTTCTCCCCCACAGCCAGAGCATCCTGCTCCACCTGCTGTAACCGACCTTCTCCCCCACAGCCAGAGCATCCTGCTCCACCTGCTGTAACCCACCTTCTCCCCCACAGCCAGAGCAACCTGCTCCACCTGCTGTAACCCACCTTCTCCCCCACAGCCAGAGCAACCTGCTCCACCTGCTGTAACCCACCTTCTCCCCCACAGCCAGAGCATCCTGCTCCACCTGTTGTAACCGACCTTCTCCCCCACAGCCAGAGCAACCTGCTCCACCTGCTCCACCTGCTGTAACCCACCTTCTCCCCCACAGCCAGAGCAACCTGCTCCACCTGCTCCACCTGCTGTAACCCACCTTCTCCCCCACAGCCAGAGCATCCTGCTCCACCTGCTGTAACCGACCTTCTCCCCCACAGCCAGAGCATCCTGCTCCACCTGCTCCACCTGCTGTAACCCACCTTCTCCCCCACAGCCAGAGCATCCTGCTCCACCTGCTGTAACCCACCTTCTCCCCCACAGCCAGAGCATCCTGCTCCACCTGCTGTAACCCACCTTCTCCCCCACAGCCAGAGCAACCTGCTCCACCTGTTGTAACCAACCTTCTCCCCCACAGCCAGAGCATCCTGCTCCACCTGCTGTAACCCAGCTTCTCCCCCACAGCCAGAGCAACCTGCTCCACCTGCTGTAACCAACCTTCTCCCCCACAGCCAGAGCATCCTGCTCCACCTGCTGTAACCCACCTTCTCCCCCACAGCCAGAGCAACCTGCTCCACCTGCTCCACCTGCTGTAACCCACCTTCTCCCCCACAGCCAGAGCATCCTGCTCCACCTGCTGTAACCCACCTTCTCCCCCACAGCCAGAGCAACCTGCTCCACCTGCTCCACCTGCTGTAACCCACCTTCTCCCCCACAGCCAGAGCATCCTGCTCCACCTGCTCCACCTGCTGTAACCCACCTTCTCCCCCACAGCCAGAGCAACCTGCTCCACCTGTTGTAACCCACCTTCTCCCCCACAGCCAGAGCATCCTGCTCCACCTGCTGTAACCCACCTTCTCCCCCACAGCCAGAGCATCCTTCTCCACCTGCTGTAACCCACCTTCTCCCCCACAGCCAGAGCAACCTGCTCCACCTGCTGTAACCACCTTCTCCCCCACAGCCAGAGCATCCTGCTCCACCTGCTCCACCTGCTGTAACCCACCTTCTCCCCCACAGCCAGAGCATCCTGCTCCACCTGCTCCACCTGCTGTAACCCACCTTCTCCCCCACAGCCAGAGCATCCTGCTCCACCTGTTGTAACCGACCTTCTCCCCCACAGCCAGAGCATCCTGCTCCACCTGTTGTAACCGACCTTCTCCCCCACAGCCAGAGCATCCTGCTCCACCTGTTGTAACCCACCTTCTCCCCTACAGCCAGAGCAACCTGCTCCACCTGTTGTAACCCACCTTCTCCCCCACAGCCAGAGCATCCTGCTCCACCTGCTGTAACCCACCTTTTCCCCCACAGCCAGAGCAACCTGCTCCACCTGCTGTAACCCACCTTCTCCCCCACAGCCAGAGCATCCTGCTCCACCTGCTGTAACCCACCTTTTCCCCCTCAGCCAGAGCAACCTGCTCCACCTGCTGTAACCCACCTTCTCCCCCACAGCCAGAGCATCCTGCTCCACCTGCTGTAACCCACCTTTTCCCCCACAGCCAGAGCAACCTGCTCCACCTGCTGTAACCCACCTTCTCCCCCACAGCCAGAGCATCCTGCTCCACCTGCTGTAACCCACCTTCTCCCCCACAGCCAGAGCAACCTGCTCCACCTGCTGTAACCCACCTTCTCCCCCACAGCCAGAGCAACCTGCTCCACCTGTTGTAACCCACCTTCTCCCCCACAGCCAGAGCATCCTGCTCCACCTGCTGTAACCCACCTTCTCCCCCACAGCCAGAGCAACCTGCTCCACCTGCTGTAACCCACCTTCTCCCCCACAGCCAGAGCAACCTGCTCCACCTGTTGTAACCAACCTTCTCCCCCACAGCCAGAGCATCCTGCTCCACCTGCTGTAACCCAGCTTCTCCCCCACAGCCAGAGCAACCTACTCCACCTGCTGTAACCCACCTTCTCCCCCACAGCCAGAGCATCCTGCTCCACCTGCTGTAACCCACCTTCTCCCCCATAGCCAGAGCATCCTGCTCCACCTGCTGTAACCCACCTTCTCCCCCACAGCCAGAGCAACCTGCTCCACCTGCTGTAACCCACCTTCTCCCCCACAGCCAGAGCATCCTGCTCCACCTGCTGTAACCCACCTTCTCCCCCACAGCCAGAGCAACCTGCTCCACCTGCTGTAACCCACCTTCTCCCCCACAGCCAGAGCATCCTGCTCCACCTGCTCCACCTGCTGTAACCCACCTTCTCCCCCACAGCCAGAGCAACCTGCTCCACCTGTTGTAACCCACCTTCTCCCCCACAGCCAGAGCATCCTGCTCCACCTGCTGTAACCCACCTTCTCCCCCACAGCCAGAGCATCCTGCTCCACCTGCTGTAACCCACCTTCTCCCCCACAGCCAGAGCAACCTGCTCCACCTGCTGTAACCGACCTTCTCCCCCACAGCCAGAGCATCCTGCTCCACCTGTTGTAACCCACCTTCTCCCCCACAGCCAGAGCATCCTGCTCCACCTGCTGTAACCCACCTTCTCCCCCACAGCCAGAGCATCCTGCTCCACCTGCTCCACCTGCTGTAACCCACCTTCTCCCCCACAGCCAGAGCATCCTGCTCCACCTGTTGTAACCGACCTTCTCCCCCACAGCCAGAGCATCCTGCTCCACCTGTTGTAACCCACCTTCTCCCCCACAGCCAGAGCAACCTGCTCCACCTGCTGTAACCCACCTTCTCCCCCACAGCCAGAGCATCCTGCTCCACCTGCTCCACCTGTTGTAACCAACCCTCTCCCCCACAGCCAGAGCATCCTGCTCCACCTGCTCCACCTGTTGTAACCGACCTTCTCCCCCACAGCCAGAGCAACCTGCTCCACCTGCTGTAACCCACCTTCTCCCCCACAGCCAGAGCATCCTGCTCCACCTGCTCCACCTGCTGTAACCCACCTTCTCCCCCACAGCCAGAGCAACCTGCTCCACCTGTTGTAACCCACCTTCTCCCCCACAGCCAGAGCAACCTGCTCCACCTGCTGTAACCCACCTTCTCCCCCACAGCCAGAGCATCCTGCTCCACCTGCTCCACCTGTTGTAACCCACCTTCTCCCCCACAGCCAGAGCATCCTGCTCCACCTGCTGTAACCCACCTTCTCCCCCACAGCCAGAGCATCCTGCTCCACCTGCTGTAACCGACCTTCTCCCCCACAGCCAGAGCATCCTGCTCCACCTGCTGTAACCCACCTTCTCCCCCACAGCCAGAGCAACCTGCTCCACCTGCTCCACCTGCTGTAACCCACCTTCTCCCCCACAGCCAGAGCAACCTGCTCCACCTGCTGTAACCCACCTTCTCCCCCACAGCCAGAGCATCCTGCTCCACCTGTTGTAACCGACCTTCTCCCCCACAGCCAGAGCATCCTGCTCCACCTGCTCCACCTGCTGTAACCGACCTTCTCCCCCACAGCCAGAGCAACCTGCTCCACCTGCTCCACCTGCTGTAACCCACCTTCTCCCCCACAGCCAGAGCAACCTGCTCCACCTGCTGTAACCCACCTTCTCCCCCACAGCCAGAGCATCCTGCTCCACCTGCTGTAACCCACCTTCTCCCCCACAGCCAGAGCAACCTGCTCCACCTGCTGTAACCCACCTTCTCCCCCACAGCCAGAGCAACCTGCTCCACCTGCTCCACCTGCTGTAACCCACCTTCTCCCCCACAGCCAGAGCATCCTGCTCCACCTGCTGTAACCGACCTTCTCCCCCACAGCCAGAGCATCCTGCTCCACCTGCTGTAACCCACCTTCTCCCCCACAGCCAGAGCAACCTGCTCCACCTGCTGTAACCGACCTTCTCCCCCACAGCCAGAGCAACCTGCTCCACCTGCTGTAACCCAGCTTCTCCCCCACAGCCAGAGCATCCTGCTCCACCTGCTGTAACCGACCTTCTCCACCACAGCCAGAGCATCCTGCTCCACCTGTTGTAACCCACCTTCTCCCCCACAGCCAGAGCATCCTGCTCCACCTGCTGTAACCCACCTTCTCCCCCACAGCCAGAGCATCCTGCTCCACCTGCTGTAACCCACCTTCTCCCCCACAGCCAGAGCAACCTGCTCCACCTGCTGTAACCCACCTTCTCCCCCACAGCCAGAGCATCCTGCTCCACCTGCTGTAACCCACCTTCTCCCCCACAGCCAGAGCAACCTGCTCCACCTGCTCCACCTGCTGTAACCCACCTTCTCCCCCACAGCCAGAGCATCCTGCTCCACCTGCTGTAACCGACCTTCTCCCCCACAGCCAGAGCATCCTGCTCCACCTGCTGTAACCCACCTTCTCCCCCACAGCCAGAGCATCCTGCTCCACCTGCTGTAACCCACCTTCTCCCCCACAGCCAGAGCATCCTGCTCCACCTGTTGTAACCAACCTTCTCCCCCACAGCCAGAGCATCCTGCTCCACCTGCTGTAACCCACCTTCTCCCCCACAGCCAGAGCAACCTGCTCCACCTGTTGTAACCAACCTTTTCCCCCACAGCCAGAGCATCCTGCTCCACCTGTTGTAACCCACCTTCTCCCCCACAGCCAGAGCATCCTGCTCCACCTGCTGTAACCCACCTTCTCCCCCACAGCCAGAGCATCCTGCTCCACCTGCTGTAACCAACCTTCTCCCCCACAGCCAGAGCATCCTGCTCCACCTGTTGTAACCAACCTTCTCCCCCACAGCCAGAGCATCCTGCTCCACCTGTTGTAACCCACCTTCTCCCCCACAGCCAGAGCAACCTGCTCCACCTGCTGTAACCCACCTTCTCCCCCACAGCCAGAGCAACCTGCTCCACCTGTTGTAACCAACCTTCTCCCCCACAGCCAGAGCATCCTGCTCCACCTGCTGTAACCCACCTTCTCCCCCACAGCCAGAGCAACCTGCTCCACCTGCTGTAACCCACCTTCTCCCCCACAGCCAGAGTAACCTGCTCCACCTGCTGTAACCCACCTTCTCCCCCACAGTCAGATCATCCTGCTCCACCTGCTGTAACCCACCTTCTCCCCCACAGCCAGAGCATCCTGCTCCACCTGCTGTAACCTACCTTCTCCCCCACAGCCAGAGCATCCTGCTCCACCTGCTCCACCTGCTGTAACCCACCTTCTCCCCCACAGCCAGAGCAACCTGCTCCACCTGCTGTAACCCACCTTCTCCCCCACAGCCAGAGCATCCTGCTCCACCTGCTGTAACCCACCTTCTCCCCCACAGCCAGAGCATCCTGCTCCACCTGCTCCACCTGCTGTAACCCACCTTCTCCCCCACAGCCAGAGCATCCTGCTCCACCTGCTCCACCTGCTGTAACCCACCTTCTCCCCCACAGCCAGAGCATCCTGCTCCACCTGTTGTAACCGACCTTCTCCCCCACCGCCAGAGCATCCTGCTCCACCTGTTGTAACCCACCTTCTCCCCCACAGCCAGAGCAACCTGCTCCACCTGTTGTAACCCACCTTCTCCCCCACAGCCAGAGCAACCTGCTCCACCTGCTGTAACCCACCTTCTCCCCCACAGCCAGAGCAACCTGCTCCACCTGTTGTAACCAACCTTCTCCCCCACAGCCAGAGCATCCTGCTCCACCTGCTGTAACCCAGCTTCTCCCCCACAGCCAGAGCAACCTGCTCCACCTGCTGTAACCCAGCTTCTCCCCCACAGCCAGAGCATCCTGCTCCACCTGCTGTAACCCACCTTCTCCCCCACAGCCAGAGCAACCTGCTCCACCTGCTCCACCTGCTGTAACCCACCTTCTCCCCCACAGCCAGAGCATCCTGCTCCACCTGCTGTAACCGACCTTCTCCCCCACAGCCAGAGCATCCTGCTCCACCTGCTGTAACCCACCTTCTCCCCCACAGCCAGAGCATCCTGCTCCACCTGCTGTAACCCACCTTCTCCCCCACAGCCAGAGCAACCTGCTCCACCTGTTGTAACCAACCTTTTCCCCCACAGCCAGAGCATCCTGCTCCACCTGTTGTAACCCACCTTCTCCCCCACAGCCAGAGCATCCTGCTCCACCTGCTGTAACCCACCTTCTCCCCCACAGCCAGAGCATCCTGCTCCACCTGCTGTAACCAACCTTCTCCCCCACAGCCAGAGCATCCTGCTCCACCTGTTGTAACCAACCTTCTCCCCCACAGCCAGAGCATCCTGCTCCACCTGTTGTAACCCACCTTCTCCCCCACAGCCAGAGCAACCTGCTCCACCTGCTGTAACCCACCTTCTCCCCCACAGCCAGAGCAACCTGCTCCACCTGTTGTAACCAACCTTCTCCCCCACAGCCAGAGCATCCTGCTCCACCTGCTGTAACCCACCTTCTCCCCCACAGCCAGAGTAACCTGCTCCACCTGCTGTAACCCACCTTCTCCCCCACAGTCAGATCATCCTGCTCCACCTGCTGTAACCCACCTTCTCCCCCACAGCCAGAGCATCCTGCTCCACCTGCTGTAACCTACCTTCTCCCCCACAGCCAGAGCAACCTGCTCCACCTGCTCCACCTGCTGTAACCCACCTTCTCCCCCACAGCCAGAGCATCCTGCTCCACCTGCTCCACCTGCTGTAACCCACCTTCTCCCCCACAGCCAGAGCAACCTGCTCCACCTGTTGTAACCCACCTTCTCCCCCACAGCCAGAGCATCCTGCTCCACCTGCTGTAACCCACCTTCTCCCCCACAGCCAGAGCATCCTGCTCCACCTGCTGTAACCCACCTTCTCCCCCACAGCCAGAGCATCCTGCTCCACCTGCTCCACCTGCTGTAACCCACCTTCTCCCCCACAGCCAGAGTAACCTGCTCCACCTGCTGTAACCCACCTTCTCCCCCACAGTCAGATCATCCTGCTCCACCTGCTGTAACCCACCTTCTCCCCCACAGCCAGAGCATCCTGCTCCACCTGCTGTAACCTACCTTCTCCCCCACAGCCAGAGCATCCTGCTCCACCTGCTCCACCTGCTGTAACCCACCTTCTCCCCCACAGCCAGAGCAACCTGCTCCACCTGCTGTAACCCACCTTCTCCCCCACAGCCAGAGCATCCTGCTCCACCTGCTGTAACCCACCTTCTCCCCCACAGCCAGAGCATCCTGCTCCACCTGCTCCACCTGCTGTAACCCACCTTCTCCCCCACAGCCAGAGCATCCTGCTCCACCTGCTCCACCTGCTGTAACCCACCTTCTCCCCCACAGCCAGAGCATCCTGCTCCACCTGTTGTAACCGACCTTCTCCCCCACCGCCAGAGCATCCTGCTCCACCTGTTGTAACCCACCTTCTCCCCCACAGCCAGAGCAACCTGCTCCACCTGTTGTAACCCACCTTCTCCCCCACAGCCAGAGCAACCTGCTCCACCTGCTGTAACCCACCTTCTCCCCCACAGCCAGAGCAACCTGCTCCACCTGTTGTAACCAACCTTCTCCCCCACAGCCAGAGCATCCTGCTCCACCTGCTGTAACCCAGCTTCTCCCCCACAGCCAGAGCAACCTGCTCCACCTGCTGTAACCCAGCTTCTCCCCCACAGCCAGAGCATCCTGCTCCACCTGCTGTAACCCACCTTCTCCCCCACAGCCAGAGCAACCTGCTCCACCTGCTCCACCTGCTGTAACCCACCTTCTCCCCCACAGCCAGAGCATCCTGCTCCACCTGCTGTAACCGACCTTCTCCCCCACAGCCAGAGCATCCTGCTCCACCTGCTGTAACCCACCTTCTCCCCCACAGCCAGAGCATCCTGCTCCACCTGCTGTAACCCACCTTCTCCCCCACAGCCAGAGCAACCTGCTCCACCTGTTGTAACCAACCTTTTCCCCCACAGCCAGAGCATCCTGCTCCACCTGTTGTAACCCACCTTCTCCCCCACAGCCAGAGCATCCTGCTCCACCTGCTGTAACCCACCTTCTCCCCCACAGCCAGAGCATCCTGCTCCACCTGCTGTAACCAACCTTCTCCCCCACAGCCAGAGCATCCTGCTCCACCTGTTGTAACCAACCTTCTCCCCCACAGCCAGAGCATCCTGCTCCACCTGTTGTAACCCACCTTCTCCCCCACAGCCAGAGCAACCTGCTCCACCTGCTGTAACCCACCTTCTCCCCCACAGCCAGAGCAACCTGCTCCACCTGTTGTAACCAACCTTCTCCCCCACAGCCAGAGCATCCTGCTCCACCTGCTGTAACCCACCTTCTCCCCCACAGCCAGAGTAACCTGCTCCACCTGCTGTAACCCACCTTCTCCCCCACAGTCAGATCATCCTGCTCCACCTGCTGTAACCCACCTTCTCCCCCACAGCCAGAGCATCCTGCTCCACCTGCTGTAACCTACCTTCTCCCCCACAGCCAGAGCAACCTGCTCCACCTGCTCCACCTGCTGTAACCCACCTTCTCCCCCACAGCCAGAGCATCCTGCTCCACCTGCTCCACCTGCTGTAACCCACCTTCTCCCCCACAGCCAGAGCAACCTGCTCCACCGGTTGTAACCCACCTTCTCCCCCACAGCCAGAGCATCCTGCTCTACCTGCTGTAACCCACCTTCTCCCCCACAGCCAGAGCATCCTGCTCCACCTGCTGTAACCCACCTTCTCCCCCACAGCCAGAGCATCCTGCTCCACCTGCTCCACCTGCTGTAACCCACCTTCTCCCCCACAGCCAGAGCATCCTGCTCCACCTGCTCCACCTGCTGTAACCCACCTTCTCCCCCACAGCCAGAGCATCCTGCTCCACCTGTTGTAACCGACCTTCTCCCCCACAGCCAGAGCATCCTGCTCCACCTGTTGTAACCCACCTTCTCCCCCACAGCCAGAGCAACCTGCTCCACCTGTTGTAACCCACCTTCTCCCCCACAGCCAGAGCAACCTGCTCCACCTGCTGTAACCCACCTTCTCCCCCACAGCCAGAGCAACCTGCTCCACCTGTTGTAACCAACCTTCTCCCCACAGCCAGAGCATCCTGCTCCACCTGCTGTAACCCAGCTTCTCCCCCACAGCCAGAGCAACCTGCTCCACCTGCTGTAACCCAGCTTCTCCCCCACAGCCAGAGCATCCTGCTCCACCTGTTGTAACCCACCTTCTCCCCCACAGCCAGAGCATCCTGCTCCACGTTGCAGGGGAAAGGTGCAGAGATGCGCACCCCCGTGTTAGCAGGTGAGCTTCCTGAGCTCCGACATGGCGGCAGCCAGTCCCCGGCAAACACGGACCACACAAACCCACCGAAACCCAAGAAAGATTGAAATAAAACAAAAGGTGCTCTGTGATTATTAAACTACAGTGATTGTGAACATTAACCAAGAACAGAACAAGAAAAAAATCACATACAACTGTGACAAACGCTCTGCGCTCACACACGCTCCCAGCCCTTCTGCACTCCCAGCATGCACCGAGAGAGAGAGAGAGAGAGAGAGACAGAGAGAGAGAGAGAGACAGAGAGAGAGAGAGAGAGAGAGAGAGAGAGAGAGAGCTAGAGAGAGAGAGAGAGAGAGACTAGAGAGCGAGAGAGAGACTAGAGAGAGAGAGAGAGACAGAGAGAGAGAGAGAGACTAGAGAGAGAGAGAGAGAGACAGAGAGAGAGAGAGAGAGAGAGAGGACTAGAGAGCGAGAGAGAGACTAGAGAGAGAGAGAGAGACAGAGAGAGAGAGAGAGACTAGAGAGAGAGAGAGAGAGACTAGAGAGAGAGAGAGAGACAGAGAGAGAGAGAGAGAGAGAGCTTCCAAACATCAATACGATTCAGGAGCTAGCAAAAGAAAGAAAAAGTCCAAACAGTCAGAGTCTCGTGCTTCACTTGAAGGTGGGATGTTGTTGAAATAGAAAAGAAAAAACTTTGTAGCATAAACTGTTTATGCCACAAAGTTTTTTCAGACGTGAGCATCTGTAAAGTTCTTGTTCATTGTTGATTCGTTAGTAACTGTGATGTATTATTATTATTATTATTATTATTATTATTATTATTATTATTATTATTATTATTATTGTGTTATTGGAAGGGGGGCCCCAAAATAAAATCCTGCTTAGGGCCCCCACTTGGCCCTGTCTGTACTCCCCCCAGCACCTCCCGCTGTGGTCCCGCCGTGTTCCGGGGTGAGTGCGGCTGGAGTACGTGGGGCACGCTCGCTCTGGCGTGGCTCTCCGGGGGGGCTGGGTAGTGGTTCTCCCTCCCTATTCACAGTTGTATTGGTGGAGGACGAGATCCCGTAGTGGCCTGGTGGGGGCCTGGGGAGTGGGGGGCACCCCCCCCCAACCAAATAAATGTATGTACGTATGTCTGTATATATGTAGATATGTATGTCTGTGTGTGTATGTGTGTGTGTGTGTGTGTGTGTGTGTGTGTGTGTCTGTGTGTGTGTGTGTGTGTGTCTGTGTGTGTGTGTGTGTATGTGTGTGTGTGTCTGTGTGTGTGTGTGTGTGTATGTGTGTGTGTGTCTGTGTGTGTGTGTGTGTATGTGTGTGTGTGTCTGTGTGTGTGTGTGTGTGTCTGTGTGTGTCTGTGTGTGTCTGTGTGTGTGTGTGTGTGTGTGCATGCGTATGCTTGGGTGTGTGGGTAGGCTGGGATTAGGTGATGGGGTGGGGGGGGGTGGCTGTCCTCCGGCCGGGCCTTGCTGGGCCTTCGCTCTTCCTGGTCTGGGGGGGGGGCCGGTCTTGGGCTCTGCGGCTGGGGCCTTCTCTGTCCCGCCGGGGTTGGGGGGGGGTGGTGGGGGGGATGGCCCCTGGGGGTGTGGCGGGCTCCGCTGTCGGGGCCGGGGGGGCTCCCTGCCCACGTGGCCTGGGGGCGCTGCACTGGCCGGTCCCGGCTTGGCGGCTCGGGTCGGGGCCCGGCGACGTCCGGCCCTGGTGGCCTCGGGCCCCGGGGTGGTGCTGCGGCCCCCCACAACAGTTCCATTCACATCCAGAGGACAAACCACACACACACACACACACACACACACACACACACACACACACACACACACACGCACACACACACACACACACACACTTCCACTCCTCATTGATGAGATTGTTCTGTTAATTATCAAAACCAAGTTGTTGTTTGCTTTTGTTGTTGTTGTGTTTGTTTGTTTTGTTTTTTTATTTTTTTATTTATTTTATGTCCTTTTGTTTTTGCTTTTGTTATCATTGTTGTGATTATTTAGGTTTTTGCTCTGTTGTTGCTCAGGCTGGTTTCATCTCATGGCAGTTGGAAATATTTAGATCACTGTGGTTACTGTATTATCAAAAAGAAAAAAAATGTATGTAGCACTAACAAGGGTATTGTATGTATTTTTTATTTTATTTTTTTTTTTTTTCCCACCAAGTCTTTCTCTGTCTTTCCTCTCCTCTCCTCTCCTCCATCCTTTCACCCCAACCAGTCCGCAGAATTCCTCCACCTCTGACTCTGGTTTCTACAAAGTTTCTCCCTGTTGGAGGAGTTTTTCTTTCCACAGTCACAAACACACCTGCTGCTCATGTGGATGTTGGGCTTTTCTATTTTCTCTATAAAAGCACATTGGAATGACTGTCATGTATTTAAAAATGTCTTTCTTTTAATTAAAAAAAAAAAAAAATCTGGAGAGACGAGGAGCGTTTTGAGTGCCGGTTGTCACGGCGACGGGTGGTGGAGTGACTGGAGACGTCGCTTTTTGAATATGGCTCCCAAAGGTAGAAACTTTCCGAAAATGCTCTCGAAACGTGGGAACCAGAGAAAACTCTTTTTTTTTTTTTTTTTTAAAGTTCTCTAACAGTTGCGCTTTCCGTGGGAAAACGGAACTTTCCGTGGGAAAACGCAACTTTTTGAAAACGAGTCTGAAAGCGAGAGACAACGAACTTTTTGAAAACGCTCGTACTTTGTCGCCGTAGAAACATCGTGGAATACTGGAATACATCGTGAACTCGTGGAATACTGTCTTGAATTCAAGGAATACCGCCTTGAACTCAAGGAATATGTCTTAAACTCAAGGAATACTGCCTTGAACTCAAGGAGTACTGCCTTGAACTCAAGGAATATGTCTTAAACTCAAGGAATATGTCTTAAACTCAAGGAGTACTGCCTTGAGCTCAAGGAATATGTCTTAAACTCAAGGAATAACACAGTATTAAAAAAACAATTAAAACAAAACCTTAAACAATTTAAGTGTTACAAATATTTAACATAATTGTGCTTTTGCAAGCTGTTCAGTGTAATGATTGATTATCTTCCAATGCGAACTCTTGCAGCAACCATGTGGTGGACTGTGATGATTGCAGCTCTGATGAATATGAGTATATTCAGCCACTTTTCTCCAGCATCACCTTCAGTGACGAAAAGAGTTTCAACAATGAAAAGCACCTGGAGTGGACGTGTTTACCAGCCACACCACAGCAAGCGTCGCATCACATTTGAAACACACACAACAGATATAATCCAGTGTAGCTGCTGATAAACAACCTCCAGTGTGAAAAAAAACAAAACTTTGTTCTTAGTTCATAAGTCAGTGTATTTCCAGAGTTCTTTAAATGTTACTGACAAGCAGGTTTGAAGCAGCGTCAATTTCAACTCATCAAGCTGTGAAGATTTTAACGAAAGGAGCCTGAATTCCTGGTTGTGGAACCGCTGGCAAAGAAGAACTGTTGGGGGGGAAATAAACCCCAGTTAGAGTCCTGGTGTTCACAGGGGACAAGGTCCAGGGCCCCTGGGTGTGTTTCTCTAGGAGACATGGGGGTTCCAGGGCCCCTGGGTGTGTTTCTCTAGGAGACATGGGGGTTCCAGGGCCCCTGGGTGTGTTTCTCTAGGAGACATGGGGGTCCAGGACCCCTGGGTGTGTTTCTCTAGGAGACATGGGGGCCTGGGTGTGTTTCTCTAGGAGACATGGGGGTTCCAGGGCCCCTGGGTGTGTTTCTCTAGGAGACATGGGGGTTCCAGGTCCCCTGGGTGTGTTTCTCTAGGAGACATGGGGGTTCCAGGGCCCCTGGGTGTGTTTCTCTAGGAGACATGGGGGTTCCAGGGCCCCTGGGTGTGTTTCTCTAGGAGACATGGGGGTTCCAGGGCCCCTGGGGGTGTTTCTCTAGGAGACATGGGGGTTCCAGGGCCCCTGGGTGTGTTTCTCTAGGAGACATGGGGGTTCCAGGGCCCCTGGGTGTGTTTCTCTAGGAGACATGGGGGTTCCAGGGCCCCTGGGTGTGTTTCTCTAGGAGACATGGGGGTTCCAGGGTTTTTCAACCTTTTTTGAGCCAAGGCACACTTTTGTCTTTGTAAAAATCCAACACCCGAAAATTAAAACATTTTAAACTCTGCAGCCTCTATTAACACTATAAAGTGTTTCTCATCAAAGTTTTATCAACAGGAATCCAGTAAATCCAGAAAGCAAGGACTTTTTTTAATAGTGACTCCCTCAGTGTGAAACCTGGACCTGATGGATGAAGAGCTGAGATCCTGGTTTTCTAAAACTTCTCCATCACTGTCACTGACACAGTACTTTGATACAAGATGGTAGCAGGAGGTGGAGATGAACCACACTGACGTCTGTCACTTTACATTTCACTGGCAAAGTTCTGTGCTGCCCTCTAGTGGTGAAGAGTATTGTAGCATCAGGGAGTTGGTCGCTGCAGTGCATGATGGGAGTTCAGGTTATGTGTAGCCGGACGTTATGGAGGGTTATTGTCGGGGTTGTTGTGTGTGTTGGTTTGTTCTTGTGTTGTGTTTTTGTTCCTCGGTTCAGATCGTTATTATTTCCTCTAGTTTGGTTTGTTGGACGCTGGTGATCAACCAGGAGTGAGAAATGTGTTGTGTGGAGTCTCATCCTGTTGTGAAGTTCCGGTTGTTTGTATTCATGTCAAAATAAAAGCCTCTGGTGTTCAGCTGGCAGAAAAGTATCTCGATTCAGAGCAATTCTTCCGTGGCGCTCACCACAGTATTAATACATGATTACTCTGCACACTGCTCTCTCAGCTGACAGCGGCTGTTAGAGCAAATGTTTTTTTAGAAAAAATGTGAAATTGGATAATTTCCCACGGCTCACCTGACGAGATCTCGCGGAAACACCAGTGTGCCGCAGCACAGTGGTTGAAAGACACTGTTCTATTAGAGGTTTCAAATAAAAATAAAGGTTTCAAATAAAAATAAAAGTAGCCCCTCATTCAAAGCACAAGACCTGTCACTATGTTTTGGTGCAGCTTTTTCAACATTTGAGCAAATTTAGTGGGTGAAATTTGAGCTCAGAACCACAAGGAGGAGGCTGCAGGATTTGGCATTCGGAACTTTGAAGGCTAGTTTTTAGAAACCCACTGGACTAGTGAAAAGGTTGAAAAGAAAATTTGATCTGGAGAATCTGCTCTATCATGATATAGTGTTTTGAAGCCGATACGATATTCACTGGAAGAGAAGATGGCGTCTAAACTGCATTGAGGAAGCTGAATTCAACGTTCGGAACTTTGACAGCTGATAAAAAACTAAAGCGTTCAATGACGATTATTGAGGAGGAGAGTCTCCTCTACATGTAGGAGGTTTTTGAAGTCCATAGATATTTGCGCTCAGAAAGGCTAGTGTTTGCAAATTGTATTTTGAAAGGCAAAATGCGGACTTCCTGCTGCTGCAGATGCAGGAGGAGGGAGGTCCAGTAGGAAGCTGCAGGAGGAGGGAGGTCCAGTAGGAAGCTGCAGGAGGAGGGAGATCCAGTAGGAAGCTGCAGGAGGAGGGAGGTCCAGTAGGAAGCTGCAGGAGGAGGGAGGTCCAGTAGGAAGCTGCAGGAGGAGGGAGGTCCAGTAGGAAGCTGCAGGAGGAGGGAGATCTAGTAGGAAGCTGCAGGAGGAGGGAGGTCCAGTAGGAAGCTGCAGGAGGAGGGAGGTCCAGTAGGAAGCTGCAGGAGGAGGGAGGTCCAGTAGGAAGCTGCAGGAGGAGGGAGGTCCAGTAGGAAGCTGCAGGAGGAGGGAGATCCAGTAGGAAGCTGCAGGAGGAGGGAGGTCCAGTAGGAAGACCATGGCTGGGGGTGGAGCAGGAGGAAGACCATGGCTGGGGGTGCAGCAGGAGGAAGACCATGGCTGGGGGTGCAGCAGGAGGAAGACCATGGCTGGGGGTGGAGCAGGAGGAAGACCATGGCTGGGGGTGGAGCAGGAGGAAGACCATGGTGACTGATGGCTGGGGGTGGAGCAGGAGGAAGACCATGGCTGGGGGTGGAGCAGGAGGAAGACCATGGCTGGGGGTGGAGCAGGAGGAAGACCATGGTGACTGATGGCTGGGGGTGGAGCAGGAGGAAGACCATGGCTGGGGGTGGAGCAGGAGGAAGACCATGGTCTATCACTAGCTCGTCTTCACCGATGTGTCTCTTCTAGGCTGGCCACTGTGCACGAAGGCTGCGGGGTCAGAGAGCTCTGGACTGGCCATTGGGTCACCCAGCACAGAAATGTACTGGAAATGAAAGCTGTCTCTCTTGCACTTCGGCAAGTCCTGCCAAGGCTGAGAGGTTTCCATGTCATGGTCATGACAGACAGTACTGTGAGTGCAGCGTACAGCAGCATCAAGCTGGCAACCCAGCTGTGGAAGTGGGCTCACCCACTCTTTTGCTCACTCAGAGCCCTACATGTGCCAGGACTGTCAAACACAGCAGTGGACATCATGTCGAGCGGGGGCCCACATCCTCAGGTAGTCCAGGAGATGTGGCGTTGCTTGGGCTGAGCAGTAGTCGACCTGTTCGCTTCAAGAGAGTCTGCCTAACGTTTTATCCAAATTCCACCTGTCCCAATCGGGAGCTGAGGGAGGATTCCACAATAGGTAGGGATCATCATCTAGTTCTGTGTAGCGTTTATTTAAATAAAGAAGATGGGGGGAAGAAATGAAGGAGAGGTGGCTATTTGGTAAATGGGAAGTTTTTAAGTATTGATGTGAAAGGGATATAGATGAGGCTGATTTGAATCCAGATATCGAGGATGCTGATGGTAAGCTAAGGGAGGTCATGATGAGATCAGCGGAAATGGCTATCCCTCCAAGTAAAGGAGAGTTGAGTAAAAAGGTCAAGTTCAAAGTGCCTTGGTGGACAGAGGGATGTATCGAGGCAGTGACGTTAAGAAATAAAGCTTTTCAAGTTCTCAGAAGAATGCACAACATGCTGAATTTGTTAGAATCTAAAAGAGCTCAAGCACAAGTAAGGAAAGTTGTCAGGCAAAGCAGGCAAAGAAAGAGAGATGGAGGACATACTGTGACATGATATAGGAATGTGTGGCAAATGATGAGAGGGATGAGAAGGGAACACTCATACCCTGTTGTTGAACAGGGGGACATAACAGCAGTGACCAAGACAAAGCTGATTTAATGGTTAAAACATTTGCCAAATTCAATGTAGCAATAATTTGTCAGAGAAGTATAGAAATATAGCAGAGACCAGACTCAGGGGGTTAATTCTAACATTGTTGGTGGACCCATACCAGGGGACCAGTTAATGGATACTCCTTTTACAGTGCAAGAACTAGATAGAGCTATAGCTAAATCACCATGAACAGCACCAGGCAAACACCAGACATTTATATTGTGCACTTCTGTTGTATTGTGTATTGAACTTGTTGCCATTTTACATGTTTGTAGAGGGGATTGTTTTTACAATTGCACATGTTGATATTACACAAGTTTTAATATGCAGGCCGGCGACTGTCTGATTCATTCATGATGAAATACTGTGAGAGAATATGTAATATGTATGTTGTTGTGGAATGGAGCTTGACGTGAGCAGAAAACAACATATGGTGCTGTATGTTCTAGAACGAGTTCCCAACGTTTTCAGCAGCACATGATCAAACATTGATTATAATGTTATCAATGATGAAGACATTCTTTTCTACATTTAAGCTTCAGACTTAAAATAAATCACCACAATTCAAAATCACCACAGTCCATACAACAGTTTTTATTTGTTACATGTATTCCACAGAAAAAATGAAATCACTGCCGGCCTTTGGCCTCTGTACAATTCTGATTTGCAGCAACATAAAAATAAACACAATGTTTCACAAAGAAAGGCATCAGGTTCAGCAGGAAGTAATTTTCTTGGCACAGATAGACGGCCGTCCACCTCCACAGGAAGCATTGGACCAGCCGGCTGGAAGAAACAAGGTTCATCCATCAGTTTTGAAGAAACAACATCACACTGACTGATTTGTGATGCAACAGACAGTGTCAGCATGCAGATAGGAATGTTAAGGTTCACCTCTGGTGTTCAGGTAGATACATGGGTTAGCGGTGGGTGACAGGTGTGATTGCCAGTTGGAGTAGCTGAAGGGGCTCTGGTCCACCCATCTCCAGGTCTGCATACAGGAGACATCAAGCAGAACACAGCAGACTGTCACTGGTGCTGCTGGATGCTTCTATACAAACAGTGTGACTGGTGGGTGTGTGGAGGCGGTGGAGACTGTGTGTGCTGCTCTAATAACCTGGAAGTAGAATCCTCCTATCCAGACGGTGGAGCCTCCTTCTCTCAGGGTGAAGTCTTGCAGGAAATTGTAGTCGATTGTATCACGAGCAGAAGCCAAGGAGCCTCCATTTCTGACACAGTTAGCCTGGAGGAAGAGATATCAACCTTCATGAAAGGATCACAACGACTCCACATGACACTGTCTTGACTGGAAACATCACTGTGAGGAAGCACTGAGCTGCTTTTCTCTAATTCATGAGTGTCAAACTCATTTGAGTTCAGTGTCACACAATACTTGTGATCTGATTCAGAGCTGTGATATGAATGCATCAAAACCTGAGAAGAACCACCAGTATATTGTGTTGGTATAAGAAAGACCAGTTCATGGTGATTTAAAGTAAAACCTCAGTTAAAGGCAGATGGGTGACTGAATGATGGAAAAAATAACTACACACAAAGAGTGATTGCTCAATCAGAACTGAGGCTGCAGGAGGAAACTTTGTGGCCATGAAAATAACTTGTGTGACTTGAGGCTGTGAGTTACAACTTGGAACTGATGATAACTCAGAACTTGTGTTCAGGGTAAGTTAGTGGCAGCTCAGACTACTATGTTGTCTCTGAACTGTTGGGAACAGGTTCTGCTGGTTATTTACATTTGTAAAAGCAAACCAGCTGACAACTTGTAAAACTGACTCTGATTCTAGAAATTGAATTCACATGTTCATTGATTCATTACTTCCCAACAGAGCTCTAGTTTCCTCATGATGTAACATCAATCTACCAAAACAAACCCAGAGAGAACAAAGAGTTGGACTTACTTCAGCACTGTTCCATGTATAGGCACTGCGAACATAGAGGAAACAGGCATCCCTGAATCTGTGCCAACCAGCGGGACAGAAGTAGAACCGACCTGTGAAGCAGACAGGAGATGAGCTCATTGCTGGGACAGAGACACATCGTGATCAGACTGAAGGGACACAGTCAGTGTTTAATAGGAGACAGCAGACCTTCAGGGGATGAGGCCTCCTCTTCAGGAGAGATCAGCTCAGGCTCTTCACCTGAGAAGAAGCACAAGAAGAAAGTCTCATCATGATCTCAGCCTTTCCACCAGGACACAAGATGAATGAACCTTCCAGCTTTTTACCTGCAGAAACTTCTTCCACCACTGAGAGCAGAAAAGAAAAGAGCAGTTTAGTTCCAGCCTGTCCAAACAGTGATGAAGTGTGAAGTGTGTGTGTGGAAGCAGCTCACCCTGGATGTTCTCAGGCTGCTCCTTCGGTGCAGCTTCAGCAGCTCCAACTGGAAACAGCATCAGTGTGATTAGTAGGAATATGTATTATCTCTGGTTTTATCTGCAGCGCATCGGTCGGAAACAACTCTTTGTATTATGTGCCTAACATTATTATTACTACAGGATTTGTTTCGTTTGTTTGTTTTTTTCAAACTAAGCTGCTCTGCAGTGCAGATCTCTTCATCTTCAATCCTCTGGAGTCCCTTCACTGTTCCTGTCATGACCACCACCCACCACTAGAGGGAAGCCTGACTTTTCTTTTATTTACAAGCGCAGAGTATTTAAAACAAAGATTTGTGAAACAAAGAAAACAGCATTCAAATGACTGAATGAGACGCCAAAGTTTAATAAAAGAGGCAAAAAGTATATAAAGGTGAATTTCTGTCAAAATCACAAACTGTGTTTCCTTCTGAAATCCTCCTGTTGTCTCAGAAAGCCAACAAAGTGTCAGAGAGAAATGTTCTGACCTGCAGCTGCCGTGGCAGCAAGAAGACCACTGAGCAACACAGACAGGATGAGGAGAGTCTTCATGATGATGATGATGATGAGGACGAAGAGGAACAAAGTGACGTAATAGCTGTGGGCAGTGAGAGCGGGTGGACATGGTCAGAGCAAGCAGGAAGTCAATGTCTCACACAGAAGGAGACAGAGTGTGTCTTACCTGTGAGGTGAAGTTGAGGCGAAGCAGTGATGAAGAGGAGGCTGAGCTCTTCTTTATATACACACAGGGCTGCAGGAAGAGCCACAGCAGTCAAAGCACTTTGGACTGATCGTGTCTGATCTCACCCACAATGAGGAAACATCAGAGAAGAAAGCTGATAGCACTGATAAGCCTGTCCTAGAGTCACGTTTCTCACCAACACAATACCATGATTGTGTTTTATGGGTTTGATTTGCCCAAGACAACATTTTAAATCCTGCTGTGCTGAACCAGCTGGAAGCACATTTCAGCCTCACACAAATTAATACAAATAATCTAACCTTATTTTATGCAAATATTTGATATAAAGTGCAAAATATGTGAAAGAAAAACCACCACTGTTTCCATGAATGTCTTTTCTTTCAGCTTCAGCTGAATAATTCTCAAGTTGCAGCAAAAGTGCAGCAAACCCCTGAAACTCATGGTCCAACGTTTCAAACCAAACACTGAACCAAGCGGGACGGCACAGAGGAAGAATTACTGCAAACTTCAACAGGAACAGCAGAAGATAGAAATCCAGAGAGAACGTGTCATTGAAGCTTCAAGTTCTGCAACAAACTTGTTAAAAAGGGTGAAAATGTTGCGACAACGTTCTGCTTTATTCAGGTTGGGAAAGTCTCAGAACTGAATCAACTGGAGTCGCTCACACAGTTTGTCCTGATTCGATTGGCTTTGCAGACATTATTCCATGTTTCAATGTTCTTTTACAGTATTTTCTGCACTATAAGGTACCGAAATACCTCAAATGTTCTCAAAAGCTGCCAGTGCACCTTATAACCCGGTGCACCTTATATATGGAAGAATTGTTCTACTCAAGACTGCTATTTGACAGCTGAACAACCAGAAGCTTTTATTTTGACAACTCTAAATCTTCAGAGCGGACGACACTCCACACAACACCTTCATCACTCATGGTTGCACACCAACATTCTAACAAACCAAAATAAACTAGATGAAATAATGACTCCCTAAACTGGGGAACAAAAACACATAAACACAATCAACACAACACCAAGCCCAACAACAACCCACAATAACCTCCAACAACACAAAACATGAATTCCCATCATGCCTTGCATCCTGAGCTCCTCAGTGCAGCCGATAGCTGCAATGCATTATGGGAGTTTCTGTTTGTGGTGTTTTAAATGCAATTACTGGGGGTTCTATTTGGTTTGTGGTGTCGGTAATAATTGTGTTGTGTTGTGTTTTTGTTGCTTAGTTCATGTAGTTTAGTTTATTACCGGTAGTTGTAAGTTGTCAACCAGCAGTGAAGAAGGTTTTGTGTGTAGTGTCCTCCTGGCATAGGCTGCAGGTAGACTATCAAAATAAAGTGTGTGCACCTCTCTGGGTGTTAGAATCAGTGGAAAATGTAACTTAATGGCTTTGAGCTATTAAGGTTGTTGACCACTGGTCTATTGCATGTTCCTTATAATGTGGTGGACCTTGTAGTGTGGAAAATATGGTACACTAAATAGCATGCTCATGATTATATTCTTGGTAATGGAGGTGATAATTATAACAACTAAACACTTTAAGATCAGGAACAATAAAAAGTGAGCTGAACTGTCATTGTGGGGGGAAAACAAACTTTTAAGTGTAGAAACGCCAACATTATTCAAAATAGAGCACTATACTGATATTTTCTGTGATTATGTCTTTTTACTTCAAGGCCTGATGCAGGGTTTGGTTTTAACAAATCAATTTTCTATATTTTAAATAAAGCAGAGTACATGTGACCCAGTAAATCTGTTTTGTTGGTCATGTTTCTGAACTCACCTTTCATTGAGATTGATCAGATCAGCAGTGTTCCAGAAAACTAAAATAAGGCCAAGTCTTATCAGCACTTAAACTCTCAACATGATTCATATTGATAACACATTTCATGTGTGTTCAAAGTGCATTCAAGCAGATGTGTTTTCAAACCTGTGGGTCGTCAGATTATTGTGAAACTCCATGATAGAAACCCGATAAGTTTTGAATCCCAGAGATCATAAATCAAACTTATCACGCATCCCTCCCACCTCTTGTTATGGTTCCAGCTTACAGGAAACCTTTAAGCTGTAAAGATAAGAATTCTTCTCTAAAAAATAGTACTGGACAGTTGTGCTGTAGATTAGAGAACATTTATTTTTCTTTGACATTTACAAACCTCAGCCCCTTGAAGAGCGGCACACATGCTGGTTCAACCTGTTAGAAGATTGTGCTTTCTAATGTAAATAAACACCAGAAGATAGACACACAAACTCAAAGAAAAATGGAGGAAACTGTGAAGACAGCGCCACCACCAGGGAGTAAACTGCCGCATTCAGCCCTCAGCACCTGGGACAAGGAAGCATTAATAAAACATGCCCAGGAGTATATAAACACTGCTGTGGAACAAACTGAATTCAGAAGAACACTTCAGAAAAGAAAGGATTCGAGACATTAACAAAAACAAAATTGAAGAAATGAAGAAAACACACACATCAAAAGAAGCCATTAAACCCTACATAATATAAAGTTAAAATGTGGATCCTGATTCAAAACACCAGGGCGATCCCCCAGACCCAGTGGCCCTTGAAAAGCGTCACAGGGGAGAGTCACCGCTGCTCTCTCCTGCACTGGGCCCAGACTCAGTCCAGGCCAGGGAACAAAACCAAACCAGCTCAAGGGACCAATGGCAGACTCCAATCAATTCATCTAATCAATCCATGGAAATAATCAACACAACGGGAATACAAACTCAACAAAGGAATAAATAAAAACAATGAAATGGTCCGTGATCTCCAGAAACCCAGAAAAAGCAGAACAGAAGCAGAACTCCACCAGTCTGTGGCAGGTGGAACAACACTGGCCTCAGCGGAGAACCAGGAGCAGAACGTTGTTTGTGACAAACAGGGAGAACCTTTGTAGAAACCAGAGTCAGAGGAGAGGAGAGGAGAGGAGGGAGAGGAGAGGAGAGGAGAGGAGAGGAGAGGAGAGGAGGGGAGAGGAGAGGAGAGGAGAGGAGAGGAGAGGAGAGGAGAGGAGAGGAGAGGAGAGGAGAGGAGAGGAGAGGGGGGAGGAGAGGAGAGGAGGGGAGAGGAGAGGAGGGGAGAGGAGAGGAGAGGAGAGGAGAGGAGAGGAGAGGAGAGGAGAGGAGAGGAGAGGAGAGGAGAGGAGAGGAGAGGGGGGAGGAGAGGAGAGGAGGGGAGAGGAGAGGAGGGGAGAGGAGAGGAGAGGAGAGGAGAGGAGGGGAGAGGAGAGGAGAGGAGAGGAGAGGAGAGGAGAGGAGGGGAGAGGAGAGGAGGGGAGAGGAGAGGAGAGGAGAGGAGAGGAGAGGAGAGGGGGGAGTAGAGGAGAGGAGAGGAGGGGAGAGGAGAGGAGGGGAGAGGAGAGGAAAGGAGAGGAGAGGAGGGAGAGGAGGGGAGAGGAGAGGAGGGGGGAGGAGGGGAGAGGAGAGGAGAGGAGAGGAGAGGAGGGGAGGGGAGAGGAGAGGAGAGGAGGGGAGAGGAGAGGAGAGGAGAGGAGAGGAGAGGAGAGGAGGGGAGAGGAGAGGAGAGGAGGGGAGAGGAGGGGAGAGGAGGGGAGAGGAGGGGAGGGGAGAGGAGAGGAGAGGAGAGGAGAGGAGGGGAGGGGAGAGGAGAGGAGAGGAGAGGAGAGGAAAGGAAAGGAGAGGAGAGGAGAGGAGAGGAGAGGAGAGGAGAGGAGGGGAGGGGAGAGGAGGGGAGAGGAGAGGAGAGGAGAGGAGAGGAGAGGAGGGGAGAGAAGAGGAGAGGAGAGGAGAGGAGAGGAGAGGAGAGGAGGGGAGAGGAGAGGAGAGGAGAGGAGAGACAGAGAAAGACTTGGTGGGGAGAAACATACAATACCCTTGTTAGTGCTACATATATTTTTTTTCTTTTTAATAATACAGTAACCACAGTGATCTAAATATTTCCAACTGCCATGAGATGAAACCAGCCTGAGCAACAACAGAGCAAAAACCTAAACAATCACAACAATTATAACAAAAGCAAAAACCAAAATATTCACAACAATTATAACTAAAGCAAATCAAAGAACAAAAAACGTTCCACAACGTAACGTAATGATCTATAACATTCCATGACGTAACGGTTTTGATATTTGAAAGATCAATAACAGAAAATAAGAAAAATCAGCAGCAAATCATCAATGAGGAGTGGAAGTATGTGTGTGTGTGTGTGTGTGTGTGTGTGTGTGTGTGTGTGTGTGTGTGTGTGTGTGTGTGTGTGTGTGTGTGTGTGCGTGCATGTGGTTTGTCCTCTGGATGGGAATGGAACTGTTGTGGGGGGGGGGGGGGGGGGGCGTTACCACCCCAGGGCCGGACGCCACCACCCCGGTACCCAGCAGCACCCCGGACCCAGGGAGGCCCTGAGAAACCCCCCCGGAGAGCCACGCCCCAACCTGGAAGGCACCAGACGGAGAGTGTAGAGAAAATAGAGTTAATAGGCAAGACAACTGATTTATTCCAATTTATAGAATATTCTGTAATTGCAGAGAATCTGCCTATTAACTCTATTGTTTCTGGAAGAGAGGTCTGTGCGTTTTGTAAGAAAAGTAATACATCATCTGCATAAAGGCATATTTTATTGGTTACATTTGCTGTTTGTATTCCTTTTATGTAATTGTTCTGTCTAATGGCTGCTGCTAATGGTTCAATGCAAATTGCAAAGAGATGGTGAGAGTGGACACCCCTGCCTGGTACCTCTCTCGAGATTGAACCTTGAGGAAATTTGATAATTTGTTTTAACACAGGCACTGGGTGAAGTGTACAATGTTTTAATCCAGGAGAGATCATTTTGTTCAAATCCAAATTTCCGTAGTGTAGCGAGTAGAAATGTCCAATTTAGCCTATCAAAAGCTTTTTCTGCATCTAAAGAGGTGATAATGGTCTTTTGTTTATTCTGGTGGCAGTGGTCTATAAGATTAATTAATCTGTGTGTGTTGTTAGTGGAGTGGTCTATAAGATTAATTAATCTGTGTGTTGTTAGTGGAGTGGTCTATAAGATTAAGTAATCTGTGTGTGTTGTTAGTGGAGTGGTCTATAAGATTAATTAATCTGTGTGTGTTGTTAGTGGAGTGGTCTATAAGATTAATTAATCTGTTTGTGTTGTTAGTGGAGTGGTCTATGAGATTAAGTAATCTGTGTGTGTTGTTAGTGGAGTGGTCTATAAGATTAATTAATCTGCGTGTGTTGTTAGTGAAGTGGTCTATAAGATTAATTAATGTGTGTGTGTTGTTAGTGGAGTGGTCTATAAGATTAATTAATCTGTGTGTGTTGTTAGTGGAGTGGTCTATAAGATTAATTAATGTGTGTGTGTTGTTAGTGGAGTGGTCTATAAGATTAATTAATCTGCGTGTTTTGTTAGTGGAGTGGTCTATAAGATTAATTCATCTGTGTGTGTTGTTAGTGGAGTGGTCTATAAGATTAATTCATCTGTGTGTGTTGTTAGTGGAGTGGTCTATAAGATTAATTCATCTGTGTGTGTTGTTAGTGGAGTGGTCTATAAGATTAATTAATCTGTGTGTGTTGTTAGTGGAGTGGTCTATAAGATTAATTAATCTGTGTGTGTTGTTAGTGGAGTGGTCTATAAAATTAATTAATCTGTGTGGGTTGTTAGTGGAGTGGTCTATAAGATTAATTCATCTGCGTGTGTTGTTAGTGGAGTGGTCTATAAGATTAATTAATCTGCGTGTGTTGTTAGTGGAGTGGTCTATAAAATTAATTCATCTGTGTGTGTTGTTAGTGGAGTGGTCTATAAGATTAATTAATCTGTGTGTGTTGTTAGTGGAGTGGTCTATAAGATTAATTAATCTGTGTGTGTTGTTAGTGGAGTGGTCTATAAGATTAATTCATCTGCGTGTGTTGTTAGTGGAGTGCTCTATAAAATTAATTCATCTGTGTGTGTTGTTAGTGGAGTGGTCCATAAGATTAATTAATCTGCGTGTGTTGTTAGTGGAGTGGTCTATAAGATCAATTAATCTGTGTGTGTTGTTAGTGGAGTGGTCTATAAGATTAATTAATCTGCGTGTGTTGTTAGTGGAGTGGTCTATAAGATTAATTAATCTGCGTGTGTTGTTAGTGGAGTGGTCTATAAGATCAATTCATCTGTGTGTGTTGTTAGTGGAGTGGTCTATAAGATTAATTAATCTGTGTGTGTTGTTAGTGGAGTGGTCAATAAGATTAATTAATCTGTGTGTGTTGTTAGTGGAGTGGTCTATAAGATTAATTAATCTGTGTGTGTTGTTAGTGGAGTGGTCTATAAAATTAATTAATCTGTGTGTGTTGTTAGTGGAGTGGTCTATAAGATTAATTCATCTGCGTGTGTTGTTAGTGGAGTGGTCTATAAAATTAATTCATCTGTGTGTGTTGTTAGTGGAGTGGTCTATAAGATTAATTAATCTGCGTGTGTTGTTAGTGGAGTGGTCTATAAAATTAATTCATCTGTGTGTGTTGTTAGTGGAGTGGTCTATAAGATTAATTAATCTGTGTGTGTTGTTAGTGGACTGGTCTATAAGATTAATTAATCTGTGTGTGTTGTTAGTGGAGTGGTCTATAAGATTAATTAATCTGTGTGTGTTGTTAGTGGAGTGGTCTATAAGATTAATTCATCTGCGTGTGTTGTTAGTGGAGTGGTCTATAAGATTAATTCATCTGTGTGTGTTGTTAGTGGAGTGGTCTATAAGATTAATTAATCTGCGTGTGTTGTTAGTGGAGTGGTCTATAAGATCAATTAATCTGTGTGTGTTGTTAGTGGAGTGGTCTATAAGATTAATTAATCTGTGTGTGTTGTTAGTGGAGTGGTCTATAAGATTAATTAATCTGTGTGTGTTGTTAGTGGAGTGGTCTATAAGATTAATTCATCTGTGTGTGTTGTTAGTGGAGTGGTCTATAAGATTAATTAATCTGTGTGTGTTGTTAGTGGAGTGGTCTATAAGATTAATTAATCTGTGTGTGTTGTTAGTGGAGTGGTCTATAAGATTAATTAATCTGTGTGTGTTGTTAGTGGAGTGGTCTATAAGATTAATTCATCTGTGTGTGTTGTTAGTGGAGTGTTGTCCTTTAATGAACCCTGTTTGATCAGGGTGTATTATGTGGGGTGTAATTTTTCTATTCTGCTTGCTAAGGTTTTGCTGATTATTTTAAGATCTACATTGATTAGTGATATTGGGCGATAGCTAGATGGTAGTGTAGGATCTTTATCCGGTTTAAGAAGAAGATTGATATTTGCACAGTTCATATGTGGGGGGAGAGATAAAGATTCTTTAATTTCCTCAACTGTTTTTAATTTCCGCAAATTGGTGAGAATAAGGGCCAAAATTCTTTGTAAAATTCCGTAGTGTATTCTCCAGGTCCAGGAGCTTTACCGTCAGGTCCTGGAGCTTTACCGTCAGGTCCTGGAGCTTTACCGTCAGGTCCAGGAGCTTTACCGTCAGGTCCTGGAGCTTTACCGTCAGGTCCTGGAGCTTTACCACCAGGTCCTTAAGCTTTACCGTCAGGTCCTGGAGCTTTACCGTCAGGTACTGGAGCTTTACCATCAGGTCCTGGAGCTTTACCGTCAGGTACTGGAGCTTTACCGTCAGGTCCTGGAGCTTTACCGTCAGGTACTGGAGCTTTACCGTCAGGTCCTGGAGCTTTACCGTCAGGTACTGGAGCTTTACCGTCAGGTCCTGGAGCTTTACCATCAGGTCCTTAAGCTTTACCGTCAGGTCCTGGAGCTTTACCATCAGGTCCTTAAGCTTTACCACCAGGTCCTGGAGCTTTACCGTCAGGTCCTGGAGCTTTACCGTCAGGTCCTGGAGCTTTACATCAGGTCCTTAAGCTTTACCGTCAGGTCCTGGAGCTTTACCGTCAGGTCCAGGAGCTTTACCGTCAGGTCCTGGAGCTTTACCATCAGGTCCTGGAGCTTTACCGTCAGGTCCTGGAGCTTTACCATCAGACATGTGCTGGAGCTTTACCGTCAGGTCCTGGAGCTTTACCGTCAGGTCCTGGAGCTTTACCATCAGGTCCTGGAGCTTTACCATCAGGTCCTGGAGGTTTACCATCAGGTCCTGGAGCTTTACCATCAGGTCCTGGAGCTTTACCATCAGACATGTGCTAGAGCTTTACCATCAGGTCCTGGAGCTTTTCCGTCAGGTCCTGGAGCTTTACCGTCAGGTCCTGGAGCTTTACCGTCAGGTCCTGAAGCTTTACCGTCAGGTCCTGGAGCTTTACCATCAGGTCCTGGAGCTTTACCATCAGACATGTGCTGGAGCTTTACCGTCAGGTCCTGGAGCTTTACCATCAGGTCCTGGAGCTTTACCGTCAGGTCCTGGAGCTTTACCATCAGGTCCTGGAGGTTTACCATCAGGTCCTGGAGCTTTACCATCAGGTCCTGGAGCTTTACCATCAGACATGTGCTGGAGCTTTACCGTCAGGTCCTGGAGCTTTACCGTCAGGTCCTGGAGCTTTACCATCAGGTCCTGGAGCTTTACCATCATGTCCTGGAGCTTTACCATCAGGTCCTGGAGCTTTAACGTCAGGTCCTGGAGCTTTAACATCAGGTCCTGGAGCTTTACCGTCAGGTCCTGAAGCTTTACCATCAGGTCCTGGAGCTTTACCGTCAGGTCCTGGAGCTTTACCATCAGGTCCTGGAGCTTTACCGTCAGGTCCTGGAGCTTTACCATCAGGTCCTGGAGGTTTACCATCAGGTCCTGGAGCTTTACCATCAGGTCCTGGAGCTTTACCATCAGACATGTGCTGGAGCTTTACCGTCAGGTCCTGGAGCTTTACCATCAGGTCCTGGAGGCTTACCATCAGGTCCTGGAGCTTTACCATCAGGTCCTGGAGCTTTACCATCAGGTCCTGGAGCTATACCATCAGGTCCTGGAGCTTGAGAGCTTCATGCAGTTCTTCTACTGATACAGAAGCTTCCAGGCCTTGGATCTGTTCGTCTTTTAATTTTGGAGGTCAACTGTTCAGAAAGTCTCTAGTTCAGATTGTGAAGGTCAATTTGTGAAGAGAAAAGTTTTCTATAAAATTCTCTGACAGTAGTATTTATTTCCTGAGGGTCACAAGGGATTTCCCCATTTTGAGTTTTAACTGAGGGGATTGAACACTTTTCTTTATTTCGTTTTAACTGATTGGCTCAGAGTTTGCTGGATTTATTTCCATGTTCAAAGTTCTCCCAGCGTAATCTCTGGAGTTGAAATTGTGTTTTGTGTTCAATTATTTTATTCAACTCCATTTTTAATCTCTTTAACTCCATTAATAAGCGGTCATCTTTGGAAGCAGCATGAGCTGTCTCTATATAGTATAGTATAAGATATTTTTAAAGATGTTTTTTTTTTTTATTTACGAGAATTAAAAAGTTCCACCTTGGGAACAAAACATTGTGTTTTCCTCCGTCGTCATGGAAACAGACGCCCCCGAAACCCAATATTTTTTTGTTTTTTTTGCGTGCGTGCTTATGCGTGTTTTCACCTAAACCCGTTGCCACGGCAACGGGGGCCCCCAGACTCAGGTTGCGGCCTGTCGTTGCAGCTTCCTGCTGGTCCTGGACTACTTCAGCGTCAACGTGGCCACCGTCAACTCCTGCATCAAACCCATCATCCTCTTCTTCGTCTCCAAGAAGTTCAACAACTGCTTCAAGGCAAAACGGTCACCTTTGACCTTTGACCCCACGGCCTTTGAGGAGAGGCCGGTGGCAATCGCAAATACTCAAACTGCTGTAGTACATCAGCCAGGCCCCTAGGAGGCGCCGGAGAAACACCACAATAGCACTAATGCTATAAGGTCTCACCACTCGGGGGCTCTCTGTTCACCAGCTGTTTAAAGGCCTCGTGAAATGCAAAACACTACTTTGCAAAAAACGATAGTTGGGGTTCTACTTGTAAGGTTCCTCCAACTCTGCCCCACCACTGTTGTCGCATAACAAAGTTATTTGAATTTTGAATCTCCAGCCGAGGAAGTCGGGGGAATCCTTCTTCGTGGGCGTGACGTCAAGAGTTGTGCAGATCTTGATGTGTTGTGTTTATATTTTGTTGTGTTTCCCTCTTAAATATCCAAGTTTTTTCAGTGTTTTGAAGTTATAGTCGGCGTTTTATTTCATCTTGATGAAAGATTGAGCCTGGAAGAGACCGAGAGAGGAGGAAAGGAACATGGGCGGCGGGAGCCGCTAGCCGTTAGCTTGAGCGGTTGGTCCTGGTGGTCGTTACATCGTCCTTCAGTTCCTGCACTTCCTTTTTGAGGTCCTCACACTCGGTCTCCTTGAGTTCCAGGTCATTGATTTTGTCGTCTCTCTCATTTTTTTCTCTTTCTAACCGGAGACTCTTTTCCAAGGCCCGAACCTCCTGAACCTTGTCTCTCAGCCGTTGGTCCTTGTATTGGAGTTCAAAGTGCCACTGTACTTGTTTCATCTCCAAAGCAGCCTTGGACTTCTCTAGTATATCCTGGGACATCTCTAAGTTGGTCCTGATTTTTGCTAGACCGTCATTCATGTCCTGCACTTCCTTTTTGAGGTTCTCGCACTCGGTCTCCTTGAGTTCCAGGTCACTTTTGAGGGTTTCCACGTCCAACTGTTCTTGTTTGGACTCCAGAGCAGCCTTGGACCTCTCTAGTTGATCCAGGGACGTCTCCAGGTTGGTCCTGATGGTCGTTACATCGTCCTTCAGTTCCTGCACTTCCTTTTTGAGGTTCTCGCACTCAGTGTCCTTGAGTTCCAGGTCATTTGTGAGGGTTTCCACTTCCAATTCGAGCTCGTGAGTGTTGGTGACACTGACCTCTATGTAGTCATCGTGCAGATCTGCCTGATGACTCAAGGCGTACGACAGCTCATTGATTTTGTCGTCTCGCTCCTTCAACTTCTGCTCAGTTTCTTCTCTATCTAACGTGAGTTTCTTGTCCACCCTTTTTGTGATGGTTTCCAGTTTCAATTCGAGCTTGTGAATGTTGGTGGCACATCCATCTAAGAGAAACATCTCGTCCAGCTCTGCCTCATTCAATGCGTATGACAGCTCATTGATTTCGTCGTCTTTCTCCTGCAACTTCCTCTCATTTTCTTCTCTTTCTAACTGGAGACTCTTTTCCAAGGCCTGAACCTCCTCCTTCTGTTTCAGAAGCTTCTCATTCTCGTCTTTCAGACTGGAGACGAATGAAGTAAGTTGACGGACTTTCTCCTCGTACTCAGACTGCAGGGCGGATTTCTCCTCAGCTGCTTCCTTCAGCTTGGTTTTCATCGTCCTCTCCAGTTCGGCCTTGGACTCTTCCAGTTCGGCCTTGAACTCTTCCAGTTCGGCCTTGGACTCTTTCAGTTCGGCCTTGGACCACTCCAGTTCAGCCTTGGACCTCTTCAGTTCAGCCTTGGACCTCTCCTCCTCAGCCTTGGACTCCTCCAGTTAATCCTGGAATGTTTCCCAGTAGGTCCTGACGGTTGTTACATCCTCATCCATTTCCTTCAGTTCCTTCTTTAGATCGCCACACTCCGTCTCCTTACTGTCCAAGGCACTTTTGAGGGCGTCCACTTCTAACTGAAGGTCATGAGTTTTCTCCTCACAGTCGCCCATGTGTTCTTGGTACTTTTGTACCTGATTATGATAGGCCTGCAGCAGCGGAGCCATTTGTTCAGCTCTCTCCTGTAACCTCGTCTCAGTTTCTTCACTTTGTGACTGTAGACTCTTTTCCAAGGCCTGAACCTCCTCCTCCTTCTGTTTCAGCAGGAAGCTGGCCGAGATCCTTCTTGCACTGGCAATGCATTCCCGATCCGTCTTCAACTCTGTCCTCCACCTGAGTGTCCACTTCCCCCTCCAGGTCCCCTTTAGACCCCTCCAGAGCTCAGGCCAGTTGTTCTCGGTCTTCCTCCACGCTCCTTCATCGACGCCAGAGCTTCATGTAATCCTCCATCTGGTCGTTGCTCAACTTTGTGTAAAAGCTCAGCTCGTTTTTCAATTGTTTGATTGCATCACAACTGCGTCCTGCAGTCGTCTGCTGTGCGCTTTCCATTCCTGAAGTAAAATCCTGTGACACGTTTTGACTTGCAAGTCGTAAAGCTCGTAAAGCTGCTCTCCACTGCAATGTTGTATCGATCTGTCTCTGAGAGGAACTGAACACCTCTGGAACCTCGTGGGCTTTTATACCTGCTGACATCAAAGCTTTCATGTTCACATGACATCATAACATGATCCAAGGCTTTCATGTTCACAAACACGGCATAACATGATCCACGGCTTTGATCTTCACAACTGACGTAGTAACATGATCCACGGCTTTGATGTTCACAGTGAGCTTTCATGTTCTGGTGTTGTCACGGTAACAGGTATAAGGGCGAGTGCAGACACACAAAGCTGCGTTGTTTTCAGCATTTCTGGTGTTCCCATGTAAACGGATGTCATTTTCAAAATGTGGGAAAACATTTCTGAAACAATAAAAGAATAATATCTTTGTACTGGAAAAAAATGTACACGGGGCCTCTACCTCAACTAATCCAGATTATAGAGCATCTTCTTCTATATAATTTCAGATTATGGGTCAATAAAGTGACATCTGGTGGTCGTAGATGGATTATCAGGGCCAGTCCCACACACACATACACACATTATGTCCTACAGTAAGTACACAATCAGAATCCAATGTAAGGCCTCTACTATGCACCAGTACTTCATCCACACCAACATGGCAGCTGATCAACAACCACAACACATTGAGACGCTGAGCAGCTTCACCGTCACATCGTCTCCCAGTGTTTCCTGCAGGTTTGAACCCCTGTCAACACTTTACAATCAAAAACTGCACCCAATGCCAACAGCAGCACCAAACTAATCCAGAGAAAGTCACAAAAAAACAAAACAAAACAAATAGCATAACCATCACGTGTAGATTAGACCAGTGTTTTTCAACCACTGGTGTTTCCTCCAGATCGTCAGGTGAGCCGTGGGAAACTATACAATTCCACATTTCTTTCTAAAAAAAACCTTTGCTCTCACAGCGACAGTGTGTTGCAGAGTAATCATGTATAAATACTCTTCACCACTAGAGGGCAGCACAGACCTTTGCCTGTGAAATGTAAAGTGACAGACGTCAGTGTGGTTCATCTCCACCTCCTGCTATCATCTTGTATCAAAGTACTGTGTCAGTGACAGTGATGGAGAAGTTTTTGAAAACCAGGATCTCAGCTCTTCATCCATCAGGTCCAGGTTTCACACTGAGGGAGTCACTATTAAAAAACTCCTTGCTTTCTGGATTTACTGGATTCCTGTTGATAAAACTTTGATGAGAAAGACTTTTTATTGTTAAAACACCACAAACAGAAACTCCCATAATTCATTGCAGCTATCGGCTGCACTGAGGAGCTCAGGATGCAAGGCATGATGGGAATTCATGTTTTGTGTTGTTGGAGGTTATTGTGGGTTGTTGTTGGGCTTGGTGTTGTGTTGATTGTGTTTATGTGTTTTTGTTCCCCAGTTTAGGGAGTCATTATTTCATCTAGTTTATTTTGGTTTGTTAGAATGTTGGTGTGCAACCATGAGTGATGAAGGTGTTGTGTGGAGTGTCGTCCGCTCTGAAGATTTAGAGTTGTCAAAATAAAAGCTTCTGGTTGTTCAGCTGTCAAATAGCAGTCTTGAGTAGAGCAATTCTTCCATATATAAGGTGCACCGGGTTATAAGGTGCACTGGCAGCTTTTGAGAACATTTGAGGTATTTCGGTACCTTATAGTGCAGAAAATACTGTAAAAGAACATTGAAACATGGAATAATGTCTGCAAAGCCAATCGAATCAGGACAAACTGTGTGAGCGACTCCAGTTGATTCAGTTCTGAGACTTTCCCAACCTGAATAAAGCAGAACGTTGTCGCAACATTTTCACCCTTTTTAACAAGTTTGTTGCAGAACTTGAAGCTTCAATGACACGTTCTCTCTGGATTTCTATCTTCTGCTGTTCTTGTTGAAGTTTGCAGTAATTCTTCCTCTGTGCCGTCCCGCTTGGTTCAGTGTTTGGTTTGAAACGTTGGACCATGAGTTTCAGGGGTTTGCTGCACTTTTGCTGCAACTTGAGAATTATTCAGCTGAAGCTGAAAGAAAAGACATTCATGGAAACAGTGGTGGTTTTTCTTTCACATATTTTGCACTTTATATCAAATATTTGCATAAAATAAGGTTAGATTATTTGTATTAATTTGTGTGAGGCTGAAATGTGCTTCCAGCTGGTTCAGCACAGCAGGATTTAAAATGTTGTCTTGGGCAAATCAAACCCATAAAACACAATCATGGTATTGTGTTGGTGAGAAACGTGACTCTAGGACAGGCTTATCAGTGCTATCAGCTTTCTTCTCTGATGTTTCCTCATTGTGGGTGAGATCAGACACGATCAGTCCAAAGTGCTTTGACTGCTGTGGCTCTTCCTGCAGCCCTGTGTGTATATAAAGAAGAGCTCAGCCTCCTCTTCATCACTGCTTCGCCTCAACTTCACCTCACAGGTAAGACACACTCTGTCTCCTTCTGTGTGAGACATTGACTTCCTGCTTGCTCTGACCATGTCCACCCGCTCTCACTGCCCACAGCTATTACGTCACTTTGTTCCTCTTCGTCCTCATCATCATCATCGTCATGAAGACTCTCCTCATCCTGTCTGTGTTGCTCAGTGGTCTTCTTGCTGCCACGGCAGCTGCAGGTCAGAACATTTCTCTCTGACACTTTGTTGGCTTTCTGAGACAACAGGAGGATTTCAGAAGGAAACACAGTTTGTGATTTTGACAGAAATTCACCTTTATATACTTTTTGCCTCTTTTATTAAACTTTGGCGTCTCATTCAGTCATTTGAATGCTGTTTTCTTTGTTTCACAAATCTTTGTTTTAAATACTCTGCGCTTGTAAATAAAAGAAAAGTCAGGCTTCCCTCTAGTGGTGGGTGGTGGTCATGACAGGAACAGTGAAGGGACTCCAGAGGATTGAAGATGAAGAGATCTGCACTGCAGAGCAGCTTACTTTGAAAAAAACAAACAAACGAAACAAATCCTGTAGTGATAATAAAGTTAGGCACATAATACAAAGAGTTGTTTCCGACCGATGCGCTGCAGATAAAACCAGAGATAATACATATTCCTACTAATCACACTGATGCTGTTTCCAGTTGGAGCTGCTGAAGCTGCACCGAAGGAGCAGCCTGAGAACATCCAGGGTGAGCTGCTTCCACACACACACTTCACACTTCATCACTGTTTGGACAGGCTGGAACTAAACTGCTCTTTTCTTTTCTGCTCTCAGTGGTGGAAGAAGTTTCTGCAGGTAAAAAGCTGGAAGGTTCATTCATCTTGTGTCCTGGTGGAAAGGCTGAGATCATGATGAGACTTTCTTCTTGTGCTTCTTCTCAGGTGAAGAGCCTGAGCTGATCTCTCCTGAAGAGGAGGCCTCATCCCCTGAAGGTCTGCTGTCTCCTATTAAACACTGACTGTGTCCCTTCAGTCTGATCACGATGTGTCTCTGTCCCAGCAATGAGCTCATCTCCTGTCTGCTTCACAGGTCGGTTCTACTTCTGTCCCGCTGGTTGGCACAGATTCAGGGATGCCTGTTTCCTCTATGTTCGCAGTGCCTATACATGGAACAGTGCTGAAGTAAGTCCAACTCTTTGTTCTCTCTGGGTTTGTTTTGGTAGATTGATGTTACATCATGAGGAAACTAGAGCTCTGTTGGGAAGTAATGAATCAATGAACATGTGAATTCAATTTCTAGAAT
Source organism: Blennius ocellaris (assembly GCF_963422515.1). Taxonomy (NCBI): domain Eukaryota; kingdom Metazoa; phylum Chordata; class Actinopteri; order Blenniiformes; family Blenniidae; genus Blennius; species Blennius ocellaris. Next base: position 30,703,710 of record NC_137652.1, on the reverse strand, counting down.
CAGAGTCAGTTTTACAAGTTGTCAGCTGGTTTGCTTTTACAAATGTAAATAACCAGCAGAACCTGTTCCCAACAGTTCAGAGACAACATAGTAGTCTGAGCTGCCACTAACTTACCCTGAACACAAGTTCTGAGTTATCATCAGTTCCAAGTTGTAACTCACAGCCTCAAGTCACACAAGTTATTTTCATGGCCACAAAGTTTCCTCCTGCAGCCTCAGTTCTGATTGAGCAATCACTCTTTGTGTGTAGTTATTTTTTCCATCATTCAGTCACCCATCTGCCTTTAACTGAGGTTTTACTTTAAATCACCATGAACTGGTCTTTCTTATACCAACACAATATACTGGTGGTTCTTCTCAGGTTTTTCTGCATTCATATCACAGCTCTGAATCAGATCACAAGTATTGTGTGACACTGAACTCAAATGAGTTTGACACTCATGAATTAGAGAAAAGCAGCTCAGTGCTTCCTCACAGTGATGTTTCCAGTCAAGACAGTGTCATGTGGAGTCGTTGTGATCCTTTCATGAAGGTTGATATCTCTTCCTCCAGGCTAACTGTGTCAGAAATGGAGGCTCCTTGGCTTCTGCTCGTGATACAATCGACTACAATTTCCTGCAAGACTTCACCCTGAGAGAAGGAGGCTCCACCGTCTGGATAGGAGGATTCTACTTCCAGGTTATTAGAGCAGCACACACAGTCTCCACCGCCTCCACACACCCACCAGTCACACTGTTTGTATAGAAGCATCCAGCAGCACCAGTGACAGTCTGCTGTGTTCTGCTTGATGTCTCCTGTATGCAGACCTGGAGATGGGTGGACCAGAGCCCCTTCAGCTACTCCAACTGGCAATCACACCTGTCAGCCACCGCTAACCCATGTATCTACCTGAACACCAGAGGTGAACCTTCACATTCCTATCTGCATGCTGACACTGTCTGTTGCATCACAAATCAGTCAGTGTGATGTTGTTTCTTCAAAACTGATGGATGAACCTTGTTTCTTCCAGCCGGCTGGTCCAATGCTTCCTGTGGAGGTGGACGGCCGTCTATCTGTGCCAAGAAAATTACTTCCTGCTGAACCTGATGCCTTTCTTTGTGAAACATTGTGTTTATTTTTATGTTGCTGCAAATCAGAATTGTAAACACGCCAAAGGCCTGCAGTGATTTAATTTTTTCTGTGGAATACATGTAACAAATAAAAACTGTTGTATGGACTGTGGTGATTTTAAATTGTGGTGATTTATTTTAAGTTTGAAGCTTAAATGTAGAAAAGAATGTCTTCATCATTGATAACATTATAATCAATGTTTGATCATGTGCTGCTGAAAACGTTGGGAACTCGTTCTAGAACATACAGCACCATATGTTGTTTTCTGCTCACGTCAAGCTCCATTCCACAACAACATACATATTACAGATTCTCTCACAGTATTTCATCATGAATGAATCAGACAGTCGCCGGCCTGCATATTAAAACTTGTGTAATATCAACATGTGCAATTGTAAAAACAATCCCCTCTACAAATATGTAAAATGGCAACAAGTTCAATACACAATACAACAGAAGTGCACAATATAAATGTCTGGTGTTAGCCTGGTGCTGTTCATGGTGATTTAGCTATTGTCACGGATCACACTCAGAGACTCAGTTGCGGACAGAGACACGGCAAACAGGGATTCTCTCAGAGTACTTTTAATAAATGAGGTGACAATGAACACAAACCAAAACATAAGCAAGCAGAACTCCAAGAGCCAGAATTAAAGACGTACGGACTAAACCTAGAAACTACAAACTTAAGCCCAACCAAACAGTACTCCAGAATAAACAATATAGAACCACTACACAGACTACGAAAACACCCCAACCAAACTATCAGGACCCAGCGGGAGACTAAGGGAGCACACAGCCTGGTACGAAGCGGAGCGGGATGAATGGCGTGGTCGACGCTGGAGACCCACGGAGGTGGCGTGGGCTGCAGCCAGGAGGAGGGTTGCCCGGGAGTCCTGTGCTGAAGGTGTAGGAACGGGGCAACGAGCTGAGTCTCATGCAGGAGCTTGGTGCAGCAGGGTGGGTCAAGAGCTGCAGCCGAGGAGAGACAAACTTTAACGCAGAGAAAAACAGACTGAGTCGAAGTCAGGCAGAACAGAGTTCAACTAACGGTAGGTAGTTTTACGGTCCAACAGCGAGTCTTCATCTGCTGCCAGCTTTATAGAGAGAGGTGCATGTTGAGTGAAGCCACACCCTGCCGCAGGTGAGTGCACTCAGGAAATCAGCACTGCACTTGTCCACACCTCACACAGCATGCAGCACACGCCCACCTAGGAAAAAGGAAAGGAGGGAGGGGGAAGGGAAAAATGCTGCCACTAGGCAGAGCCAGAGATGGAGGTCATGACAGCTATAGCTCTATCTAGTTCTTGCACTGTAAAAGGAGTATCCATTAACTGGTCCCCTGGTATGGGTCCACCAACAATGTTAGAATTAACCCCCTGAGTCTGGTCTCTGCTATACTTCTATACTTCTCTGACAAATTATTGCTACATTGAATTTGGCAAATGTTTTAACCATTAAATCAGCTTTGTCTTGGTCACTGCTGTTATGTCCCCCTGTTCAACAACAGGGTATGAGTGTTCCCTTCTCATCCCTCTCATCATTTCCCACACATTCCTATATCATGTCACAGTATGTCCTCCATCTCTCTTTCTTTGCCTGCTTTGCCTGACAACTTTCCTTACTTGTGCTTGAGCTCTTTTAGATTCTAACAAATTCAGCATGTTGTGCATTCTTCTGAGAACTTTAAAAGCTTTATTTCTTAACGTCACTGCCTCGGTACATCCCTCTGTCCACCAAGGCACTTTGAACTTGACCTTTTTACTCAACTTTCCTTTACTTGGAGGGATAGCCATTTCCGCTGATCTCATCATGACCTCCCTTAGCTTACCATCAGCATCCTCGATATCTGGATTCAAATCAGCCTCATCTATATCCCTTTCACATCAATACTTAAAAACTTCCCATTTACCAAATAGCCACCTCTCCTTCATTTCTTCCCCCCATCTTCTTTATTTAAATAAACGCTACACAGAACTAGATGATGATCCCTACCTATTGTGGAATCCTCCCTCAGCTCCCGATTGGGACAGGTGGAATTTGGATAAAACGTTAGGCAGACTCTCTTGAAGCGAACAGGTCGACTACTGCTCAGCCCAAGCAACGCCACATCTCCTGGACTACCTGAGGATGTGGGCCCCCTCTCGACATGATGTCCACTGCTGTGTTTGACAGTCCTGGCACATGTAGGGCTCTGAGTGAGCAAAAGAGTGGGTGAGCCCACTTCCACAGCTGGGTTGCCAGCTTGATGCTGCTGTACGCTGCACTCACAGTACTGTCTGTCATGACCATGACATGGAAACCTCTCAGCCTTGGCAGGACTTGCCGAAGTGCAAGAGAGACCGCTTTCATTTCCAGTACATTTCTGTGCTGGGTGACCCAATGGCCAGTCCAGAGCTCTCTGACCCCGCAGCCTTCGTGCACAGTGGCCAGCCTAGAAGAGACACATCGGTGAAGACGAGCTAGTGATAGACCATGGTCTTCCTCCTGCTCCACCCCCAGCCATCAGTCACCATGGTCTTCCTCCTGCTCCACCCCCAGCCATCAGTCACCATGGTCTTCCTCCTGCTCCACCTCCAGCCATGGTCTTCCTCCTGCTCCACCCCCAGCCATGGTCTTCCTCCTGCTCCACCCCCAGCCATGGTCTTCCTCCTGCTCCACCCCCAGTCATCAACCACCATCAGCCTCACCTCCAGGACTCAGCTTGTCTAACTTTTACGCTCCACTGGTTGGTGACGTCCCAGTTCCCCCAGCTGCTCCTGCTGCTGTTGCTGTTGCTGTTGCCCTGACAGCTTCCTACTGGACCTCCCTCCTCCTGCAGCTTCCTACTAGATCTCCCTCCTCCTGCAGCTTCCTACTAGATCTCCCTCCTCCTGTAGCTTCCTACTGGACCTCCCTCCTCCTGCAGCTTCCTACTAGATCTCCCTCCTCCTGTAGCTTCCTACTGGACCTCCCTCCTCCTGCAGCTTCCTACTGGACCTCCCTCCTCCTGTAGCTTCCTACTGGACCTCCCTCCTCCTGCAGCTTCCTACTGGACCTCCCTCCTCCTGCAGCTTCCTACTGGACCTCCCTCCTCCTGCAGCTTCCTACTGGACCTCCCTCCTCCTGCAGCTTCCTACTGGATCTCCCTCCTCCTGCAGCTTCCTACTGGACCTCCCTCCTCCTGTAGCTTCCTACTGGACCTCCCTCCTCCTGCAGCTTCCTACTGGATCTCCCTCCTCCTGCAGCTTCCTACTGGACCTCCCTCCTCCTGCAGCTTCCTACTGGACCTCCCTCCTCCTGCAGCTTCCTACTGGACCTCCCTCCTCCTGCAGCTTCCTACTGGACCTCCCTCCTCCTGCAGCTTCCTACTGGACCTCCCTCCTCCTGCAGCTTCCTACTGGACCTCCCTCCTCCTGCAGCTTCCTACTGGACCTCCCTCCTCCTGCAGCTTCCTACTGGACCTCCCTCCTCCTGCAGCTTCCTACTGGACCTCCCTCCTCCTGCAGCTTCCTACTGGACCTCCCTCCTCCTGCAGCTTCCTACTGGACCTCCCTCCTCCTGCAGCTTCCTACTGGACCTCCCTCCTCCTGCAGCTTCCTACTGGACCTCCCTCCTCCTGCAGCTTCCTACTAGATCTCCCTCCTCCTGCAGCTTCCTACTGGACCTCCCTCCTCCTGCAGCTTCCTACTAGATCTCCCTCCTCCTGCAGCTTCCTACTAGATCTCCCTCCTCCTGCAGCTTCCTACTGGATCTCCCTCCTCCTGTAGCTTCCTACTGGACCTCCCTCCTCCTGCAGCTTCCTACTGGACCTCCCTCCTCCTGCATCTGCAGCAGCAGGAAGTCCGCATTTTGCCTTTCAAAATAAAATTTGCAAACACTAGCCTTTCTGAGCGCAAATATCTATGGACTTCAAAAACCTCCTACATGTAGAGGAGACTCTCCTCCTCAATAATCGTCGTTGAACGCTTTAGTTTTTTATCAGCTGTCAAAGTTCCGAACGTTGAATTCAGCTTCCTCAATGCAGTTTAGACGCCATCTTCTCTTCCAGTGAATATCGTATCGGCTTCAAAACACTATATCATGATAGAGCAGATTCTCCAGATCAAATTTTCTTTTCAACCTTTTCACTAGTCCAGTGGGTTTCTAAAAACTAGCCTTCAAAGTTCCGAATGCCAAATCCTGCAGCCTCCTCCTTGTGGTTCTGAGCTCAAATTTCACCCACTAAATTTGCTCAAATGTTGATAAAGCTGCACCAAAACATAGTGACAGGTCTTGTGCTTTGAATGAGGGGCTACTTTTATTTTTATTTGAAACCTTTCTCGTTTCACATCTATTAGAACAGTGTTTTTCAACCACTGTGCTGCGGCACACTGGTGTTTCCGCGAGATCTCGTCAGGTGAGCCGTGGGAAATTATCCAATTTCACATTTTTTCTAAAAAAACATTTGCTCTAACAGCCGCTGTCAGCTGAGAGAGCAGTGTGCAGAGTAATCATGTATTAATACTGTGGTGAGCACCACGGAAGAATTGCTCTGAATCGAGATACTTTTCTGCCAGCTGAACACCAGAGGCTTTTATTTTGACATGAATACACTTCATAACAGGATGAGACTCCACACAACACATTTCTCACTCCTGGTTGATCACCAGCGTCCAACAAACCAAACTAGAGGAAATAATGAACGATCTGAACCGAGGAACAAAAACACAACACAAGAACAAACCAACACACACAACAACCCCAACAATAACCCTCCATAACCTCCGGCTACACATAACCTGAACTCCCATCATGCCCTGCAGCGACCAACTCCGTGATGCTACAATACTCTTCACCACTAGAGGGCAGCACAGAACTTTGCCGGTGAAATGTAAAGTGACAGACGTCAGTGTGGTTCATCTCCACCTCCTGCTACCATCTTGTATCAAAGTACTGTGTCAGTGACAGTGATGGAGAAGTTTTAGAAAACCAGGATCTCAGCTCTTCATCCATCAGGTCCAGGTTTCACACTGAGGGAGTCACTATTAAAAAAAGTCCTTGCTTTCTGGATTTACTGGATTCCTGTTGATAAAACTTTGATGAGAAAGACTTTATATTGTTAATAGAGGCTACAGAGTTTAAAATGTTTTAATTTTCGGGTGTTGGATTATTACAAAGACAAAAGTGTGCCTTGGCTCAAAAAAGGTTGAAAAACCCTGGAACCCCCATGTCTCCTAGAGAAACACACCCAGGGGCCCTGGAACCCCCATGTCTCCTAGAGAAACACACCCAGGGGCCCTGGAACCCCCATGTCTCCTAGAGAAACACACCCAGGGGCCCTGGAACCCCCATGTCTCCTAGAGAAACACACCCAGGGGCCCTGGAACCCCCATGTCTCCTAGAGAAACACCCCCAGGGGCCCTGGAACCCCCATGTGTCCTAGAGAAACACACCCAGGGGCCCTGGAACCCCCATGTGTCCTAGAGAAACACACCCAGGGGCCCTGGAACCCCCATGTCTCCTAGAGAAACACACCCAGGGGCCCTGGAACCCCCATGTCTCCTAGAGAAACACCCCCAGGGGCCCTTGAACCCCCATGTGTCCTAGAGAAACACACCCAGGGGCCCTGGAACCCCCATGTCTCCTAGAGAAACACACCCAGGGGCCCTGGAACCCCCATGTCTCCTAGAGAAACACCCCCAGGGGCCCTGGAACCCCCATGTCTCCTAGAGAAACACACCCAGGGGCCCTGGAACCCCCATGTCTCCTAGAGAAACACACCCAGGCCCCCATGTCTCCTAGAGAAACACACCCAGGGGCCCTGGAACCCCCATGTCTCCTAGAGAAACACCCCCAGGGGCCCTGGAACCCCCATGTCTCCTAGAGAAACACACCCAGGGGCCCTGGAACCCCCATGTCTCCTAGAGAAACACCCCCAGGGGCCCCGGAACCCCCATGTCTCCTAGAGAAACACACCCAGGGGCCCTGGAACCCCCATGTCTCCTAGAGAAACACACCCAGGGGCCCTGGAACCCCCATGTCTCCTAGAGAAACACACCCAGGGGCCCTGGAACCCCCATGTCTCCTAGAGAAACACACCCAGGGGCCCTGGAACCCCCATGTCTCCTAGAGAAACACACCCAGGGGCCCTGGAACCCCCATGTCTCCTAGAGAAACACACCCAGGGGCCCTGGAACCCCCATGTCTCCTAGAGAAACACACCCTGGGGCCCTGGAACCCCCATGTCTCCTAGAGAAACACACCCAGGGGCCCTGGAACCCCCATGTCTCCTAGAGAAACACACCCAGGGGACCTGGAACCCCCATGTCTCCTAGAGAAACACACCCAGGGGCCCTGGACCTTGTCCCCTGTGAACACCAGGACTCTAACTGGGGTTTATTTCCCCCCCAACAGTTCTTCTTTGCCAGCGGTTCCACAACCAGGAATTCAGGCTCCTTTCGTTAAAATCTTCACAGCTTGATGAGTTGAAATTGACGCTGCTTCAAACCTGCTTGTCCGTAACATTTAAAGAACTCTGGAAATACACTGACTTATGAACTAAGAACAAAGTTTTGTTTTTTTTCACACTGGAGGTTGTTTATCAGCAGCTACACTGGATTATATCTGTTGTGTGTGTTTCAAATGTGATGCGACGCTTGCTGTGGTGTGGCTGGTAAACACGTCCACTCCAGGTGCTTTTCATTGTTGAAACTCTTTTCGTCACTGAAGGTGATGCTGGAGAAAAGTGGCTGAATATACTCATATTCATCAGAGCTGCAATCATCACAGTCCACCACATGGTTGCTGCAAGAGTTCGCATTGGAAGATAATCAATCATTACACTGAACAGCTTGCAAAAGCACAATTATGTTAAATATTTGTAACACTTAAATTGTTTAAGGTTTTATTTTAATTGTTTTTTTAATACTGCGTTATTCCTTGAGTTTAAGACATATTCCTTGAGTTCAAGGCAGTATTCCTTGAGTTCAAGGCAGTATTCCTTGAGTTAAAGACGTATTCCTTGAGTTCAAGGTAGTATTCCTTGAGTTTAAGACGACATTCCTTGAGTTCAAGGCAGTATTCCTTGAGTTTAAGACATATTCCTTGAGTTCAAGGCGGTATTCCTTGAATTCAAGACAGTATTCCACGAGTTCACGATGTATTCCAGTATTCCACGATGTTTCTACAACGAAAGTACGAGCGTTTTCAAAAAGTTCGTTGTCTCTCGCTTTCAGACTCGTTTTCAAAAAGTTGCGTTTTCCCACGGAAAGTTCCGTTTTCCCACGGAAAGCGCAACTGTTAGAGCACTTTAAAAAAAAAAAAAAAAAAGAGTTTTCTCTGGTTCCCACGTTTCAAGAGCATTTTCGGAAAGTTTCTACCTTTGGGAGCCATGTTCAAAAAGCGATGTCTCAGTCACTCCACCACCCGTCGCCGTGACAACCGGCACTCAAAACGCTTCTCGTCTCTCCAGATTTTTTTTTTTTTTTTAATTAAAAGAAAGACATTTTTAAATACATGACAGTCATTCCAATGTGCTTTTATAGAGAAAATAGAAAAGCCCAACATCCACATGAGCAGCAGGTGTGTTTGTGACTGTGGAAAGAAAAACTCCTCCAACAGGGAGAAACTTTGTAGAAACCAGAGTCAGAGGTGGAGGAATTCTGCGGACTGGTTGGGGTGAAAGGATGGAGGAGAGGAGAGGAGAGACAGAGAAAGACTTGGTGGGAAAAAAAAATACATACAATCCCCTTGTTAGTGCTACATACATTTTTTTTCTTTTTAATAATACAGTAACCACAGTGATCTAAATATTTCCAACTGCCATGAGATGAAACCAGCCTGAGCAACAACAGAGCAAAAACCTAAATAATCACAACAATTATAACAAAAGTAAAAACAAAAGGACATAAAATAGATAAAAAAAATAAAAAACAAAAACAAACAAACACAACAACAACAAAAGCAAACACCAACTTGGTTTTGATAATTAACAGAACAATCTCGTCAATGAGGAGTGGAAGTGTGTGTGTGTGTGTGTGTGTGTGTGTGTGTGTGTGTGTGTGTGTGTGTGTGTGTGTGTGTGTGTGTGTGTGTGTGTGTGTGTGTGTGTGTGTGTGTGTGTGGTTTGTCCTCTGGATGTGAATGGAACTGTTGTGGGGGGGCCGCAGCACCACCCCAGGGCCCAAGGCCACCAGGGCCGGACGTCGCCACTCCGGCACCCAGCGACCCACCGGATCCAGGGAGGCCCTGAGAAACCCCCCCGGAGAGCCACGCCCCGACAAACCCCCCCGGAGAGCCACGCCCCAACCCGGAAGGCACCAGACGGAGCACACAGAGAGGACCCCCCCAGGCCACAGGGGCTCACAAGAGAAGGATAAAGAGTGCAGAGAGGATCCCCCCCCCCCCCCCCCAGGCCAGAGGGGCCCACAAGAGAAGGATAAAGGGCGCAGAGAGGACCCCCCCAGGCCAGAGGGGCCCACAAGAGAAGGATAAAGGGCGCAGAGAGGACCCCCCCAGGCCAGAGGGGCCCACAAGAGAAGGATAAAGGGCGCAGAGAGGACCCCCCCCAGGCCAGAGGGGCCCACAAGAGAAGGATAAAGGGCGCAGAGAGGACCCCCCCCAGGCCAGAGGGGCCCACAAGAGAAGGATAAAGGGCGCAGAGAGGACCCCCCAGGCCAGAGGGGCTCACAAGAGAAGGATATAGAGTGCAGAGAGGACCCCCTCCCCCCCAGGCCAGAGGGGCCCACAAGAGAAGGATAAAGAATTCAGTGAGGACCCCCCCAGGCCAGAGGGGCCCACAAGAGAAGGATAAAGAGTGCAGAGAGGACCCCCCCAGGCCAGAGGGGCCCACAAGAGAAGGATAAAGGGCGCAGAGAGGACCCCCCCAGGCCAGAGGAGCCCACAAGAGAAGGATAAAGGGCGCAGAGAGGACCCCCCCCCAGGCCAGAGGGGCTCACAAGAGAAGGATAAAGAGTGCAGAGAGGACCCCCCCAGGCGAGAGGAGCCCACAAGAGAAGGATAAAGGGCGCAGAGAGGACCCCCCCAGGCGAGAGGAGCCCACAAGAGAAGGATAAAGGGCGCAGAGAGGACCCCCCCAGGCCAGAGGGGCCCACAAGAGAAGGATAAAGGGCGCAGAGCCCCGGGCCCCGACCCGAGCCGCCAAGCCGGGACCGGCCAGTGCAGCGCCCCCAGGCCACGTGGCCAGGGAGCCCCCCCGGCCCCGACAGCGGAGCCCGCCACACCCCCAGGGGCCATCCCCCCACCACCCCCCCAACCCCGGCGGGACAGAGAAGGCCCCAGCCGCTGAGCCCCAGACCGGCGCCCCCCCAGACCAGGGGGGGGGGGGGGGGGGGGGGGGGGGTCTGGGGCTCAGCGGCTGGGGCCTTCTCTCTAGGAGACACACAGTACTGCAGATAATGAGACGAGTTGGGCGGGGGTTTGGTCAGGGCCTTTGTTCATGAGTCACAGCTTTAATGTGAGTGCAGGAGTGGCGGTCATGGGTTCAGATCGGGTGGTTTTGGGAGGAGCCAATCACCTGGAGGTGGAGGGAGGTAGACTGCAGGTGGTGCAGGCCACAATTAGAGAGACACAGTTTGTATTTATAAATATATATGCACATAATTCACCAGTTCATAGAGCACAGCTACTACAGTCACTGAACAGGCAGCTTAAAAACTACAATAGTAACTCTGTGGTGATTGTGGGCGGGGCTTGGAACTGCACAATCCATCCCTTGGACAGGAACAGTGTTGAGCCTCACCCAAGGGTAGCCTCTCTGTTGGGGAGTGTACTGAGGGAGAACGATCTCATTGACACATGGAGGCAGTGCCACCCTAGGGCCCATCAGTACTCATGGGTGCGCGGGGGGGGGGGGGGGGGGGGGGCAGTGTAAGTGCAGCCCGCCTGGACAGGCTCTACACTAATCAAACACACTGTAACAAAGTAAAGACATCTCAAATCATCCCCATTGGTTTTTCAGACCACCATTTGGTGGTAACAGAGTACTGTGTGCCGGGTCGCGCGCTTCGCTGCCCCTACTGGCGACTGAATGTGAAACTGTTGCAGGACAGGGGTTTTGTCGGGGCGTTTGGGGACTTTTGGGAGCAGTGGCAACTCAGGACAGCAGATTTTGAAAACACCTTGAAGTGGTGGGAGGTGGGGAAGAGCCAAATTAAACTTTTTGTGCAGCAGTACACTGCGAACACCCACAAGAATGAGAGGGAGTGTTTAGAGCAGTTGGAGCAAGAGGTGGCCATCTTGGAGGAGGGGGTCGTTATGGGAACTGGGAGCAATGATGCCTTGTCAGACAGGAGGGGGGCACTAAGGAGGTTTATGAATGAAAAGGCCAAAAGGGCGTTGGTGAGGACCAGGATGACAGCTATTTCAGGCATGGATTCACCGACACAGTACTTTTTCAACCTGGAGAGGGGGACTCGGACTAACACTGACCTCATGCACCTGAGACTGGCCAATGGGGAGGTTACATCTGACCCTTCACTGATGAGACAGGAGGCTATAGCCTTCTATACTGAACTGTTCGAGGCCAGTGACTGCAATGCGGACTGTCAGGGACAGATAGTTGTAGAGCTGGAGGAGGCTCAGGCCACAGCTCTGGACTCTCCCATCACTCTGGAGGAGATGACTACTGCAGTACAACAACTCAGCGGTGGACGGGCACCAGGGATCGATGGTCTCCCCCCTGAGTTCTATAAAAAGTTTTGGACTGTGTTGGGGCCTGATCTATACATTGTCCTTACTGCTGCACTGCAGAGGGGGCTACTGCCTGGCAGCTGCACCAGAGCAGTGTTGGTGCTCCTGCCAAAAAAAGGCGACTTGACACTTTTAAAGAACTGGAGACAAGTCTCCCTGTTGTGCGCAGACTACAAGATAATGGCGAAGGTGCTTTCTAACAGGTTGAGGGACAGTCTAGACTCTATAATCCACCAGACACAGACATATTCTATCCCTGGACGTACCATCATGGACAGCCTTTTCCTTATTAGGGACATCATTGGAGTTGCTAAACTGAGGAAACTGGACCTTGGGCTCGTGTCGATAGACCAAGAGAAAGCGTTTGATAGAGTGGACCACCGTTATCTTTTTAACACCATGAGAGCGTTTGGTTTTCCTGCAGCTTTCACGGCTTGGATCGGAACACTGTACGCAGGGGCTACGGTGCTGCTCAGGGTGGGGGGAGGGCTGAGTCGACCTGTGGAGGTGCGGAGGGGCATCAGGCAGGGCTGCCCTCTTTCTGGGATGCTCTATGTTCTAGCTATTGAGCCCCTGCTTCACCAGCTCAGGAGGGGGCTGAGAGGCCTTACGGTGGAACAAGTATCGCAGCCCCTTCACCTCGCAGCGTATGCAGATGACCTCACCATCTGTGTATTGGGACAAGAGGACGCGGACACCGTGGAACAAAAACTTTCTCTTTATGGGCGCGCCTCCTCAGCTAAGGTGAACTGGACCAAGTGCGAGGGGTTTCTGTTGGGTCAGTGGGTCCACCAGACGAGGCCCATCCTTCCTGGAGGATTGCAGTGGAGCACGGAGGGGATTAAGTGCCTGGGCGTGTGCCTGGGAGACGATCAGTTCCAAGCGAAAAACTGGGACGGCCTTGTGGAGAAGGTGAGTGCCCGATTGTCTCGATGGACATGGGTCCAGCCCCAGTTGTCATACAGGGGGAGGGCTCTGGTCGTCAACACTCTGGCTGCCTCCTTTTTGTGGCACCGTTTCACCGTCTTACAGCCTCCGGACTCTGTGGTGGTGAAGATACAGAAGAAGCTGGTGGACTTCTTCTGGGGGGGCTTCCACTGGCGGAGTGCAGCTGTTCTTTATCTTCCGGTGGATGAGGGAGGACAGGGGTTGACAGATCTCTCCAGCCGTGTGGTCGCACTCCGCTTACAGACTGTGCAGCGCCTGCTCTATGGCCAACATCCGCTGTGGGCAGAGTTGGCGGCCGTCTTGCTCCATGGAGTGGGGGGCCTGGACTACGACAAACACCTGTTCCTCTTGGACCTCAAAGGGGTCGACTTGACAGGCACCACGGGGTTCTATCGCTCTGTGCTGAAGGTGTGGAGCTCAGTGCTGTCAATCTCCCGAGAGGAACCATACGGTCGTGCAGGAGAAGAGCCGCTTTTCCATAATCCTGTGGTCAGGAGCGGCATTCTGGAATCTGCTCAGGTGAGACGGGCGTTGGTGTCTTCAGGGGTGACCAGACTAATCGACCTGCGGACGGAGAGAGGCTGGAAGAGTGCTGCCCAGCTGAGCCAGGAGACTGGGATAAGGTCTCAGCGGCTGATTGAGAAGCTGCTGGAGGAGGTCCGGAGAGGGCTCCCCCCACGCTTCAGAGAAGCCCTAGGGACGTGCGGAGTGAGTCCACCTGTCCGCCCTTTGCCCTTCCCTCCACTGTCGGTGCAGGCTGTAGGAGCACAGCAGGGAACAGCTGGCACCCTTCTGTCCTTTTCCATCTTGCCAACAATGGCCACAGTGACAAAGAAGGAGCTGTACATCACTGCGACTAAAGTCCACCATAGAGCTGCGCTGGCTGCCACCCCGGAGTCCAGGTGGTCAGGTGTGTTGGCCCCGGGGTCGTCTCCCAAAGGCAGCTGGAGGTCCCTGTACCGACCTCCGATTGAGAAACGCTGCGCGGATCTCCAGTGGAGGGTGGTGCATGGGGCCGTGGCCACGAACAGACATGTGGCCCACTTTGACCCAAGGTCCGACGGCCACTGCGCTTTTTGCCCGGAGGAGGAAACGTTGGAGCATCTGTGGCTGTCCTGCTCCCGGCTCGCCCCCCTCTTCACTCTACTGAAGCAGTGGGGGGATGAACTGGGCCTGCCGTTCACAAGGGAACTTTTCATTTTTGGCCCAAAGTTCTCGGTGGCTCAGCGAAGAGTGGGAACCCTGACAAACTTTCTAGTGGGCCAAGCGAAGCTCAGCATCTGGATCACGCGGAGTTACCAGATGCGAGGCTCAGGATGCGTCGACCCAGAGCTGATGCTGAGGAGGCTCGTGGGAGTGCGGCTCAGAGTGGAGCACCTCTACGGTACTTTGGTGGGGGGCCTGGAGGACTTCGAGGGGGTCTGGACCATAGGGGGGGTCTTGTGTGTGGTCAGCGGAGGAAGCCTGGTCCTTAATTTTTAACCACAAAGATGTTTTATGTGTTGATCCTTTTTTTATGTGTTGATCCCATCCTGAGTGTTGTTGTTTGTGTGATGTTTGTACTCACAGTGAGTGAATGACGCCTCAATAAACGTTGTGGTAAAGTCAAAGTCTCTCTCTCTCTACTCCCTCTCTCTCTCTCTCTCTCTCTACCACTCTTTTCCTCTCTCTAACACTCTTTTTCTCTCTCTCTCTACCATCTCTCTCTCTCTCTCTCTCTTTATCTCTGTATCTCTCTCTCTCTACCACTCTTTTTCTCTCTCTAACACTCTTTTTCTCTCTCTCTCTTTACCATCTCTCTCTCTCTCTCTCTCTTTATCTCTGTATCTCTCTCTCTACCACTCTTTTTCTCTCTCTAACACTCTTTTTCTCTCTCTCTCTACCATCTCTCTCTCTCTCTCTCTCTTTATCTCTGTATCTCTCTCTCTCTCTCTCTACCACTCTTTCTCTCTCTCTCTCTCTCTCTCTCTACCTACCACTTTTTCTCTCTCTCTACCACTCCTTTTCTCTCTCTCCCTACCACTCTTTTTCTCTCTCTTTCTATCTCTCCCACTCTCTCTCTTTCTCTCTGTATCTCTCTCTCTCTCTCTACATCTCTATAACACTCACTCTTTCACTCTACCTCTATCACTTTCTCTATCACTCACTCTCTCCCTCTCTCTTGCTGTCTTCTCTCTCTCTCCACCCCTCTCTCTCCATCTACCACTCTCTCCCTCTCTCTCACTTTCCACCACTCTCTCTCTCTTCCTCTCCTTCCCTCTTGCTCTGTCCCCCCTCTGTCTCTTGATCTTTCTATCTCTCCCTCTTGCTCTTTTTCTCTACCTCTCTCTTCTACCTCTCTCTCTCCCTCCTCCTTTCACAATCACCCCCACTGTCACTCTTCCGACCTTTGCCTTCCATTTTCTCCTCCCTCACTGTTTCATCTCTCCCTGTTCCCCACCATCTCTTCATCTCTCTCTCTCTCTCTCCCTCTCTCTCCCTCCCTCCATCTCTCTCAGTTTACCAAATAGCGGATGTCACTTTTTCCATTTCCCCCCTAATGGAGGCGGAAACACAGAGGGATGGACGGCGAGGAGGAGGAGGAGATGAAGAGCGATAGATGGGAAGCGAAGGAAGGCGATGAGGAGGGACGGAGAGGTGGCGGGGTAGATTGAACGGACGTGAGAGGAAATGGAGAAGACGGAGAGAATGACGGGTGATGATGGACAGAGCGGAGAGGGAGGAGAACGCCGCGAAGTCATCCAGGAGAACCGGGATGGAGGGATGGAGTGAAAGAGGGGAAGACTTCGGGACAAACTGTTCGTTCAAAAGGAAGAAACTGACGAAACCTCCTGCTACAAAACCTGAAAGCCCTAAAGTTAGTTTGTAGATTTACCGTATTTTCTGGACTAAATCAAACTTTTTTGTTGGTTTTTTTGGCTCCTCATGTGATTTATTTATCAAAATGTGTGGTTTAATCACTGGTGGGAAAGGATTTTTCGTTTTTTTTTTTTAATAATTAAAAAGTGATTCTGAAATCTGTGTGGAATCAATTGCTTCAGGGAACTTTTCCACTTGTGAGCAGAAGAAGATCGACACCAGAAACTCAGACGATCAAAGGCTTCGTCCGCATTTTACAGCAGGATGATTTAATCCAGTGTCTTTGGAAACATCTGGAGTCACACCACCACCCGGAAATGTTAAAATGTTAAACTCTGTAGCCTCTATTAACAATAAAAAGTCTTTCTCATCAAAGTTTTATCAACAGGAATCCAGTAAATCCAGAAAGCAATGACTTTTTTTAATAGTGACTCCCTCAGTGTGAAACCTGGACCTGATGGATGAAGAGCTGAGATCCTGGTTTTCAAAAACTTCTCCATCACTGTCACTGACACAGTACTTTGATACAAGATGGTAGCAGGAGGTGGAGATGAACCACACTGACGTCTGTCACTTTACATTTCACCGGCAAAGTTCTGTGCTGCCCTCTAGTGGTGAAGAGTATTTATACAGGATTACTCTGCAACACACTGTCGCTGTGAGAGCAAAGGTTTTTTTTAGAAAGAAATGTGGAATTGTATAGTTTCCCACGGCTCACCTGACGAGATCTGGAGGAAACACCAGTGGTTGAAAAACACTGGTCTAATCTACACGTGATGGTTATGCTAGTTTGTTTTGTTTTGTTTTTTTGTAACTTTCTCTGGATTAGTTTGGTGCTGCTGTTGGCATTGGGTGCAGTTTTTGATTGTAAAGTGTTGACAGGGGTTCAAACCTGCAGGAAACACTGGGAGACGATGTGACGGTGAAGCTGCTCAGCGTCTCAATGTGTTGTGGTTGTTGATCAGCTGCCATGTTGGTGTGGATGAAGTACTGGTGCATAGTAGAGGCCTTACATTGGATTCTGATTGTGTACTTACTGTAGGACATAATGTGTGTATGTGTGTGTGGGACTGGCCCTGATAATCCATCTACGACCACCAGATGTCACTTTATTGACCCATAATCTGAAATTATATAGAAGAAGATGCTCTATAATCTGGATTAGTTGAGGTAAAGGCCCCGTGTACAGTTTTTTCCAGTACAAAGATATTATTCTTTTATTGTTTCAGAAAAGTTTTCCCACATTTTGAAAATAACATCCGTTTACATGGGAACACCAGAAATGCTGAAAACAACGCAGCTTTGTGTGTCTGCAGTCGCCCTTATACCTGTTACCGTGACAACACCAGAACATGAAAGCTCACTGTGAACATCAAAGCCGTGGATCATGTTACTACTTCAGTTGTGAAGTTCAAAGCCGTGGATCATGTTATGCCGTGTTTGTGAACATGAAAGCCTTGGATCATGTTATGATGTCATGTGAACATGAAAGTTTTGATGTCAGCAGGTATAAAAGCCCACAAGGTTCCAGAGGTGTTCAGTTCCTCTCAGAGACAGATCGATACAACATTGCAGTGGAGAGCAGCTTTACGAGCTTTACGACTTGCAAGTCAAAACGTGTCACAGGATTTTACTTCAGGAATGGAAAGCGCACAGCAGACGACTGCAGGACACAGTTGTGATGCAATCAAACAATTGAAAAACGAGCTGAGCTTTTACAGAAAGTTGAGCAACGACCAGATGGAGGATTACATGAAGCTCTGGCGTCGATGAAGGAGCGTGGAGGAAGACCGAGAACAACTGGCCTGAGCTCTGGAGGGGTCTAAAGGGGACCTGGAGGGGGAAGTGGACACTCAGGTGGAGGACAGAGTTGAAGACGGATCGGGAGTGCATTGCCAGTGCAAGAAGGATCTCGGCCAGCTTCCTCCAGTCGTCTGCAGCTTGAAAGAGGACGATGAGAAGCTGCTGAAAGAGGAGGAGGAGTTGAGCAGCCGGGTCGGAGCTCTGGAGTTAGAAGTGGACGCCCTCAAAAGTGCCTTGGACAGTAAGGAGACGGAGTGTGGCGATCTAAAGAAGGAACTGAAGGAAATGGATGAGGATGTAACAACCGTCAGGACCAACCTGGAGACATTCCTGGATCAACTGGAGGAGTCCAAGGCTGAGGAGGAGAGGTCCAAGGCTGAACTGGAAGAGTCCAAGGCTGAACTGGAGAGGACGATGGAAACCAAGCTGAAGGAAGCAGCTGAGGAGAAATCCGCCCTGCAGTCTGAGTACGAGGAGGAAGTCAGTCAACTTTCTTCAGTCGTCTCCAGTCTGAAAGACGAGAATGAGAAGCTGCTGAAACAGAGGGAGGAGGTTCAGGCCTTGGAAAAGAGTCTCCAGTTAGAAAGAGAAGAAAATGAGAGGAAGTTGCAGGAGAAAGACGGCGAAATCAATGAGCTGTGGTTCACCATGTGTCATGAGGCAGAGCTGCACCAGGACTACAAACAGGACTGTGTCATCAACAATCACACGCTCATATTGGAAGTGGTAACCCTCAGAAATGGCCTGGAACTCAAGGAGACCGAGTGCGAGGACCTCAAAAAGGAAGTGCAGGAACTGAAGGACGATATAACGACCATCAGGACCGACCTGGAGACGTACGTGGATCAACTGGAGGAGTCCATAGCTGAGGAGGAGAGGTCCAAGACCGAACTGGAGAGGACGATGGAAACCAAGCTGAAGGAAGCAGCTGAGGAGAAATCCGCCCTGCAGTCTGCGTACGAGGAGGAAGTCAGTCAACTTTCTTCAGCCGTCTCCAGTCTGAAAGACGAGAATGAGAAGCTGCTGAAACAGAAGGAGGAGGTTCAGGCCTTGGAAAAGAGTCTCCAGTCACAAAGTGAAGAAACTGAGACGAGGTTACAGGAGAGAGCTGAACAAATGGCTCCGCTGCTGCAGGCCTATCATAATCAGGTACAAAAGTACCAAGAACACATGGGCGACTGTGAGGAGAAAACTCATGACCTTCAGTTAGAAGTGGACGTCCTCAAAAGTGCCTTGGACAGTAAGGAGACGGAGTGTGGCGATCTAAAGAAGGAACTGAAGGAAATGGATGAGGATGTAGCAACCGTCAGGACCTACTGGGAAACATTCCAGGATCAACTGGAGGAGTCCAAGGCTGAGGAGGAGAGGTCCAAGGCTGAACTGAAGAGGTCCAAGGCCGAACTGGAGTGGTCCAAGGCCGAACTGAAAGAGTCCAAGGCCGAACTGGAAGAGTTCAAGGCCGAACTGGAAGAGTCCAAGGCCGAACTGGAGAGGACGATGAAAACCAAGCTGAAGGAAGCAGCTGAGGAGAAATCCGCCCTGCAGTCTGAGTACGAGGAGGAAGTCAGTCAACTTACTTCATTCGTCTCCAGTCTGAAAGACGAGAATGAGAAGCTGCTGAAACAGAGGGAGGAGGTTCAAGCCTTGGAAAACAGTTTTCAGTTAGAAAGAGAAGAAAATGAGAGGAAGTTGCAGGGGAAAGACGACGAAATCAATGAGCTGTCATACGCATTGAATGAGGCAGAGCTGGACGAGATGTTTCTCTTAGATGGATGTGCCACCAACATTCACAAGCTCGAATTGAAACTGGAAACCATCACAAAAAGGGTGGACAAGAAACTCTCGTTAGATAGAGAAGAAACTGAGCAGAAGTTGAAGGAGCGAGACGACAAAATCAATGAGCTGTCGTACGCCTTGAGTCATCAGGCAGATCTGCACGATGACTACATAGAGGTCAGTGTCACCAACACTCACGAGGTCGAATTGAAAGTGGAAACCCTCACAAATGACCTGGAACTCAAGGACACTGAGTGCGAGAACCTCAAAAAGGAAGTGCAGGAACTGAAGGACGATGTAACGACCATCAGGACCAACTTAGAGATGTCCCAGGATATACTAGAGAAGTCCAAGGCTGCTTTGGAGATGAAACAAGTACAGTGGCACTTTGAACTCCAATACAAGGACCAACGGCTGAGAGACAAGGTTCAGGAGGTTCGGACCTTGGAAAAGATTCTCCGGTTAGAAAGAGAAAAAAATGAGAGAGACGACAAAATCAATGACCTGGAACTCAAGGAGACCGAGTGCGAGGACCTCAAAAAGGAAGTGCAGGAACTGAAGGACGATGTAACGACCACCAGGACCAACCGCTCAAGCTAACGGCTAGCGGCTCCCGCCGCCCATGTTCCTTTCCTCCTCTCTCGGTCTCTTCCAGGCTCAATCTTTCATCAAGGCTCATAAAACGCCGACTATAACTTCAAAACACTGTAAAAACTTGGATATTTAAGAGGGAAACACAACAAAATATAAACACAACAGATCAAGATCTGCACAACTCTTGACGTCACGCCCACGAAGAAGGATTCCCCAGACTTCCTCGGCTGGAGATTCAAAATTCAAATAACTTTGTTATGCGACAACAGTGGTGGGGCAGAGTTGGAGGAACCTTACAAGTAGAACCCCAACTATCGTTTTTTGCAAAGTAGTGTTTTGCATTTCACGAGGCCTTTAAACAGCTGGTGAACAGAGAGCCCCCGAGTGGTGAGACCTTATAGCATTAGTGCTATTGTGGTGTTTCTCCGGCGCCTCCTACGGGCCTGGCTGATGTACTACAGCAGTTTGAGTATTTGCGATTGCCACCGGCCTCTCCTCAAAGGCCGTGGGGTCAAAGGTCAAAGGTGACCGTTTTGCCTTGAAGCAGTTGTTGAACTTCTTGGAGACGAAGAAGAGGATGATGGGTTTGATGCAGGAGTTGACGGTGGCCATGTTGACGCTGAAGTAGTCCAGGACCAGCAGGAAGCTGCAACGACAGGCCGCAACCTGAGTCTGGGGGCTCCCGTTGCCACGGCAACAGGTTTAGGTGAAAACACGCATAAGCACGCACGCAAAAAAAAATATTGGGTTTCGGGGCGTCTGTTTCCATGACGACGGACGAAAACACAATATTTTGTTCCCAAAGGTGGAACTTTTTAATTCTCGTAAATTAAAAAAAAAAAACATCGTTAAAAATATCTTATACTATACTATATAGAGACAGCTCATGCTGCTTCCAAAGATGACCGCTTATTAATATAGTTAAAGAGATTAAAAATGGAGTTGCATGAAATAATTGAACACAAAACATAATTTCAACTCCAGAGATTACGCTGGGAGAACTTTGAACATGGAAATAAATCCAGCAAACTCTGAGCCAATCAGTTAAAACCAAATAAAGAAAAGTGTTCAATCCCCTCAGTTAAAACTCAAAATGGTGAAATCCCTTGTGACCCTCAAAAAATAAATACTACTGTCAGAGAATTTTATAGAAAACTTTACTCTTCACAAATTGACCTTCACAATCTGAACTAGAGACTTTCTGAACAGTTGACCTCCAAAATTAAAAGACGAGCAGATCCAAGGCCTGGAAGCTTCTATATCAGTAGAAGAACTGCATGAATCTCTCAAGCTCCAGGACCTGATGGTATAGCTCCAGGACCTGATGGTAAAGCTCCAGGACCTGATGGTAAACCTCCAGGACCTGATGGTAAAGCTCCAGGACCTGATGGTAAAGCTCCAGGACCTGATGGTAAACCTCCAGGACCTGATGGTAAAGCTCCAGGACCTGACGGTAAAGCTCCAGGACCTGATGGTAAAGCTCCAGGACCTGACGGTAAAGCTCCAGCACATGTCTGATGGTAAAGCTCCAGGACCTGATGGTAAAGCTCCAGGACCTGACGGTAAAGCTTCAGGACCTGACGGTAAAGCTCCAGGACCTGACGGTAAAGCTTCAGGACCTGACGGTAAAGCTCCAGGACCTGATGGTAAAGCTCCAGGACCTGACGGTAAAGCTCCAGGACCTGACGGTAAAGCTCCAGGACCTGACGGTAAAGCTCTAGGACCTGACGGTAAAGCTTCAGGACCTGATGGTAAAGCTCCAGGACCTGACGGAAAAGCTTCAGGACCTGATGGTAAAGCTCCAGGACCTGATGGTAAAGCTCCAGGACCTGACGGTAAAGCTCCAGCACATGTCTGACGGTAAAGCTCCAGGACCTGATGGTAAAGCTCCAGGACCTGACGGTAAAGCTCCAGCACATGTCTGATGGTAAAGCTCCAGGACCTGATGGTAAAGCTCCAGGACATGACGGTAAAGCTCCAGGACCTGATGGTAAAGCTTCAGGACCTGACGGTAAAGCTCCAGGACCTGACGGTAAAGCTCCAGGACCTGACGGTAAAGCTCCAGCACATGTCTGATGGTAAAGCTCCAGGACCTGATGTTAAAGCTCCAGGACCTGACGTTAAAGCTCCAGGACCTGATGGTAAAGCTCCAGGACATGATGGTAAAGCTCCAGCACATGTCTGATGGTAAAGCTCCAGGACCTGATGGTAAAGCTCCAGGACCTGATGGTAAACCTCCAGGACCTGATGGTAAAGCTCCAGGACCTGACGGTAAAGCTCCAGGACCTGATGGTAAAGCTCCAGGACCTGACGGTAAAGCTCCAGCACATGTCTGATGGTAAAGCTCCAGGACCTGATAGTAAAGCTCCAGGACCTGACGGTAAAGCTTCAGGACCTGACGGTAAAGCTCCAAGACCTGACGGTAAAGCTCCAGGACCTGACGGAAAAGCTCCAGGACCTGATGGTAAAGCTCTAGCACATGTCTGATGGTAAAGCTCCAGGACCTGATGGTAAAGCTCCAGGACCTGATGGTAAACCTCCAGGACCTGATGGTAAAGCTCCAGGACCTGACGGTAAAGCTCCAGGACCTGACGGTAAAGCTCCAGCACATGTCTGATGGTAAAGCTCCTGGACCTGACGGTAAAGCTCCAGGACCTGATGGTAAAGCTCCAGGACCTGACGGTAAAGCTCCTGGACCTGACGGTAAAGCTCCAGGACCTGACGGTAAAGCTCCAGGACCTGATGGTAAAGCTCTAGGACCTGACGGTAAAGCTTAAGGACCTGATGTAAAGCTCCAGGACCTGACGGTAAAGCTCCAGGACCTGACGGTAAAGCTCTAGGACCTGGTGGTAAAGCTTAAGGACCTGATGGTAAAGCTCCAGGACCTGACGGTAAAGCTTAAGGACCTGATGGTAAAGCTCCAGGACCTGACGGTAAAGCTCCAGTACCTGACGGTAAAGCTCCAGGACCTGACGGTAAAGCTTAAGGACCTGGTGGTAAAGCTCCAGGACCTGAGGGTAAAGCTCCAGGACCTGACGGTAAAGCTCCAGGACCTGGTGGTAAAGCTCCAGGACCTGACGGTAAAGCTCCTGGACCTGACGGTAAAGCTCCAGGACCTGACGGTAAAGCTCCAGGACCTGACGGTAAAGCTCCTGGACCTGGAGAATACACTACGGAATTTTACAAAGAATTTTGGCCGTTATTCTCACCAATTTGCGGAAATTAAAAACAGTTGAGGAAATTAAAGAATCTTTATCTCTCCCCCCACATATGAACTGTGCAAATATCAGTCTACTTCTTAAACCAGATAAAGATCCTACACTACATCTAGCTATCGCCCAATATCACTAATCAATGTAGATCTTAAAATAATCAGTAAAACCTTAGCAAGCAGTATAGAAAAATTACACCCCACATCATACACCCTGATCAAACTGGTTCATTAAAGGACGACACTCCACTAACAACACACACAGATTAATTAATCTTATAGACCACTCCACTAACAACACACACAGATTAATTAATCTTATAGACCACTCCACTAACAACACACACACATTAATTAATCTTATAGACCACTCCACTAACAACACACACAGATTAATTAATCTTATAGACCACTCCACTAACAACACACGCAGATGAATTAATCTTATAGACCACTCCACTAACAAAACACGCAGATTAATTAATCTTATAGACCACTCCACTAACAACACACACAGATTAATTAATCTTATAGACCACTCCACTAACAACACACACACATTAATTAATCTTATAGACCACTTCACTAACAACACACGCAGATTAATTGATCTTATAGACCACTCCACTAACAACACACACAGATTACTTAATCTTATAGACCACTCCACTAACAACACACACAGATTAATTAATCTTATAGACCACTCCACTAACAACACACACAGGTTACTTAATCTTATAGACCACTCCACTAACAACACACACAGATTAATTAATTTTATAGACCACTCCACTAACAACACACACAGATTACTTAATCTTATAGACCACTCCACTAACAACACACGCAGATTACTTAATCTTATAGACCACTCCACTAACAACACACGCAGATTAATTAATCTTGTAGACCACTGCCACCAGAATAAACAAAAGACCATTATCACCTCTTTAGATGCAGAAAAAGCTTTTGATAGGCTAAATTGGACATTTCTACTCGCTACACTACGGAAATTTGGATTTGAACAAAATGACCTCTCCTGGATTAAAACATTGTACACTTCACCCAGTGCCTGTGTTAAAACAAATTATAAAAATTTCCTCAAGGTTCAATCTCGAGAGAGGAACCAGGCAGGGGTGTCCACTCTCACCATCTCTTTGCAATTTGCATTGAACCATTAGCAGCAGCCATTAGACAGAACAATTACATAAAAGGAATACAAACAGCAAATGTAACCCATAAAATATGCCTTTATGCAGATGATGTATTACTTTTCTTACAAAACGCACAGACCTCTCTTCCAGAAACAATAGAGTTAATAGGCAGATTCTCTGCAATTCCAGAATATTCTATAAATTGGAATAAATCAGTTGTCTTGCCTATTAACTCTATTTTCTCTACACTCTCCGTCTGGTGCCTTCCAGGTTGGGGCGTGGCTCTCCGGGGGGGTTTCTCAGGGCCTCCCTGGGTCCGGGGTGCTGCTGGGTACCGGGGTGGTGGCGTCCGGCCCTGGTGGCCTCGGGCCCTGGGGTGGTAACGCGCCCCCCCCCCCCCCCCCCCCCCCCCCCCCCCCCCCACAACAGTTCCATTCCCATCCAGAGGACAAACCACATGCACACACACACACACACACACACACACACATACTTCCACTCCTCATTGATGATTTGCTGCTGATTTTTCTTATTTTCTGTTATTGATCTTTCAAATATCAAAACCGTTGCGTCATGGAATGTTATAGATCACTACGTTACGTTGTGGAACGTTTTTTGTTCTTTGTTTTGTGTCATTTTGTTTTTGTCTTTGTTATAATTGTTGTGATTATTTAGGTTTTTGCTCTGTTGTTGTTCAGGCTGGTTTCATCTCATGGCAGTTGGAAATATTTGGATCACTGTGGTTACTGTATTATCAAAAAGAAAATAATATATGTAGCACTAACAAGGGGATTGTATGTTTCTCTGTCTCTCCTCTCCTCTCCTCTCCTCTCCCCTCCTCTCCTCTCCTCTCCCCTCCCCTCCTCTCCTCTTCTCTCCTTTCCTCTCCTCTCCTCTCCTCTCCTCTCCTCTCCCCTCCCCTCCTCTCCCCTCCCCTCCTCTCCTCTCCTCTCCTCTCCCCTCCTCTCCTCTCCCCTCCTCTCCCCTCCTCTCCTCTCCCCTCCTCTCCTCTCCTTTCCTCTCCTCTCCTCTCCCCTCCTCTCCTCTCCCCTCCTCTCCTCTCCTCTCCTCTCCCCTCCTCTCCTCTACCCTCCTCTCCTCTCCTCTCCTCTCCTCTACTCCCCCCTCTCCTCTCCTCTCCCCTCCTCTCCTCTCCTCTCCCCTCCTCTCCCCTCCCCTCCCCTCCTCTCCTCTCCTCTCCTCTCCTCTCCCCTCCTCTCCCCTCCCCTCCTCTCCCTCCTCTCCTCTCCTTTCCTCTCCTGTCCTCTCCTCTCCTCTCCCCTCCTCTCCTCTCCTCTCCTCTCCTCTCCCCTCCTCTCCTCTCCCCTCCTCTCCTCTCCTCTCCTCTACTCCCCCCTCTCCTCTCCTCTCCTCTCCCCTCCTCTCCTCTCCTCTCCTCTCCTCTCCTCTCCTCTCCCCTCCCCTCCTCTCCTCTCCTCTCCTCTCCTCTCCTCTCCTCTACTCCCCCCTCTCCTCTCCTCTCCCCTCCTCTCCTCTCCTCTCCTCTCCTCTGACTCTGACTCTGGTTTCTACAAAGGTTCTCCCTGTTTGTCACAAACAACGTTCTGCTCCTGGTTCTCCGCTGAGGCCAGTGTTGTTCCACCTGCCACAGACTGGTGGAGTTCTGCTTCTGTTCTGCTTTCTCCTCTCCCCTCCTCTCCTCTCCCCTCCTCTCCCCTCCTCTCCTTTCCTCTCCTCTCCTCTCCTCTCCTCTCCTCTCCTCTCCTCTCCTCTCCTCTCCTCTCCCCTCCTCTCCCCTCCCCTCCTCTCCTCTCCTCTCCCCTCCTCTCCTCTCCCCTCCTCTCCTCTCCTCTCCTCTACCCTCCTCTCCTCTACCCTCCTCTCCTCTCCTCTCCTCTACTCCCCCCTCTCCTCTCCTCTCCTCTCCTCTCCTCCCCTCCTCTCCCCTCCTCTCCTCTCCTCTCCTCTGACTCTGGTTTCTACAAAGGTTCTCCCTGTTTGTCACAAACAACGTTCTGCTCCTGGTTCTCCGTTGAGGCCAGTGTTGTTCCACCTGCCACAGACTGGTGGAGTTCTGCTTCTGTTCTGCTTTTTCTGGGTTTCTGGAGATCACGGACCATTTCATTGTTTTTATTTATTCCTTTGTTGAGTTTGTATTCCCGTTGTGTTGATTATTTCCATGGATTGATTTGATGAATTGATGGGAGTCTGTCCCTTGAGCTGGTTTGGTTTTGTTCCCTGGCCTGGACTGAGTCTGGGCCCAGTGCAGGAGAGAGCAGCGGTGACTCTCCCCTGTGACGCTTTTCAAGGGCCACTGGGTCTGGGGGATCGCCCTGGTGTTTTGAATCAGGATCCACATTTTAACTTTATATTATGTAGGGTTTAATGGCTTCTTTTGATGTGTGTGCTTTCTTCATTTCTTCAATTTTGTTTTTGTTAATGTCTCGAATCCTTTCTTTTCTGAAGTGTTCTTCTGAATTCAGTTTGTTCCACAGCAGTGTTTATATACTCCTGGGCATGTTTTATTAATGCTTCCTTGTCCCAGGTGCTGAGGGCTGAATGCGGCAGTTTACTCCCTGGTGGTGGCGCTGTCTTCACAGTTTCCTCCATTTTTCTTTGAGTTTGTGTGTCTATCTTCTGGTGTTTATTTACATTAGAAAGCACAATCTTCTAACAGGTTGAACCAGCATGTGTGCCGCTCTTCAAGGGGCTGAGGTTTGTAAATGTCAAAGAAAACTAAATGTTCTCTAATCTACAGCACAACTGTCCAGTACTATTTTTTAGAGAAGAATTCTTATCTTTACAGCTTAAAGGTTTCCTGTAAGCTGGAACCATAACAAGAGGTGGGAGGGATGCGTGATAAGTTTTATTTATGATTTCTGGGATTCAAAACTTATCGGGTTTCTATCATGGAGTTTCACAATAATCTGACGACCCACAGGTTTGAAAACACATCTGCTTGAATGCACTTTGAACACACGTGAAATGTGTTATCAATATGAATCATGTTGAGAGTTTAAGTGCTGATAAGACTTGGCCTTATTTTAGTTTTCTGGAACACTGCTGATCTGATCAATCTCAATGAAAGGTGAGTTCAGAAACATGACCAACAAAACAGATTTACTGGGTCACATGTACTCTGCTTTATTTAAAATATAGAAAATTGATTTGTTAAAACCAAACCCTGCATCAGGCCTTGAAGTAAAAAGACAATCACAGAAAATATCAGTATAATGCTCTATTTTGAATAATGTTGGCATTTCTGCACTTAAAGTTTGTTTTCCCCCCACAATGACAGTTCAGGTCACTTTATATTGTTCCTGATCTGAAAGTGTTTAGTTGTTATAATTATCACCTCCATTACCAAGATTATAATCATGAGCATGCTATCTAGTGTACCATGTTTTCCACACTATAAGGTCCACCACATTATAAGGCACACCACATTATAAGGCACATGGAATAGACCAGTGGTCATAACCTTTATAGCTCAAAGCCATTAGGTTACTTTTTCCACTGATTCTAACACCCAGAGAGGTGCACACACTTTATTTTGATAGTCCTACCTGCAGCCTATGCCAGGAGGACACTACACACAAAACCTTCTTCACTGCTGGTTGACAACTTACAACTACCGGTAATAAACTAAACTACATGAACTAAGCAACAAAAACACAACACAACACAATTATTTCCGACACCACAAACCAAATAGAACCCCCAATAATTGCATTTAAAACACCACAAACAGAAACTCCCATAATGCATTGCAGCTATCGGCTGCACTGAGGAGCTCAGGATGCAAGGCATGATGGGAATTCATGTTTTGTGTTGTTGGAGGTTATTGTGGGTTGTTGTTGGGCTTGGTGTTGTGTTGATTGTGTTTATGTGTTTTTGTTCCCCAGTTTAGGGAGTAATTATTTAATCTAGTTTATTTTGGTTTGTTAGAATGTTGGTGTGCAACCATGAGTGATGAAGGTGTTGTGTGGAGTGTCGTCCTCTGAAGATTTAGAGTTGTCAAAATAAAAGCTTCTGGTTGTTCAGCTGTCAAATAGCAGTCTTGAGTAGAGCAATTCTTCCATATAAAAGTTGCACCGGGTTATAAGGTGCACTGGCAGCTTTTGAGAACATTTGAGGTATTTCGGTGCTTTATAGTGCAGAAAATACTGTAAAAGAACATTGAAACATGGAATAATGTCTGCAAAGCCAATCGAATCAGGACAAACTGTGTGAGTGACTCCAGTTGATTCAGTTCTGAGACTTTCCCAACCTGAATAAACCAGAACGTTGTCGCAACATTTTCGCCCTTTTTAACAAGTTTGTTGCAGAACTTGAAGCTTCAATGACACGTTCTCTCTGGATTTCTATCTTCTGCTGTTCCTGTTGAAGTTTGCAGTAATTCTTCCTCTGTGCCGTCCCGCTTGGTTCAGTGTTTGGTTTGAAACGTTGGACCATGAGTTTCAGGGGTTTGCTGCACTTTTGCTGCAACTTGAGAATTATTCAGCTGAAGCTGAAAGAAAAGACATTCATGGAAACAGTGGTGGTTTTTCTTTCACATATTTTGCACTTTATATCAAATATTTGCATAAAATAAGGTTAGATTATTTGTATTAATTTGTGTGAGGCTGAAATGTGCTTCCAGCTGGTTCAGCACAGCAGGATTTAAAATGTTGTCTTGGGCAAATCAAACCCATAAAACACAATCATGGTATTGTGTTGGTGAGAAACGTGACTCTAGGACAGGCTTATCAGTGCTATCAGCTTTCTTCTCTGATGTTTCCTCATTGTGGGTGAGATCAGACACGATCAGTCCAAAGTGCTTTGACTGCTGTGGCTCTTCCTGCAGCCCTGTGTGTATATAAAGAAGAGCTCAGCCTCCTCTTCATCACTGCTTCGCCTCAACTTCACCTCACAGGTAAGACACACTCTGTCTCCTTCTGTGTGAGACATTGACTTCCTGCTTGCTCTGACCATGTCCACCCGCTCTCACTGCCCACAGCTATTACGTCACTTTGTTCCTCTTCGTCCTCATCATCATCATCATCATGAAGACTCTCCTCATCCTGTCTGTGTTGCTCAGTGGTCTTCTTGCTGCCACGGCAGCTGCAGGTCAGAACATTTCTCTCTGACACTTTGTTGGCTTTCTGAGACAACAGGAGGATTTCAGAAGGAAACACAGTTTGTGATTTTGACAGAAATTCACCTTTATATACTTTTTGCCTCTTTTATTAAACTTTGGCGTCTCATTCAGTCATTTGAATGCTGTTTTCTTTGTTTCACAAATCTTTGTTTTAAATACTCTGCGCTTGTAAATAAAAGAAAAGTCAGGCTTCCCTCTAGTGGTGGGTGGTGGTCATGACAGGAACAGTGAAGGGACTCCAGAGGATTGAAGATGAAGAGATCTGCACTGCAGAGCAGCTTAGTTTGAAAAAAACAAACAAACGAAACAAATCCTGTAGTAATAATAAAGTTAGGCACATAATACAAAGAGTTGTTTCCGACCGATGCGCTGCAGATAAAACCAGAGATAATACATATTCCTACTAATCACACTGATGCTGTTTCCAGTTGGAGCTGCTGAAGCTGCACCGAAGGAGCAGCCTGAGAACATCCAGGGTGAGCTGCTTCCACACACACACTTCACACTTCATCACTGTTTGGACAGGCTGGAACTAAACTGCTCTTTTCTTTTCTGCTCTCAGTGGTGGAAGAAGTTTCTGCAGGTAAAAAGCTGGAAGGTTCATTCATCTTGTGTCCTGGTGGAAAGGCTGAGATCATGATGAGACTTTCTTCTTGTGCTTCTTCTCAGGTGAAGAGCCTGAGCTGATCTCTCCTGAAGAGGAGGCCTCATCCCCTGAAGGTCTGCTGTCTCCTATTAAACACTGACTGTGTCCCTTCAGTCTGATCACGATGTGTCTCTGTCCCAGCAATGAGCTCATCTCCTGTCTGCTTCACAGGTCGGTTCTACTTCTGTCCCGCTGGTTGGCACAGATTCAGGGATGCCTGTTTCCTCTATGTTCGCAGTGCCTATACATGGAACAGTGCTGAAGTAAGTCCAACTCTTTGTTCTCTCTGGGTTTGTTTTGGTAGATTGATGTTACATCATGAGGAAACTAGAGCTCTGTTGGGAAGTAATGAATCAATGAACATGTGAATTCAATTTCTAGAATCAGAGTCAGTTTTACAAGTTGTCAGCTGGTTTGCTTTTACAAATGTAAATAACCAGCAGAACCTGTTCCCAACAGTTCAGAGACAACATAGTAGTCTGAGCTGCCACTAACTTACCCTGAACACAAGTTCTGAGTTATCATCAGTTCCAAGTTGTAACTCACAGCCTCAAGTCACACAAGTTATTTTCATGGCCACAAAGTTTCCTCCTGCAGCCTCAGTTCTGATTGAGCAATCACTCTTTGTGTGTAGTTATTTTTTCCATCATTCAGTCACCCATCTGCCTTTAACTGAGGTTTTACTTTAAATCACCATGAACTGGTCTTTCTTATACCAACACAATATACTGGTGGTTCTTCTCAGGTTTTGATGCATTCATATCACAGCTCTGAATCAGATCACAAGTATTGTGTGACACTGAACTCAAATGAGTTTGACACTCATGAATTAGAGAAAAGCAGCTCAGTGCTTCCTCACAGTGATGTTTCCAGTCAAGACAGTGTCATGTGGAGTCGTTGTGATCCTTTCATGAAGGTTGATATCTCTTCCTCCAGGCTAACTGTGTCAGAAATGGAGGCTCCTTGGCTTCTGCTCGTGATTCATTCGACTACAATTTCCTGCAAGGCTTCACCCTGAGAGAAGGAGGCTCCACCGTCTGGATAGGAGGATTCTACTTCCAGGTTATTAGAGCAGCACACACAGTCTCCACCGCCTCCACACACCCACCAGTCACACTGTTTGTATAGAAGCATCCAGCAGCACCAGTGACAGTCTGCTGTGTTCTGCTTGATGTCTCCTGTATGCAGACCTGGAGATGGGTGGACCAGAGCCCCTTCAGCTACTCCAACTGGCAATCACACCTGTCAGCCACCGCTAACCCATGTATCTACCTGAACACCAGAGGTGAACCTTCACATTCCTATCTGCATGCTGACACTGTCTGTTGCATCACAAATCAGTCAGTGTGATGTTGTTTCTTCAAAACTGATGGATGAACCTTGTTTCTTCCAGCCGGCTGGTCCAATGCTTCCTGTGGAGGTGGACGGCCGTCTATCTGTGCCAAGAAAATTACTTCCTGCTGAACCTGATGCCTTTCTTTGTGAAACATTGTGTTTATTTTTATGTTGCTGCAAATCAGAATTGTAAACACGCCAAAGGCCTGCAGTGATTTAATTTTTTCTGTGGAATACATGTAACAAATAAAAACTGTTGTATGGACTGTGGTGATTTTAAATTGTGGTGATTTATTTTAAGTTTGAAGCTTAAATGTAGAAAAGAATGTCTTCATCATTGATAACATTATAATCAATGTTTGATCATGTGCTGCTGAAAACGTTGGGAACTCGTTCTAGAACATACAGCACCATATGTTGTTTTCTGCTCACGTCAAGCTCCATTCCACAACAACATACATATTACAGATTCTCTCACAGTATTTCATCATGAATGAATCAGACAGTCGCCGGCCTGCATATTAAAACTTGTGTAATATCAACATGTGCAATTGTAAAAACAATCCCCTCTACAAATATGTAAAATGGCAACAAGTTCAATACACAATACAACAGAAGTGCACAATATAAATGTCTGGTGTTAGCCTGGTGCTGTTCATGGTGATTTAGCTATTGTCACGGATCACACTCAGAGACTCAGTTGCGGACAGAGACACGGCAAACAGGGATTCTCTCAGAGTACTTTTAATAAATGAGGTGACAATGAACACAAACCAAAACATAAGCAAGCAGAACTCCAAGAGCCAGAATTAAAGACGTACGGACTAAACCTAGAAACTACAAACTTAAGCCCAACCAAACAGTACTCCAGAATAAACAATATAGAACCACTACACAGACTACGAAAACACCCCAACCAAACTATCAGGACCCAGCGGGAGACTAAGGGAGCACACAGCCTGGTACGAAGCGGAGCGGGATGAATGGCGTGGTCGACGCTGGAGACCCACGGAGGTGGCGTGGGCTGCAGCCAGGAGGAGGGTTGCCCGGGAGTCCTGTGCTGAAGGTGTAGGAACGGGGCAACGAGCTGAGTCTCATGCAGGAGCTTGGTGCAGCAGGGTGGGTCAAGAGCTGCAGCCGAGGAGAGACAAACTTTAACGCAGAGAAAAACAGACTGAGTCGAAGTCAGGCAGAACAGAGTTCAACTAACGGTAGGTAGTTTTACGGTCCAACAGCGAGTCTTCATCTGCTGCCAGCTTTATAGAGAGAGGTGCATGTTGAGTGAAGCCACACCCTGCCGCAGGTGAGTGCACTCAGGAAATCAGCACTGCACTTGTCCACACCTCACACAGCATGCAGCACACGCCCACCTAGGAAAAAGGAAAGGAGGGAGGGGGAAGGGAAAAATGCTGCCACTAGGCAGAGCCAGAGATGGAGGTCATGACAGCTATAGCTCTATCTAGTTCTTGCACTGTAAAAGGAGTATCCATTAACTGGTCCCCTGGTATGGGTCCACCAACAATGTTAGAATTAACCCCCTGAGTCTGGTCTCTGCTATACTTCTATACTTCTCTGACAAATTATTGCTACATTGAATTTGGCAAATGTTTTAACCATTAAATCAGCTTTGTCTTGGTCACTGCTGTTATGTCCCCCTGTTCAACAACAGGGTATGAGTGTTCCCTTCTCATCCCTCTCATCATTTCCCACACATTCCTATATCATGTCACAGTATGTCCTCCATCTCTCTTTCTTTGCCTGCTTTGCCTGACAACTTTCCTTACTTGTGCTTGAGCTCTTTTAGATTCTAACAAATTCAGCATGTTGTGCATTCTTCTGAGAACTTTAAAAGCTTTATTTCTTAACGTCACTGCCTCGGTACATCCCTCTGTCCACCAAGGCACTTTGAACTTGACCTTTTTACTCAACTTTCCTTTACTTGGAGGGATAGCCATTTCCGCTGATCTCATCATGACCTCCCTTAGCTTACCATCAGCATCCTCGATATCTGGATTCAAATCAGCCTCATCTATATCCCTTTCACATCAATACTTAAAAACTTCCCATTTACCAAATAGCCACCTCTCCTTCATTTCTTCCCCCCATCTTCTTTATTTAAATAAACGCTACACAGAACTAGATGATGATCCCTACCTATTGTGGAATCCTCCCTCAGCTCCCGATTGGGACAGGTGGAATTTGGATAAAACGTTAGGCAGACTCTCTTGAAGCGAACAGGTCGACTACTGCTCAGCCCAAGCAACGCCACATCTCCTGGACTACCTGAGGATGTGGGCCCCCGCTCGACATGATGTCCACTGCTGTGTTTGACAGTCCTGGCACATGTAGGGCTCTGAGTGAGCAAAAGAGTGGGTGAGCCCACTTCCACAGCTGGGTTGCCAGCTTGATGCTGCTGTACGCTGCACTCACAGTACTGTCTGTCATGACCATGACATGGAAACCTCTCAGCCTTGGCAGGACTTGCCGAAGTGCAAGAGAGACCGCTTTCATTTCCAGTACATTTCTGTGCTGGGTGACCCAATGGCCAGTCCAGAGCTCTCTGACCCCGCAGCCTTCGTGCACAGTGGCCAGCCTAGAAGAGACACATCGGTGAAGACGAGCTAGTGATAGACCATGGTCTTCCTCCTGCTCCACCCCCAGCCATCAGTCACCATGGTCTTCCTCCTGCTCCACCCCCAGCCATCAGTCACCATGGTCTTCCTCCTGCTCCACCTCCAGCCATGGTCTTCCTCCTGCTCCACCCCCAGCCATGGTCTTCCTCCTGCTCCACCCCCAGCCATGGTCTTCCTCCTGCTCCACCCCCAGTCATCAACCACCATCAGCCTCACCTCCAGGACTCAGCTTGTCTAACTTTTACGCTCCACTGGTTGGTGACGTCCCAGTTCCCCCAGCTGCTCCTGCTGCTGTTGCTGTTGCTGTTGCCCTGACAGCTTCCTACTGGACCTCCCTCCTCCTGCAGCTTCCTACTAGATCTCCCTCCTCCTGTAGCTTCCTACTGGACCTCCCTCCTCCTGCAGCTTCCTACTAGATCTCCCTCCTCCTGTAGCTTCCTACTGGACCTCCCTCCTCCTGCAGCTTCCTACTGGACCTCCCTCCTCCTGTAGCTTCCTACTGGACCTCCCTCCTCCTGCAGCTTCCTACTGGACCTCCCTCCTCCTGCAGCTTCCTACTGGACCTCCCTCCTCCTGCAGCTTCCTACTGGACCTCCCTCCTCCTGCAGCTTCCTACTGGATCTCCCTCCTCCTGCAGCTTCCTACTGGACCTCCCTCCTCCTGTAGCTTCCTACTGGACCTCCCTCCTCCTGCAGCTTCCTACTGGATCTCCCTCCTCCTGCAGCTTCCTACTGGACCTCCCTCCTCCTGCAGCTTCCTACTGGACCTCCCTCCTCCTGCAGCTTCCTACTGGACCTCCCTCCTCCTGCAGCTTCCTACTGGACCTCCCTCCTCCTGCAGCTTCCTACTGGACCTCCCTCCTCCTGCAGCTTCCTACTGGACCTCCCTCCTCCTGCAGCTTCCTACTGGACCTCCCTCCTCCTGCAGCTTCCTACTGGACCTCCCTCCTCCTGCAGCTTCCTACTGGACCTCCCTCCTCCTGCAGCTTCCTACTGGACCTCCCTCCTCCTGCAGCTTCCTACTGGACCTCCCTCCTCCTGCAGCTTCCTACTGGACCTCCCTCCTCCTGCAGCTTCCTACTGGACCTCCCTCCTCCTGCAGCTTCCTACTAGATCTCCCTCCTCCTGCAGCTTCCTACTGGACCTCCCTCCTCCTGCAGCTTCCTACTAGATCTCCCTCCTCCTGCAGCTTCCTA
This sequence comes from Blennius ocellaris, assembly GCF_963422515.1. NCBI lineage: Eukaryota > Metazoa > Chordata > Actinopteri > Blenniiformes > Blenniidae > Blennius > Blennius ocellaris. The sequence goes on along the minus strand of NC_137652.1, from coordinate 30,668,671 downwards.
CTAGATCTCCCTCCTCCTGCAGCTTCCTACTGGATCTCCCTCCTCCTGTAGCTTCCTACTGGACCTCCCTCCTCCTGCAGCTTCCTACTGGACCTCCCTCCTCCTGCATCTGCAGCAGCAGGAAGTCCGCATTTTGCCTTTCAAAATAAAATTTGCAAACACTAGCCTTTCTGAGCGCAAATATCTATGGACTTCAAAAACCTCCTACATGTAGAGGAGACTCTCCTCCTCAATAATCGTCGTTGAACGCTTTAGTTTTTTATCAGCTGTCAAAGTTCCGAACGTTGAATTCAGCTTCCTCAATGCAGTTTAGACGCCATCTTCTCTTCCAGTGAATATCGTATCGGCTTCAAAACACTATATCATGATAGAGCAGATTCTCCAGATCAAATTTTCTTTTCAACCTTTTCACTAGTCCAGTGGGTTTCTAAAAACTAGCCTTCAAAGTTCCGAATGCCAAATCCTGCAGCCTCCTCCTTGTGGTTCTGAGCTCAAATTTCACCCACTAAATTTGCTCAAATGTTGATAAAGCTGCACCAAAACATAGTGACAGGTCTTGTGCTTTGAATGAGGGGCTACTTTTATTTTTATTTGAAACCTTTCTCGTTTCACATCTATTAGAACAGTGTTTTTCAACCACTGTGCTGCGGCACACTGGTGTTTCCGCGAGATCTCGTCAGGTGAGCCGTGGGAAATTATCCAATTTCACATTTTTTCTAAAAAAACATTTGCTCTAACAGCCGCTGTCAGCTGAGAGAGCAGTGTGCAGAGTAATCATGTATTAATACTGTGGTGAGCACCACGGAAGAATTGCTCTGAATCGAGATACTTTTCTGCCAGCTGAACACCAGAGGCTTTTATTTTGACATGAATACACTTCATAACAGGATGAGACTCCACACAACACATTTCTCACTCCTGGTTGATCACCAGCGTCCAACAAACCAAACTAGAGGAAATAATGAACGATCTGAACCGAGGAACAAAAACACAACACAAGAACAAACCAACACACACAACAACCCCAACAATAACCCTCCATAACCTCCGGCTACACATAACCTGAACTCCCATCATGCCCTGCAGCGACCAACTCCGTGATGCTACAATACTCTTCACCACTAGAGGGCAGCACAGAACTTTGCCGGTGAAATGTAAAGTGACAGACGTCAGTGTGGTTCATCTCCACCTCCTGCTACCATCTTGTATCAAAGTACTGTGTCAGTGACAGTGATGGAGAAGTTTTAGAAAACCAGGATCTCAGCTCTTCATCCATCAGGTCCAGGTTTCACACTGAGGGAGTCACTATTAAAAAAAGTCCTTGCTTTCTGGATTTACTGGATTCCTGTTGATAAAACTTTGATGAGAAAGACTTTATATTGTTAATAGAGGCTACAGAGTTTAAAATGTTTTAATTTTCGGGTGTTGGATTATTACAAAGACAAAAGTGTGCCTTGGCTCAAAAAAGGTTGAAAAACCCTGGAACCCCCATGTCTCCTAGAGAAACACACCCAGGGGCCCTGGAACCCCCATGTCTCCTAGAGAAACACACCCAGGGGCCCTGGAACCCCCATGTCTCCTAGAGAAACACACCCAGGGGCCCTGGAACCCCCATGTCTCCTAGAGAAACACACCCAGGGGCCCTGGAACCCCCATGTCTCCTAGAGAAACACCCCCAGGGGCCCTGGAACCCCCATGTGTCCTAGAGAAACACACCCAGGGGCCCTGGAACCCCCATGTGTCCTAGAGAAACACACCCAGGGGCCCTGGAACCCCCATGTCTCCTAGAGAAACACACCCAGGGGCCCTGGAACCCCCATGTCTCCTAGAGAAACACCCCCAGGGGCCCTTGAACCCCCATGTGTCCTAGAGAAACACACCCAGGGGCCCTGGAACCCCCATGTCTCCTAGAGAAACACACCCAGGGGCCCTGGAACCCCCATGTCTCCTAGAGAAACACCCCCAGGGGCCCTGGAACCCCCATGTCTCCTAGAGAAACACACCCAGGGGCCCTGGAACCCCCATGTCTCCTAGAGAAACACACCCAGGCCCCCATGTCTCCTAGAGAAACACACCCAGGGGCCCTGGAACCCCCATGTCTCCTAGAGAAACACCCCCAGGGGCCCTGGAACCCCCATGTCTCCTAGAGAAACACACCCAGGGGCCCTGGAACCCCCATGTCTCCTAGAGAAACACCCCCAGGGGCCCCGGAACCCCCATGTCTCCTAGAGAAACACACCCAGGGGCCCTGGAACCCCCATGTCTCCTAGAGAAACACACCCAGGGGCCCTGGAACCCCCATGTCTCCTAGAGAAACACACCCAGGGGCCCTGGAACCCCCATGTCTCCTAGAGAAACACACCCAGGGGCCCTGGAACCCCCATGTCTCCTAGAGAAACACACCCAGGGGCCCTGGAACCCCCATGTCTCCTAGAGAAACACACCCAGGGGCCCTGGAACCCCCATGTCTCCTAGAGAAACACACCCAGGGGCCCTGGAACCCCCATGTCTCCTAGAGAAACACACCCTGGGGCCCTGGAACCCCCATGTCTCCTAGAGAAACACACCCAGGGGCCCTGGAACCCCCATGTCTCCTAGAGAAACACACCCAGGGGACCTGGAACCCCCATGTCTCCTAGAGAAACACACCCAGGGGCCCTGGACCTTGTCCCCTGTGAACACCAGGACTCTAACTGGGGTTTATTTCCCCCCCAACAGTTCTTCTTTGCCAGCGGTTCCACAACCAGGAATTCAGGCTCCTTTCGTTAAAATCTTCACAGCTTGATGAGTTGAAATTGACGCTGCTTCAAACCTGCTTGTCCGTAACATTTAAAGAACTCTGGAAATACACTGACTTATGAACTAAGAACAAAGTTTTGTTTTTTTTCACACTGGAGGTTGTTTATCAGCAGCTACACTGGATTATATCTGTTGTGTGTGTTTCAAATGTGATGCGACGCTTGCTGTGGTGTGGCTGGTAAACACGTCCACTCCAGGTGCTTTTCATTGTTGAAACTCTTTTCGTCACTGAAGGTGATGCTGGAGAAAAGTGGCTGAATATACTCATATTCATCAGAGCTGCAATCATCACAGTCCACCACATGGTTGCTGCAAGAGTTCGCATTGGAAGATAATCAATCATTACACTGAACAGCTTGCAAAAGCACAATTATGTTAAATATTTGTAACACTTAAATTGTTTAAGGTTTTATTTTAATTGTTTTTTTAATACTGCGTTATTCCTTGAGTTTAAGACATATTCCTTGAGTTCAAGGCAGTATTCCTTGAGTTCAAGGCAGTATTCCTTGAGTTAAAGACGTATTCCTTGAGTTCAAGGTAGTATTCCTTGAGTTTAAGACGACATTCCTTGAATTCAAGGCAGTATTCCTTGAGTTTAAGACATATTCCTTGAGTTCAAGGCGGTATTCCTTGAATTCAAGACAGTATTCCACGAGTTCACGATGTATTCCAGTATTCCACGATGTTTCTACAACGAAAGTACGAGCGTTTTCAAAAAGTTCGTTGTCTCTCGCTTTCAGACTCGTTTTCAAAAAGTTGCGTTTTCCCACGGAAAGTTCCGTTTTCCCACGGAAAGCGCAACTGTTAGAGCACTTTAAAAAAAAAAAAAAAAAGAGTTTTCTCTGGTTCCCACGTTTCAAGAGCATTTTCGGAAAGTTTCTACCTTTGGGAGCCATGTTCAAAAAGCGATGTCTCAGTCACTCCACCACCCGTCGCCGTGACAACCGGCACTCAAAACGCTTCTCGTCTCTCCAGATTTTTTTTTTTTTTTTAATTAAAAGAAAGACATTTTTAAATACATGACAGTCATTCCAATGTGCTTTTATAGAGAAAATAGAAAAGCCCAACATCCACATGAGCAGCAGGTGTGTTTGTGACTGTGGAAAGAAAAACTCCTCCAACAGGGAGAAACTTTGTAGAAACCAGAGTCAGAGGTGGAGGAATTCTGCGGACTGGTTGGGGTGAAAGGATGGAGGAGAGGAGAGGAGAGACAGAGAAAGACTTGGTGGGAAAAAAAAATACATACAATCCCCTTGTTAGTGCTACATACATTTTTTTTCTTTTTAATAATACAGTAACCACAGTGATCTAAATATTTCCAACTGCCATGAGATGAAACCAGCCTGAGCAACAACAGAGCAAAAACCTAAATAATCACAACAATTATAACAAAAGTAAAAACAAAAGGACATAAAATAGATAAAAAAAATAAAAAACAAAAACAAACAAACACAACAACAACAAAAGCAAACACCAACTTGGTTTTGATAATTAACAGAACAATCTCGTCAATGAGGAGTGGAAGTGTGTGTGTGTGTGTGTGTGTGTGTGTGTGTGTGTGTGTGTGTGTGTGTGTGTGTGTGTGTGTGTGTGTGTGTGTGTGTGTGTGTGTGTGGTTTGTCCTCTGGATGTGAATGGAACTGTTGTGGGGGGGCCGCAGCACCACCCCAGGGCCCAAGGCCACCAGGGCCGGACGTCGCCACTCCGGCACCCAGCGACCCACCGGATCCAGGGAGGCCCTGAGAAACCCCCCCGGAGAGCCACGCCCCGACAAACCCCCCCGGAGAGCCACGCCCCAACCCGGAAGGCACCAGACGGAGCACACAGAGAGGACCCCCCCAGGCCACAGGGGCTCACAAGAGAAGGATAAAGAGTGCAGAGAGGATCCCCCCCCCCCCCCCCCCAGGCCAGAGGGGCCCACAAGAGAAGGATAAAGGGCGCAGAGAGGACCCCCCCAGGCCAGAGGGGCCCACAAGAGAAGGATAAAGGGCGCAGAGAGGACCCCCCCAGGCCAGAGGGGCCCACAAGAGAAGGATAAAGGGCGCAGAGAGGACCCCCCCCAGGCCAGAGGGGCCCACAAGAGAAGGATAAAGGGCGCAGAGAGGACCCCCCCCAGGCCAGAGGGGCCCACAAGAGAAGGATAAAGGGCGCAGAGAGGACCCCCCAGGCCAGAGGGGCTCACAAGAGAAGGATATAGAGTGCAGAGAGGACCCCCTCCCCCCCAGGCCAGAGGGGCCCACAAGAGAAGGATAAAGAATTCAGTGAGGACCCCCCCAGGCCAGAGGGGCCCACAAGAGAAGGATAAAGAGTGCAGAGAGGACCCCCCCAGGCCAGAGGGGCCCACAAGAGAAGGATAAAGGGCGCAGAGAGGACCCCCCCAGGCCAGAGGAGCCCACAAGAGAAGGATAAAGGGCGCAGAGAGGACCCCCCCCAGGCCAGAGGGGCTCACAAGAGAAGGATAAAGAGTGCAGAGAGGACCCCCCCAGGCGAGAGGAGCCCACAAGAGAAGGATAAAGGGCGCAGAGAGGACCCCCCCAGGCGAGAGGAGCCCACAAGAGAAGGATAAAGGGCGCAGAGAGGACCCCCCCAGGCCAGAGGGGCCCACAAGAGAAGGATAAAGGGCGCAGAGCCCCGGGCCCCGACCCGAGCCGCCAAGCCGGGACCGGCCAGTGCAGCGCCCCCAGGCCACGTGGCCAGGGAGCCCCCCCGGCCCCGACAGCGGAGCCCGCCACACCCCCAGGGGCCATCCCCCCACCACCCCCCCAACCCCGGCGGGACAGAGAAGGCCCCAGCCGCTGAGCCCCAGACCGGCGCCCCCCCAGACCAGGGGGGGGGGGGGGGGGGGGGGGGGGTCTGGGGCTCAGCGGCTGGGGCCTTCTCTCTAGGAGACACACAGTACTGCAGATAATGAGACGAGTTGGGCGGGGGTTTGGTCAGGGCCTTTGTTCATGAGTCACAGCTTTAATGTGAGTGCAGGAGTGGCGGTCATGGGTTCAGATCGGGTGGTTTTGGGAGGAGCCAATCACCTGGAGGTGGAGGGAGGTAGACTGCAGGTGGTGCAGGCCACAATTAGAGAGACACAGTTTGTATTTATAAATATATATGCACATAATTCACCAGTTCATAGAGCACAGCTACTACAGTCACTGAACAGGCAGCTTAAAAACTACAATAGTAACTCTGTGGTGATTGTGGGCGGGGCTTGGAACTGCACAATCCATCCCTTGGACAGGAACAGTGTTGAGCCTCACCCAAGGGTAGCCTCTCTGTTGGGGAGTGTACTGAGGGAGAACGATCTCATTGACACATGGAGGCAGTGCCACCCTAGGGCCCATCAGTACTCATGGGTGCGCGGGGGGGGGGGGGGGGGGGGGGGGCAGTGTAAGTGCAGCCCGCCTGGACAGGCTCTACACTAATCAAACACACTGTAACAAAGTAAAGACATCTCAAATCATCCCCATTGGTTTTTCAGACCACCATTTGGTGGTAACAGAGTACTGTGTGCCGGGTCGCGCGCTTCGCTGCCCCTACTGGCGACTGAATGTGAAACTGTTGCAGGACAGGGGTTTTGTCGGGGCGTTTGGGGACTTTTGGGAGCAGTGGCAACTCAGGACAGCAGATTTTGAAAACACCTTGAAGTGGTGGGAGGTGGGGAAGAGCCAAATTAAACTTTTTGTGCAGCAGTACACTGCGAACACCCACAAGAATGAGAGGGAGTGTTTAGAGCAGTTGGAGCAAGAGGTGGCCATCTTGGAGGAGGGGGTCGTTATGGGAACTGGGAGCAATGATGCCTTGTCAGACAGGAGGGGGGCACTAAGGAGGTTTATGAATGAAAAGGCCAAAAGGGCGTTGGTGAGGACCAGGATGACAGCTATTTCAGGCATGGATTCACCGACACAGTACTTTTTCAACCTGGAGAGGGGGACTCGGACTAACACTGACCTCATGCACCTGAGACTGGCCAATGGGGAGGTTACATCTGACCCTTCACTGATGAGACAGGAGGCTATAGCCTTCTATACTGAACTGTTCGAGGCCAGTGACTGCAATGCGGACTGTCAGGGACAGATAGTTGTAGAGCTGGAGGAGGCTCAGGCCACAGCTCTGGACTCTCCCATCACTCTGGAGGAGATGACTACTGCAGTACAACAACTCAGCGGTGGACGGGCACCAGGGATCGATGGTCTCCCCCCTGAGTTCTATAAAAAGTTTTGGACTGTGTTGGGGCCTGATCTATACATTGTCCTTACTGCTGCACTGCAGAGGGGGCTACTGCCTGGCAGCTGCACCAGAGCAGTGTTGGTGCTCCTGCCAAAAAAAGGCGACTTGACACTTTTAAAGAACTGGAGACAAGTCTCCCTGTTGTGCGCAGACTACAAGATAATGGCGAAGGTGCTTTCTAACAGGTTGAGGGACAGTCTAGACTCTATAATCCACCAGACACAGACATATTCTATCCCTGGACGTACCATCATGGACAGCCTTTTCCTTATTAGGGACATCATTGGAGTTGCTAAACTGAGGAAACTGGACCTTGGGCTCGTGTCGATAGACCAAGAGAAAGCGTTTGATAGAGTGGACCACCGTTATCTTTTTAACACCATGAGAGCGTTTGGTTTTCCTGCAGCTTTCACGGCTTGGATCGGAACACTGTACGCAGGGGCTACGGTGCTGCTCAGGGTGGGGGGAGGGCTGAGTCGACCTGTGGAGGTGCGGAGGGGCATCAGGCAGGGCTGCCCTCTTTCTGGGATGCTCTATGTTCTAGCTATTGAGCCCCTGCTTCACCAGCTCAGGAGGGGGCTGAGAGGCCTTACGGTGGAACAAGTATCGCAGCCCCTTCACCTCGCAGCGTATGCAGACGACCTCACCATCTGTGTATTGGGACAAGAGGACGCGGACACCGTGGAACAAAAACTTTCTCTTTATGGGCGCGCCTCCTCAGCTAAGGTGAACTGGACCAAGTGCGAGGGGTTTCTGTTGGGTCAGTGGGTCCACCAGACGAGGCCCATCCTTCCTGGAGGATTGCAGTGGAGCACGGAGGGGATTAAGTGCCTGGGCGTGTGCCTGGGAGACGATCAGTTCCAAGCGAAAAACTGGGACGGCCTTGTGGAGAAGGTGAGTGCCCGATTGTCTCGATGGACATGGGTCCAGCCCCAGTTGTCATACAGGGGGAGGGCTCTGGTCGTCAACACTCTGGCTGCCTCCTTTTTGTGGCACCGTTTCACCGTCTTACAGCCTCCGGACTCTGTGGTGGTGAAGATACAGAAGAAGCTGGTGGACTTCTTCTGGGGGGGCTTCCACTGGCGGAGTGCAGCTGTTCTTTATCTTCCGGTGGATGAGGGAGGACAGGGGTTGACAGATCTCTCCAGCCGTGTGGTCGCACTCCGCTTACAGACTGTGCAGCGCCTGCTCTATGGCCAACATCCGCTGTGGGCAGAGTTGGCGGCCGTCTTGCTCCATGGAGTGGGGGGCCTGGACTACGACAAACACCTGTTCCTCTTGGACCTCAAAGGGGTCGACTTGACAGGCACCACGGGGTTCTATCGCTCTGTGCTGAAGGTGTGGAGCTCAGTGCTGTCAATCTCCCGAGAGGAACCATACGGTCGTGCAGGAGAAGAGCCGCTTTTCCATAATCCTGTGGTCAGGAGCGGCATTCTGGAATCTGCTCAGGTGAGACGGGCGTTGGTGTCTTCAGGGGTGACCAGACTAATCGACCTGCGGACGGAGAGAGGCTGGAAGAGTGCTGCCCAGCTGAGCCAGGAGACTGGGATAAGGTCTCAGCGGCTGATTGAGAAGCTGCTGGAGGAGGTCCGGAGAGGGCTCCCCCCACGCTTCAGAGAAGCCCTAGGGACGTGCGGAGTGAGTCCACCTGTCCGCCCTTTGCCCTTCCCTCCACTGTCGGTGCAGGCTGTAGGAGCACAGCAGGGAACAGCTGGCACCCTTCTGTCCTTTTCCATCTTGCCAACAATGGCCACAGTGACAAAGAAGGAGCTGTACATCACTGCGACTAAAGTCCACCATAGAGCTGCGCTGGCTGCCACCCCGGAGTCCAGGTGGTCAGGTGTGTTGGCCCCGGGGTCGTCTCCCAAAGGCAGCTGGAGGTCCCTGTACCGACCTCCGATTGAGAAACGCTGCGCGGATCTCCAGTGGAGGGTGGTGCATGGGGCCGTGGCCACGAACAGACATGTGGCCCACTTTGACCCAAGGTCCGACGGCCACTGCGCTTTTTGCCCGGAGGAGGAAACGTTGGAGCATCTGTGGCTGTCCTGCTCCCGGCTCGCCCCCCTCTTCACTCTACTGAAGCAGTGGGGGGATGAACTGGGCCTGCCGTTCACAAGGGAACTTTTCATTTTTGGCCCAAAGTTCTCGGTGGCTCAGCGAAGAGTGGGAACCCTGACAAACTTTCTAGTGGGCCAAGCGAAGCTCAGCATCTGGATCACGCGGAGTTACCAGATGCGAGGCTCAGGATGCGTCGACCCAGAGCTGATGCTGAGGAGGCTCGTGGGAGTGCGGCTCAGAGTGGAGCACCTCTACGGTACTTTGGTGGGGGGCCTGGAGGACTTCGAGGGGGTCTGGACCATAGGGGGGGTCTTGTGTGTGGTCAGCGGAGGAAGCCTGGTCCTTAATTTTTAACCACAAAGATGTTTTATGTGTTGATCCTTTTTTTATGTGTTGATCCCATCCTGAGTGTTGTTGTTTGTGTGATGTTTGTACTCACAGTGAGTGAATGACGCCTCAATAAACGTTGTGGTAAAGTCAAAGTCTCTCTCTCTCTACTCCCTCTCTCTCTCTCTCTCTCTCTACCACTCTTTTCCTCTCTCTAACACTCTTTTTCTCTCTCTCTCTACCATCTCTCTCTCTCTCTCTCTCTTTATCTCTGTATCTCTCTCTCTCTACCACTCTTTTTCTCTCTCTAACACTCTTTTTCTCTCTCTCTCTTTACCATCTCTCTCTCTCTCTCTCTCTTTATCTCTGTATCTCTCTCTCTACCACTCTTTTTCTCTCTCTAACACTCTTTTTCTCTCTCTCTCTACCATCTCTCTCTCTCTCTCTCTCTTTATCTCTGTATCTCTCTCTCTCTCTCTCTACCACTCTTTCTCTCTCTCTCTCTCTCTCTCTCTACCTACCACTTTTTCTCTCTCTCTACCACTCCTTTTCTCTCTCTCCCTACCACTCTTTTTCTCTCTCTTTCTATCTCTCCCACTCTCTCTCTTTCTCTCTGTATCTCTCTCTCTCTCTCTACATCTCTATAACACTCACTCTTTCACTCTACCTCTATCACTTTCTCTATCACTCACTCTCTCCCTCTCTCTTGCTGTCTTCTCTCTCTCTCCACCCCTCTCTCTCCATCTACCACTCTCTCCCTCTCTCTCACTTTCCACCACTCTCTCTCTCTTCCTCTCCTTCCCTCTTGCTCTGTCCCCCCTCTGTCTCTTGATCTTTCTATCTCTCCCTCTTGCTCTTTTTCTCTACCTCTCTCTTCTACCTCTCTCTCTCCCTCCTCCTTTCACAATCACCCCCACTGTCACTCTTCCGACCTTTGCCTTCCATTTTCTCCTCCCTCACTGTTTCATCTCTCCCTGTTCCCCACCATCTCTTCATCTCTCTCTCTCTCTCTCCCTCTCTCTCCCTCCCTCCATCTCTCTCAGTTTACCAAATAGCGGATGTCACTTTTTCCATTTCCCCCCTAATGGAGGCGGAAACACAGAGGGATGGACGGCGAGGAGGAGGAGGAGATGAAGAGCGATAGATGGGAAGCGAAGGAAGGCGATGAGGAGGGACGGAGAGGTGGCGGGGTAGATTGAACGGACGTGAGAGGAAATGGAGAAGACGGAGAGAATGACGGGTGATGATGGACAGAGCGGAGAGGGAGGAGAACGCCGCGAAGTCATCCAGGAGAACCGGGATGGAGGGATGGAGTGAAAGAGGGGAAGACTTCGGGACAAACTGTTCGTTCAAAAGGAAGAAACTGACGAAACCTCCTGCTACAAAACCTGAAAGCCCTAAAGTTAGTTTGTAGATTTACCGTATTTTCTGGACTAAATCAAACTTTTTTGTTGGTTTTTTTGGCTCCTCATGTGATTTATTTATCAAAATGTGTGGTTTAATCACTGGTGGGAAAGGATTTTTCGTTTTTTTTTTTTAATAATTAAAAAGTGATTCTGAAATCTGTGTGGAATCAATTGCTTCAGGGAACTTTTCCACTTGTGAGCAGAAGAAGATCGACACCAGAAACTCAGACGATCAAAGGCTTCGTCCGCATTTTACAGCAGGATGATTTAATCCAGTGTCTTTGGAAACATCTGGAGTCACACCACCACCCGGAAATGTTAAAATGTTAAACTCTGTAGCCTCTATTAACAATAAAAAGTCTTTCTCATCAAAGTTTTATCAACAGGAATCCAGTAAATCCAGAAAGCAATGACTTTTTTTAATAGTGACTCCCTCAGTGTGAAACCTGGACCTGATGGATGAAGAGCTGAGATCCTGGTTTTCAAAAACTTCTCCATCACTGTCACTGACACAGTACTTTGATACAAGATGGTAGCAGGAGGTGGAGATGAACCACACTGACGTCTGTCACTTTACATTTCACCGGCAAAGTTCTGTGCTGCCCTCTAGTGGTGAAGAGTATTTATACAGGATTACTCTGCAACACACTGTCGCTGTGAGAGCAAAGGTTTTTTTTAGAAAGAAATGTGGAATTGTATAGTTTCCCACGGCTCACCTGACGAGATCTGGAGGAAACACCAGTGGTTGAAAAACACTGGTCTAATCTACACGTGATGGTTATGCTAGTTTGTTTTGTTTTGTTTTTTTGTAACTTTCTCTGGATTAGTTTGGTGCTGCTGTTGGCATTGGGTGCAGTTTTTGATTGTAAAGTGTTGACAGGGGTTCAAACCTGCAGGAAACACTGGGAGACGATGTGACGGTGAAGCTGCTCAGCGTCTCAATGTGTTGTGGTTGTTGATCAGCTGCCATGTTGGTGTGGATGAAGTACTGGTGCATAGTAGAGGCCTTACATTGGATTCTGATTGTGTACTTACTGTAGGACATAATGTGTGTATGTGTGTGTGGGACTGGCCCTGATAATCCATCTACGACCACCAGATGTCACTTTATTGACCCATAATCTGAAATTATATAGAAGAAGATGCTCTATAATCTGGATTAGTTGAGGTAAAGGCCCCGTGTACAGTTTTTTCCAGTACAAAGATATTATTCTTTTATTGTTTCAGAAAAGTTTTCCCACATTTTGAAAATAACATCCGTTTACATGGGAACACCAGAAATGCTGAAAACAACGCAGCTTTGTGTGTCTGCAGTCGCCCTTATACCTGTTACCGTGACAACACCAGAACATGAAAGCTCACTGTGAACATCAAAGCCGTGGATCATGTTACTACTTCAGTTGTGAAGTTCAAAGCCGTGGATCATGTTATGCCGTGTTTGTGAACATGAAAGCCTTGGATCATGTTATGATGTCATGTGAACATGAAAGTTTTGATGTCAGCAGGTATAAAAGCCCACAAGGTTCCAGAGGTGTTCAGTTCCTCTCAGAGACAGATCGATACAACATTGCAGTGGAGAGCAGCTTTACGAGCTTTACGACTTGCAAGTCAAAACGTGTCACAGGATTTTACTTCAGGAATGGAAAGCGCACAGCAGACGACTGCAGGACACAGTTGTGATGCAATCAAACAATTGAAAAACGAGCTGAGCTTTTACAGAAAGTTGAGCAACGACCAGATGGAGGATTACATGAAGCTCTGGCGTCGATGAAGGAGCGTGGAGGAAGACCGAGAACAACTGGCCTGAGCTCTGGAGGGGTCTAAAGGGGACCTGGAGGGGGAAGTGGACACTCAGGTGGAGGACAGAGTTGAAGACGGATCGGGAGTGCATTGCCAGTGCAAGAAGGATCTCGGCCAGCTTCCTCCAGTCGTCTGCAGCTTGAAAGAGGACGATGAGAAGCTGCTGAAAGAGGAGGAGGAGTTGAGCAGCCGGGTCGGAGCTCTGGAGTTAGAAGTGGACGCCCTCAAAAGTGCCTTGGACAGTAAGGAGACGGAGTGTGGCGATCTAAAGAAGGAACTGAAGGAAATGGATGAGGATGTAACAACCGTCAGGACCAACCTGGAGACATTCCTGGATCAACTGGAGGAGTCCAAGGCTGAGGAGGAGAGGTCCAAGGCTGAACTGGAAGAGTCCAAGGCTGAACTGGAGAGGACGATGGAAACCAAGCTGAAGGAAGCAGCTGAGGAGAAATCCGCCCTGCAGTCTGAGTACGAGGAGGAAGTCAGTCAACTTTCTTCAGTCGTCTCCAGTCTGAAAGACGAGAATGAGAAGCTGCTGAAACAGAGGGAGGAGGTTCAGGCCTTGGAAAAGAGTCTCCAGTTAGAAAGAGAAGAAAATGAGAGGAAGTTGCAGGAGAAAGACGGCGAAATCAATGAGCTGTGGTTCACCATGTGTCATGAGGCAGAGCTGCACCAGGACTACAAACAGGACTGTGTCATCAACAATCACACGCTCATATTGGAAGTGGTAACCCTCAGAAATGGCCTGGAACTCAAGGAGACCGAGTGCGAGGACCTCAAAAAGGAAGTGCAGGAACTGAAGGACGATATAACGACCATCAGGACCGACCTGGAGACGTACGTGGATCAACTGGAGGAGTCCATAGCTGAGGAGGACAGGTCCAAGACCGAACTGGAGAGGACGATGGAAACCAAGCTGAAGGAAGCAGCTGAGGAGAAATCCGCCCTGCAGTCTGCGTACGAGGAGGAAGTCAGTCAACTTTCTTCAGCCGTCTCCAGTCTGAAAGACGAGAATGAGAAGCTGCTGAAACAGAAGGAGGAGGTTCAGGCCTTGGAAAAGAGTCTCCAGTCACAAAGTGAAGAAACTGAGACGAGGTTACAGGAGAGAGCTGAACAAATGGCTCCGCTGCTGCAGGCCTATCATAATCAGGTACAAAAGTACCAAGAACACATGGGCGACTGTGAGGAGAAAACTCATGACCTTCAGTTAGAAGTGGACGTCCTCAAAAGTGCCTTGGACAGTAAGGAGACGGAGTGTGGCGATCTAAAGAAGGAACTGAAGGAAATGGATGAGGATGTAGCAACCGTCAGGACCTACTGGGAAACATTCCAGGATCAACTGGAGGAGTCCAAGGCTGAGGAGGAGAGGTCCAAGGCTGAACTGAAGAGGTCCAAGGCCGAACTGGAGTGGTCCAAGGCCGAACTGAAAGAGTCCAAGGCCGAACTGGAAGAGTTCAAGGCCGAACTGGAAGAGTCCAAGGCCGAACTGGAGAGGACGATGAAAACCAAGCTGAAGGAAGCAGCTGAGGAGAAATCCGCCCTGCAGTCTGAGTACGAGGAGGAAGTCAGTCAACTTACTTCATTCGTCTCCAGTCTGAAAGACGAGAATGAGAAGCTGCTGAAACAGAAGGAGGAGGTTCAGGCCTTGGAAAACAGTTTTCAGTTAGAAAGAGAAGAAAATGAGAGGAAGTTGCAGGGGAAAGACGACGAAATCAATGAGCTGTCATACGCATTGAATGAGGCAGAGCTGGACGAGATGTTTCTCTTAGATGGATGTGCCACCAACATTCACAAGCTCGAATTGAAACTGGAAACCATCACAAAAAGGGTGGACAAGAAACTCTCGTTAGATAGAGAAGAAACTGAGCAGAAGTTGAAGGAGCGAGACGACAAAATCAATGAGCTGTCGTACGCCTTGAGTCATCAGGCAGATCTGCACGATGACTACATAGAGGTCAGTGTCACCAACACTCACGAGGTCGAATTGAAAGTGGAAACCCTCACAAATGACCTGGAACTCAAGGACACTGAGTGCGAGAACCTCAAAAAGGAAGTGCAGGAACTGAAGGACGATGTAACGACCATCAGGACCAACTTAGAGATGTCCCAGGATATACTAGAGAAGTCCAAGGCTGCTTTGGAGATGAAACAAGTACAGTGGCACTTTGAACTCCAATACAAGGACCAACGGCTGAGAGACAAGGTTCAGGAGGTTCGGACCTTGGAAAAGATTCTCCGGTTAGAAAGAGAAAAAAATGAGAGAGACGACAAAATCAATGACCTGGAACTCAAGGAGACCGAGTGCGAGGACCTCAAAAAGGAAGTGCAGGAACTGAAGGACGATGTAACGACCACCAGGACCAACCGCTCAAGCTAACGGCTAGCGGCTCCCGCCGCCCATGTTCCTTTCCTCCTCTCTCGGTCTCTTCCAGGCTCAATCTTTCATCAAGGCTCATAAAACGCCGACTATAACTTCAAAACACTGTAAAAACTTGGATATTTAAGAGGGAAACACAACAAAATATAAACACAACAGATCAAGATCTGCACAACTCTTGACGTCACGCCCACGAAGAAGGATTCCCCAGACTTCCTCGGCTGGAGATTCAAAATTCAAATAACTTTGTTATGCGACAACAGTGGTGGGGCAGAGTTGGAGGAACCTTACAAGTAGAACCCCAACTATCGTTTTTTGCAAAGTAGTGTTTTGCATTTCACGAGGCCTTTAAACAGCTGGTGAACAGAGAGCCCCCGAGTGGTGAGACCTTAGAGCATTAGTGCTATTGTGGTGTTTCTCCGGCGCCTCCTACGGGCCTGGCTGATGTACTACAGCAGTTTGAGTATTTGCGATTGCCACCGGCCTCTCCTCAAAGGCCGTGGGGTCAAAGGTCAAAGGTGACCGTTTTGCCTTGAAGCAGTTGTTGAACTTCTTGGAGACGAAGAAGAGGATGATGGGTTTGATGCAGGAGTTGACGGTGGCCATGTTGACGCTGAAGTAGTCCAGGACCAGCAGGAAGCTGCAACGACAGGCCGCAACCTGAGTCTGGGGGCTCCCGTTGCCACGGCAACAGGTTTAGGTGAAAACACGCATAAGCACGCACGCAAAAAAAAATATTGGGTTTCGGGGCGTCTGTTTCCATGACGACGGACGAAAACACAATATTTTGTTCCCAAAGGTGGAA
The DNA here is from genome assembly GCF_963422515.1 of Blennius ocellaris. Lineage (NCBI taxonomy): Eukaryota > Metazoa > Chordata > Actinopteri > Blenniiformes > Blenniidae > Blennius > Blennius ocellaris. Next base: position 30,652,878 of record NC_137652.1, on the reverse strand, counting down.
CTTTTTAATTCTCGTAAATTAAAAAAAAAAAACATCGTTAAAAATATCTTATACTATACTATATAGAGACAGCTCATGCTGCTTCCAAAGATGACCGCTTATTAATATAGTTAAAGAGATTAAAAATGGAGTTGCATGAAATAATTGAACACAAAACATAATTTCAACTCCAGAGATTACGCTGGGAGAACTTTGAACATGGAAATAAATCCAGCAAACTCTGAGCCAATCAGTTAAAACCAAATAAAGAAAAGTGTTCAATCCCCTCAGTTAAAACTCAAAATGGTGAAATCCCTTGTGACCCTCAAAAAATAAATACTACTGTCAGAGAATTTTATAGAAAACTTTACTCTTCACAAATTGACCTTCACAATCTGAACTAGAGACTTTCTGAACAGTTGACCTCCAAAATTAAAAGACGAGCAGATCCAAGGCCTGGAAGCTTCTATATCAGTAGAAGAACTGCATGAATCTCTCAAGCTCCAGGACCTGATGGTATAGCTCCAGGACCTGATGGTAAAGCTCCAGGACCTGATGGTAAACCTCCAGGACCTGATGGTAAAGCTCCAGGACCTGATGGTAAAGCTCCAGGACCTGATGGTAAACCTCCAGGACCTGATGGTAAAGCTCCAGGACCTGACGGTAAAGCTCCAGGACCTGATGGTAAAGCTCCAGGACCTGACGGTAAAGCTCCAGCACATGTCTGATGGTAAAGCTCCAGGACCTGATGGTAAAGCTCCAGGACCTGACGGTAAAGCTTCAGGACCTGACGGTAAAGCTCCAGGACCTGACGGTAAAGCTTCAGGACCTGACGGTAAAGCTCCAGGACCTGATGGTAAAGCTCCAGGACCTGACGGTAAAGCTCCAGGACCTGACGGTAAAGCTCCAGGACCTGACGGTAAAGCTCTAGGACCTGACGGTAAAGCTTCAGGACCTGATGGTAAAGCTCCAGGACCTGACGGAAAAGCTTCAGGACCTGATGGTAAAGCTCCAGGACCTGATGGTAAAGCTCCAGGACCTGACGGTAAAGCTCCAGCACATGTCTGACGGTAAAGCTCCAGGACCTGATGGTAAAGCTCCAGGACCTGACGGTAAAGCTCCAGCACATGTCTGATGGTAAAGCTCCAGGACCTGATGGTAAAGCTCCAGGACATGACGGTAAAGCTCCAGGACCTGATGGTAAAGCTTCAGGACCTGACGGTAAAGCTCCAGGACCTGACGGTAAAGCTCCAGGACCTGACGGTAAAGCTCCAGCACATGTCTGATGGTAAAGCTCCAGGACCTGATGTTAAAGCTCCAGGACCTGACGTTAAAGCTCCAGGACCTGATGGTAAAGCTCCAGGACATGATGGTAAAGCTCCAGCACATGTCTGATGGTAAAGCTCCAGGACCTGATGGTAAAGCTCCAGGACCTGATGGTAAACCTCCAGGACCTGATGGTAAAGCTCCAGGACCTGACGGTAAAGCTCCAGGACCTGATGGTAAAGCTCCAGGACCTGACGGTAAAGCTCCAGCACATGTCTGATGGTAAAGCTCCAGGACCTGATAGTAAAGCTCCAGGACCTGACGGTAAAGCTTCAGGACCTGACGGTAAAGCTCCAAGACCTGACGGTAAAGCTCCAGGACCTGACGGAAAAGCTCCAGGACCTGATGGTAAAGCTCTAGCACATGTCTGATGGTAAAGCTCCAGGACCTGATGGTAAAGCTCCAGGACCTGATGGTAAACCTCCAGGACCTGATGGTAAAGCTCCAGGACCTGACGGTAAAGCTCCAGGACCTGACGGTAAAGCTCCAGCACATGTCTGATGGTAAAGCTCCTGGACCTGACGGTAAAGCTCCAGGACCTGATGGTAAAGCTCCAGGACCTGACGGTAAAGCTCCTGGACCTGACGGTAAAGCTCCAGGACCTGACGGTAAAGCTCCAGGACCTGATGGTAAAGCTCTAGGACCTGACGGTAAAGCTTAAGGACCTGATGTAAAGCTCCAGGACCTGACGGTAAAGCTCCAGGACCTGACGGTAAAGCTCTAGGACCTGGTGGTAAAGCTTAAGGACCTGATGGTAAAGCTCCAGGACCTGACGGTAAAGCTTAAGGACCTGATGGTAAAGCTCCAGGACCTGACGGTAAAGCTCCAGTACCTGACGGTAAAGCTCCAGGACCTGACGGTAAAGCTTAAGGACCTGGTGGTAAAGCTCCAGGACCTGAGGGTAAAGCTCCAGGACCTGACGGTAAAGCTCCAGGACCTGGTGGTAAAGCTCCAGGACCTGACGGTAAAGCTCCTGGACCTGACGGTAAAGCTCCAGGACCTGACGGTAAAGCTCCAGGACCTGACGGTAAAGCTCCTGGACCTGGAGAATACACTACGGAATTTTACAAAGAATTTTGGCCGTTATTCTCACCAATTTGCGGAAATTAAAAACAGTTGAGGAAATTAAAGAATCTTTATCTCTCCCCCCACATATGAACTGTGCAAATATCAGTCTACTTCTTAAACCAGATAAAGATCCTACACTACATCTAGCTATCGCCCAATATCACTAATCAATGTAGATCTTAAAATAATCAGTAAAACCTTAGCAAGCAGTATAGAAAAATTACACCCCACATCATACACCCTGATCAAACTGGTTCATTAAAGGACGACACTCCACTAACAACACACACAGATTAATTAATCTTATAGACCACTCCACTAACAACACACACA
>NC_137652.1:30470172-30645172 GCF_963422515.1 Blennius ocellaris | reverse complement strand
TCTGCAAAGCCAATCGAATCAGGACAAACTGTGTGAGTGACTCCAGTTGATTCAGTTCTGAGACTTTCCCAACCTGAATAAACCAGAACGTTGTCGCAACATTTTCGCCCTTTTTAACAAGTTTGTTGCAGAACTTGAAGCTTCAATGACACGTTCTCTCTGGATTTCTATCTTCTGCTGTTCCTGTTGAAGTTTGCAGTAATTCTTCCTCTGTGCCGTCCCGCTTGGTTCAGTGTTTGGTTTGAAACGTTGGACCATGAGTTTCAGGGGTTTGCTGCACTTTTGCTGCAACTTGAGAATTATTCAGCTGAAGCTGAAAGAAAAGACATTCATGGAAACAGTGGTGGTTTTTCTTTCACATATTTTGCACTTTATATCAAATATTTGCATAAAATAAGGTTAGATTATTTGTATTAATTTGTGTGAGGCTGAAATGTGCTTCCAGCTGGTTCAGCACAGCAGGATTTAAAATGTTGTCTTGGGCAAATCAAACCCATAAAACACAATCATGGTATTGTGTTGGTGAGAAACGTGACTCTAGGACAGGCTTATCAGTGCTATCAGCTTTCTTCTCTGATGTTTCCTCATTGTGGGTGAGATCAGACACGATCAGTCCAAAGTGCTTTGACTGCTGTGGCTCTTCCTGCAGCCCTGTGTGTATATAAAGAAGAGCTCAGCCTCCTCTTCATCACTGCTTCGCCTCAACTTCACCTCACAGGTAAGACACACTCTGTCTCCTTCTGTGTGAGACATTGACTTCCTGCTTGCTCTGACCATGTCCACCCGCTCTCACTGCCCACAGCTATTACGTCACTTTGTTCCTCTTCGTCCTCATCATCATCATCATCATGAAGACTCTCCTCATCCTGTCTGTGTTGCTCAGTGGTCTTCTTGCTGCCACGGCAGCTGCAGGTCAGAACATTTCTCTCTGACACTTTGTTGGCTTTCTGAGACAACAGGAGGATTTCAGAAGGAAACACAGTTTGTGATTTTGACAGAAATTCACCTTTATATACTTTTTGCCTCTTTTATTAAACTTTGGCGTCTCATTCAGTCATTTGAATGCTGTTTTCTTTGTTTCACAAATCTTTGTTTTAAATACTCTGCGCTTGTAAATAAAAGAAAAGTCAGGCTTCCCTCTAGTGGTGGGTGGTGGTCATGACAGGAACAGTGAAGGGACTCCAGAGGATTGAAGATGAAGAGATCTGCACTGCAGAGCAGCTTAGTTTGAAAAAAACAAACAAACGAAACAAATCCTGTAGTAATAATAAAGTTAGGCACATAATACAAAGAGTTGTTTCCGACCGATGCGCTGCAGATAAAACCAGAGATAATACATATTCCTACTAATCACACTGATGCTGTTTCCAGTTGGAGCTGCTGAAGCTGCACCGAAGGAGCAGCCTGAGAACATCCAGGGTGAGCTGCTTCCACACACACACTTCACACTTCATCACTGTTTGGACAGGCTGGAACTAAACTGCTCTTTTCTTTTCTGCTCTCAGTGGTGGAAGAAGTTTCTGCAGGTAAAAAGCTGGAAGGTTCATTCATCTTGTGTCCTGGTGGAAAGGCTGAGATCATGATGAGACTTTCTTCTTGTGCTTCTTCTCAGGTGAAGAGCCTGAGCTGATCTCTCCTGAAGAGGAGGCCTCATCCCCTGAAGGTCTGCTGTCTCCTATTAAACACTGACTGTGTCCCTTCAGTCTGATCACGATGTGTCTCTGTCCCAGCAATGAGCTCATCTCCTGTCTGCTTCACAGGTCGGTTCTACTTCTGTCCCGCTGGTTGGCACAGATTCAGGGATGCCTGTTTCCTCTATGTTCGCAGTGCCTATACATGGAACAGTGCTGAAGTAAGTCCAACTCTTTGTTCTCTCTGGGTTTGTTTTGGTAGATTGATGTTACATCATGAGGAAACTAGAGCTCTGTTGGGAAGTAATGAATCAATGAACACGTGAATTCAATTTCTAGAATCAGAGTCAGTTTTACAAGTTGTCAGCTGGTTTGCTTTTACAAATGTAAATAACCAGCAGAACCTGTTCCCAACAGTTCAGAGACAACATAGTAGTCTGAGCTGCCACTAACTTACCCTGAACACAAGTTCTGAGTTATCATCAGTTCCAAGTTGTAACTCACAGCCTCAAGTCACACAAGTTATTTTCATGGCCACAAAGTTTCCTCCTGCAGCCTCAGTTCTGATTGAGCAATCACTCTTTGTGTGTAGTTATTTTTTCCATCATTCAGTCACCCATCTGCCTTTAACTGAGGTTTTACTTTAAATCACCATGAACTGGTCTTTCTTATACCAACACAATATACTGGTGGTTCTTCTCAGGTTTTGATGCATTCATATCACAGCTCTGAATCAGATCACAAGTATTGTGTGACACTGAACTCAAATGAGTTTGACACTCATGAATTAGAGAAAAGCAGCTCAGTGCTTCCTCACAGTGATGTTTCCAGTCAAGACAGTGTCATGTGGAGTCGTTGTGATCCTTTCATGAAGGTTGATATCTCTTCCTCCAGGCTAACTGTGTCAGAAATGGAGGCTCCTTGGCTTCTGCTCGTGATTCATTCGACTACAATTTCCTGCAAGACTTCACCCTGAGAGAAGGAGGCTCCACCGTCTGGATAGGAGGATTCTACTTCCAGGTTATTAGAGCAGCACACACAGTCTCCACCGCCTCCACACACCCACCAGTCACACTGTTTGTATAGAAGCATCCAGCAGCACCAGTGACAGTCTGCTGTGTTCTGCTTGATGTCTCCTGTATGCAGGCCTGGAGATGGGTGGACCAGAGCCCCTTCAGCTACTCCAACTGGCAATCACACCTGTCAGCCACCGCTAACCCATGTATCTACCTGAACACCAGAGGTGAACCTTAACATTCCTATCTGCATGCTGACACTGTCTGTTGCATCACAAATCAGTCAGTGTGATGTTGTTTCTTCAAAACTGATGGATGAACCTTGTTTCTTCCAGCCGGCTGGTCCAATGCTTCCTGTGGAGGTGGACGGCCGTCTATCTGTGCCAAGAAAATTACTTCCTGCTGAACCTGATGCCTTTCTTTGTGAAACATTGTGTTTATTTTTATGTTGCTGCAAATCAGAATTGTACAGAGGCCAAAGGCCTGCAGTGATTTCATTTTTTCTGTGGAATACATGTAACAAATAAAAACTGTTGTATGGACTGTGGTGATTTTAAATTGTGGTGATTTATTTTAAGTCTGAAGCTTAAATGTAGAAAAGAATGTCTTCATCATTGATAACATTATAATCAATGTTTGATCATGTGCTGCTGAAAACGTTGGGAACTCGTTCTAGAACATACAGCACCATATGTTGTTTTCTGCTCACGTCAAGCTCCATTCCACAACAACATACATATTACATATTCTCTCACAGTATTTCATCATGAATGAATCAGACAGTCGCCGGCCTGCATATTAAAACTTGTGTAATATCAACATGTGCAATTGTAAAAACAATCCCCTCTACAAATATGTAAAATGGCAACAAGTTCAATACACAATACAACAGAAGTGCACAATATAAATGTCTGGTGTTTGCCTGGTGCTGTTCATGGTGATTTAGCTATAGCTCTATCTAGTTCTTGCACTGTAAAAGGAGTATCCATTAACTGGTCCCCTGGTATGGGTCCACCAACAATGTTAGAATTAACCCCCTGAGTCTGGTCTCTGCTATATTTCTATACTTCTCTGACAAATTATTGCTACATTGAATTTGGCAAATGTTTTAACCATTAAATCAGCTTTGTCTTGGTCACTGCTGTTATGTCCCCCTGTTCAACAACAGGGTATGAGTGTTCCCTTCTCATCCCTCTCATCATTTGCCACACATTCCTATATCATGTCACAGTATGTCCTCCATCTCTCTTTCTTTGCCTGCTTTGCCTGACAACTTTCCTTACTTGTGCTTGAGCTCTTTTAGATTCTAACAAATTCAGCATGTTGTGCATTCTTCTGAGAACTTGAAAAGCTTTATTTCTTAACGTCACTGCCTCGGTACATCCCTCTGTCCACCAAGGCACTTTGAACTTGACCTTTTTACTCAACTCTCCTTTACTTGGAGGGATAGCCATTTCCGCTGATCTCATCATGACCTCCCTTAGCTTACCATCAGCATCCTCTATATCTGGATTCAAATCAGCCTCATCTATATCCCTTTCACATCAATACTTAAAAACTTCCCATTTACCAAATAGCCACCTCTCCTTCATTTCTTCCCCCCATCTTCTTTATTTAAATAAACGCTACACAGAACTAGATGATGATCCCTACCTATTGTGGAATCCTCCCTCAGCTCCCGATTGGGACAGGTGGAATTTGGATAAAACGTTAGGCAGACTCTCTTGAAGCGAACAGGTCGACTACTGCTCAGCCCAAGCAACGCCACATCTCCTGGACTACCTGAGGATGTGGGCCCCCGCTCGACATGATGTCCACTGCTGTGTTTGACAGTCCTGGCACATGTAGGGCTCTGAGTGAGCAAAAGAGTGGGTGAGCCCACTTCCACAGCTGGGTTGCCAGCTTGATGCTGCTGTACGCTGCACTCACAGTACTGTCTGTCATGACCATGACATGGAAACCTCTCAGCCTTGGCAGGACTTGCCGAAGTGCAAGGGAGACAGCTTTCATTTCCAGTACATTTCTGTGCTGGGTGACCCAATGGCCAGTCCAGAGCTCTCTGACCCCGCAGCCTTCGTGCACAGTGGCCAGCCTAGAAGAGACACATCGGTGAAGACGAGCTAGTGATAGATCACGGTTCCTAGAGCACTCCCTTTTCGTATATTGGCCGAGTCCCTCCACCAGTGAAGGGCCTTGTGTAGTTCCTGAGAAACCACCACTGGGGTCCAGTGGGACCTCTGTGGACAAAGGCCTGTTCTCAACAGCACCTTTGTACAGGCCACATATGCAGGAGACTGAGAGGGACTACCTGCACCATGGCGGTCATTCCCACATGGAAAGAACCTATATAAGGATATATGCACATATATGAAACCTATATGCAGCATATATGCACATATATGACAATATATATGCTGTATATATGCACATTTATGCACATATATGACCATATATATGCTGCATATATGCAGCATTTATGTGCATATATGCACATATATGACAATATATATGACCATATATATGCTGCATATATGCACATATATGCACATATATGACCACATATATGCTGCATATATGCATATATATGCCACATATAGGCAAAATTGATATATATGACAATATATATGCTGCATATATGCACATAAATGCTGCATATATGCACATATATGACCATATATATGCTGCATATATGCACATATATGACAATATATATGACCATATATATGCTGCATATATGCACATATATGCATATATATGCCACATATAGGCAAAATTGATATATATGACAATATATATGCAGCATTTATGTGCATATATGCACATATATGACCATATATATGCTGCATATATGCACATATATGACAATATATATGACCATATATATGCTGCATATATGCACATATATGACCACATATATGCTGCATATATGCACATATATGCACATATATGACAATATATATATGACCATATATATGTTGCATATATGCACATATATGCACATATATGACCACATATATGCTGCATATATGCATATATATGCCACATATAGGCAAAATTGAGGTGCATATATGTGAATATACAGGCCATATAGGTCTCCTGTACTGCTTCTTTATTTCCACATATATATATAGCCCATCCCACATGGACAGAACCTATATGAGGATATATGCACATATATGAAACCTATATGCAGCATATATGTGCATATATGCTGCATATATGACAATATATTTGCTGCATATATATTCGCATATATATGCAGCATATATGCACAGAAATGCTGCATAATGCACATATATGACAATATATGCTGCATATATATGCGAATATATATGCAGCATATATGACCCTGCCAGGGTCGCGTAGGGTTAAAATGTCAGACAGGTAAGAAGAACCAGGGCCCTCCAGGGTTACTAGAGTTAAAATATCAGACAGGTAAGAAGAACCAGGGCCCTCCAGGGTTACTAGAGTTAAAATATCAGACAGGTAAGAAGAACCAGGGCCCTCCAGGGTACGAGAGTTAAAATATCAGACAGGTAAGAAGAACCAGGGCCCTCCATGGTCACTAGAGTTAAAATATCAGACAGGTAAGAAGAACCAGGGCCCTCCATGGTCACTAGAGTTAAAATATCAGACAGGTAAGAAGAACCAGGGCCCTCCAGGGTCACTAGAGTTAAAATATCAGACAGGTAAGAAGAACCAGGGCCCTCCAGGGTCACTAGAGTTAAAATATCAGACAGGTAAGAAGAACCAGGGCCCTCCAGGGTTACTAGAGTTAAAATATCAGACAGGTAAGAAGAACCAGGGCCCTCCAGGGTCACTAGAGTTAAAATATCAGACAGGTAAGAAGAACCAGGGCCCTGCCAGGGTTACTAGAGTTAAAATATCAGACAGGTAAGAAGAACCAGGGCCCTCCAGGGTCACTAGAGTTAAAATATCAGACAGGTAAGAAGAACCAGGGCCCTCCAGGGTCACTAGAGTTAAAATATCAGACAGGTAAGAAGAACCAGGGCCCTCCAGGGTTACTAGAGTTAAAATATCAGACAGGTAAGAAGAACCAGGGCCCTCCAGGGTCACTAGAGTTAAAATATCAGACAGGTAAGAAGAACCAGGGCCCTGCCAGGGTTACTAGAGTTAAAATATCAGACAGGTAAGAAGAACCAGGGCCCTCCAGGGTCACTAGAGTTAAAATATCAGACAGGTAAGAAGAACCAGGGCCCTCCAGGGTCACTAGAGTTAAAATATCAGACAGGTAAGAAGAACCAGGGTCACTAGAGTTAAAATATCAGACAGGTAAGAAGAACCAGGGCCCTCCAGGGTCACTAGAGTTAAAATATCAGACAGGTAAGAAGAACCAGGGCCCTGCCAGGGTCACTAGAGTTAAAATATCAGACAGGTAAGAAGAACCAGGGCCCTCCAGGGTCACTAGAGTTAAAATATCAGACAGGTAAGAAGAACCAGGGCCCTGCCAGGGTCACTAGAGTTAAAATATCAGACAGGTAAGAAGAACCAGGGCCCTCCAGGGTCACTAGAGTTAAAATATCAGACAGGTAAGAAGAACCAGGGCCCTCCAGGGTCACTAGAGTTAAAATATCAGACAGGTAAGAAGAACCAGGGCCCTCCAGGGTCACTAGAGTTAAAATATCAGACAGGTAAGAAGGACCAGGGTCACTAGAGTTAAAATATCAGACAGGTAAGAAGAACCAGGGTCACTAGAGTTAAAATATCAGACAGGTAAGAAGAACCAGGGCCCTCCAGGGTCACTAGAGTTAAAATATCAGACAAGTAAGAAGAACCAGGGCCCTCCAGGGTCACTAGAGTTAAAATATCAGACAGGTAAGAAGAACCAGGGCCCTGCCAGGGTCACTAGAGTTAAAATATCAGACAGGTAAGAAGAACCAGGGCCCTCCAGGGTCACTAGAGTTAAAATATCAGACAGGTAAGAAGAACCAGGGCCCTGCCAGGGTCACTAGAGTTAAAATATCAGACAGGTAAGAAGAACCAGGGCCCTGCCAGGGTCACTAGAGTTAAAATATCAGACAGGTAAGAAGAACCAGGGCCCTCCAGGGTCACTAGAGTTAAAATATCAGACAGGTAAGAAGAACCAGGGCCCTCCAGGGTCACTAGAGTTAAAATATCAGACAGGTAAGAAGAACCAGGGTCCTCCAGGGTCACTAGAGTTAAAATATCCGACAGGTAAGAAGAACCAGGGCCCTCCAGGGTCACTAGAGTTAAAATGTCAGACAGGTAAGAAGGACCAGGGTCACTAGAGTTAAAATATCAGACAGGTAAGAAGAACCAGGGTCACTAGAGTTAAAATATCAGACAGGTAAGAAGAACCAGGGTCCTCCAGGGTCACTAGAGTTAAAATATCAGACAGGTAAGAAGAACCAGGGCCCTCCAGGGTCACTAGAGTTAAAATATCAGACAGGTAAGAAGAACCAGGGTCCTCCAGGGTCACTAGAGTTAAAATATCAGACAGGTAAGAAGAACCAGGGTCCTCCAGGGTCACTAGAGTTAAAATATCAGACAGGTAAGAAGAACCAGGACCTCCAGGGTCACTAGAGTTAAAATGTCAGACAGGTAAGAAGAACCAGGGTCCTCCAGGGTCACTAGAGTTAAAATATCAGACAGGTAAGAAGAACCAGGACCTCCAGGGTCACTAGAGTTAAAATATCAGACAGGTAAGAAGAACCAGGACCTCCAGGGTCACTAGAGTTAAAATATCAGACAGGTAAGAAGAACCAGGGTCACTAGAGTTAAAATATCAGACAGGTAAGAAGAACCAGGGCCCTCCAGGGTCACTAGAGTTAAAATATCAGACAGGTAAGAAGAACCAGGGCCCTGCCAGGGTCACTAGAGTTAAAATATCAGACAGGTAAGAAGAACCAGGGCCCTCCAGGGTCACTAGAGTTAAAATATCAGACAGGTAAGAAGAACCAGGGCCCTGCCAGGGTCACTAGAGTTAAAATATCAGACAGGTAAGAAGAACCAGGGCCCTCCAGGGTCACTAGAGTTAAAATATCAGACAGGTAAGAAGAACCAGGGCCCTCTAGGGTCACTAGAGTTAAAATATCAGACAGGTAAGAAGAACCAGGGCCCTCCAGGGTCACTAGAGTTAAAATATCAGACAGGTAAGAAGGACCAGGGTCACTAGAGTTAAAATATCAGACAGGTAAGAAGAACCAGGGTCACTAGAGTTAAAATATCAGACAGGTAAGAAGAACCAGGGCCCTCCAGGGTCACTAGAGTTAAAATATCAGACAAGTAAGAAGAACCAGGGCCCTGCCAGGGTCACTAGAGTTAAAATATCAGACAGGTAAGAAGAACCAGGGCCCTGCCAGGGTCACTAGAGTTAAAATATCAGACAGGTAAGAAGAACCAGGGCCCTCCAGGGTCACTAGAGTTAAAATATCAGACAGGTAAGAAGAACCAGGGCCCTCCAGGGTCACTAGAGTTAAAATATCAGACAGGTAAGAAGAACCAGGGTCCTCCAGGGTCACTAGAGTTAAAATATCCGACAGGTAAGAAGAACCAGGGCCCTCCAGGGTCACTAGAGTTAAAATGTCAGACAGGTAAGAAGGACCAGGGTCACTAGAGTTAAAATATCAGACAGGTAAGAAGAACCAGGGTCACTAGAGTTAAAATATCAGACAGGTAAGAAGAACCAGGGTCCTCCAGGGTCACTAGAGTTAAAATATCAGACAGGTAAGAAGAACCAGGGCCCTCCAGGGTCACTAGAGTTAAAATATCAGACAGGTAAGAAGAACCAGGGTCCTCCAGGGTCACTAGAGTTAAAATATCAGACAGGTAAGAAGAACCAGGGTCCTCCAGGGTCACTAGAGTTAAAATATCAGACAGGTAAGAAGAACCAGGACCTCCAGGGTCACTAGAGTTAAAATGTCAGACAGGTAAGAAGGACCAGGGTCACTAGAGTTAAAATGTCAGACAGGTAAGAAGGACCAGGGTCACTAGAGTTAAAATATCAGACAGGTAAGAAGAACCAGGGTCACTAGAGTTAAAATATCAGACAGGTAAGAAGAACCAGGGCCCTCCAGGGTCACTAGAGTTAAAATATCAGACAGGTAAGAAGAACCAGGGTCACTAGAGTTAAAATGTCAGACAGGTAAGAAGAACCAGGGCTCTCCAGGGTCACTAGAGTTAAAATATCAGACAGGTAAGAAGAACCAGGGTCACTAGAGTTAAAATATCAGACAGGTAAGAAGAACCAGGGTCACTAGAGTTAAAATATCAGACAGGTAAGAAGAACCAGGGCTCTCCAGGGTCACTAGAGTTAAAATATCAGACAGGTAAGAAGAACCAGGGTCACTAGAGTTAAAATATCAGACAGGTAAGAAGAACCAGGGTCACTAGAGTTAAAATATCAGACAGGTAAGAAGAACCAGGGCTCTCCAGGGTCACTAGAGTTAAAATATCAGACAGGTAAGAAGAACCAGGGTCACTACAGTTAAAATATCAGACAGGTAAGAAGAACCAGGGCCCTCCAGGGTCACGGAGGGTTAAAATATCAGACAGGTAAGAAGAACCAGGACATTGATGGTATTAAAAACAAACAACAGAAGTTTAAAATCGATTCTAAAAGGAACTGGAAGCCAGTGGAGAGACGACGGCACAGGGGGAATGTGTTCACGTCTGGGTGAATTTGTTAAAAGCCTGGCAGCGGCGTACTGCACTAATTGGAGACGTGTAATAGAAGACTGGCTGAGGCCCACATAAAGACTGGCTGAGGCCGACATAAAGACTGGCTGAGGTCAACATAAAGGCTGGCTGAGGCCCACATAAAGACTGGCTGAGGCCCACATAAAGACTGGCTGAGGCCGACATAAAGACTGGCTGAGGTCAACATAAAGACTGGCTGAGGTCAACATAAAGACTGGCTGAGGCCCACATAAAGACTGGCTGAGGCCCACATAAAGACTGGCTGAGGTCAACATAAAGACTGGCTGAGGCCCACATAGAGACTGGCTGAGGCCCACATAGAGACTGGCTGAGGCCGACATAGAGGGAAGACTGGCTGAGGCCCACATAGAGACTGGCTGAGGCCCACATAAAGACTGGCTGAGGCCCACATCGAGGGAAGACTGGCTGAGGCCCACATAAAGACTGGCTGAGGCCCACATAGAGAGAGGACTGGCTGAGGCCAACATAGAGGGAAGACTGGCTGAGGCCCACATGAAGACTGGCTGAGGCCCACATAGAGGGAAGACTGGCTGAGGCCCACATAGAGGGAAGACTGGCTGAGGCCAACATAGAGGGAAGACTGGCTGAGGCCCACATAGAGGGAAGACTGGCTGAGGCCCACATAGAGGGAAGACTGGCTGAGGCCCACATAAAGACTGGCTGAGGCCCACATAAAGACTGGCTGAGGCCCACATAGAGGGAAGACTGGCTGAGGCCCACATAAAGACTGGCTGAGGTCAACATAAAGACTGGCTGAGGCCCACATAGAGGGAAGACTGGCTGAGGCCCACATAAAGACTGGCTGAGGCCCACATAGAGGGAGGACTGGCTGAGGCCAAAATAGAGGGAAGACTGGCTGAGGCCCACATGAAGACTGGCTGAGGCCCACATAGAGGGAAGACTGGCTGAGGCCCACATAAAGACTGGCTGAGGCCCACATAAAGACTGGCTGAGGCCCACATAGAGGGAAGACTGGCTGAGGCCAACATAAAGACTTGCTGAGGTCAACATAAAGACTGGCTGAGGCCCACATAGAGGGAAGACTGGCTGAGGCCCACATAAAGACTGGCTGAGGCCCACATAAAGACTGGCTGAGGCCCACATAGAGGGAAGACTGGCTGAGGTCAACATAAAGACTGGCTGAGGCCCACATAGAGGGAAGACTGGCTGAGGCCCACATAAAGACTGGCTGAGGCCCACATAGAGGGAGGACTGGCTGAGGCCAAAATAGAGGGAAGACTGGCTGAGGCCCACATGAAGACTGGCTGAGGCCCACATGAAGACTGGCTGAGGCCCACATAGAGGGAAGACTGGCTGAGGCCCACATAAAGACTGGCTGAGGCCCACATAAAGACTGGCTGAGGCCCACATAGAGGGAAGACTGGCTGAGGCCAACATAAAGACTTGCTGAGGTCAACATAAAGACTGGCTGAGGCCCACATAGAGGGAAGACTGGCTGAGGCCCACATAAAGACTGGCTGAGGCCCACATAAAGACTGGCTGAGGCCCACATAGAGGGAAGACTGGCTGAGGTCAACATAAAGACTGGCTGAGGCCCACATAGAGGGAAGACTGGCTGAGGCCCACATAAAGACTGGCTGAGGCCCACATAAAGACTGGCTGAGGCCCACATGAAGACTGGCTGAGGCCCACATAGAGGGAAGACTGGCTGAGGCCCACATAGAGGGAAGACTGGCTGAGGCCCACATAAAGACTGGCTGAGGCCCACATAGAGGGAAGACTGGCGGAGGCCCACATAAAGACTGGCTGAGGCCAACATAGAGGGAAGACTGGCTGAGGCCCACATGAAGACTGGCTGAGGCCCACATGAAGACTGGCTGAGGCCCACATAGAGGGAAGACTGGCTGAGGCCCACATAGAGGGAAGACTGGCTGAGGCCCACATAAAGACTGGCTGAGGCCCACATAGAGGGAAGACTGGCTGAGGCCCACATAAAGACTGGCTGAGGCCCACATAGAGGGAAGACTGGCTGAGGTCAACATAAAGACTGGCTGAGGCCCACATAGAGGGAAGACTGGCTGAGGCCCACATAAAGACTGGCTGAGGCCCACATAGAGGGAAGACTGGCTGAGGCCCACATAGAGGGAAGACTGGCTGAGGCCCACATAAAGACTGGCTGAGGCCCACATAGAGGGAAGACTGGCTGAGGTCAACATAAAGACTGGCTGAGGCCCACATAGAGGGAAGACTGGCTGAGGCCCACATAAAGACTGGCTGAGGCCCACATAGAGGGAAGACTGGCTGAGGCCCACATAGAGGGAAGACTGGCTGAGGCCAACATAGAGGGAAGACTGGCTGAGGCCAACATAGAGGGAAGACTGGCTGAGGCCCACATAGAGGGAAGACTGGCTGAGGCCCACATAGAGGGAAGACTGGCTGAGGCCCACATAGAGGGAAGACTGGCTGAGGCCCACATAGATGGAAGACTGGCTGAGGCCCACATAGATGGAAGACTGGCTGAGGCCCACATAAAGACTGGCGGAGGCCCACATAAAGACTGGCTGAGGCCCACATAGAGGGAAGACTGGCGGAGGCCCACATAAAGACTGGCTGAGGCCAACATAGAGGGAAGACTGGCTGAGGCCCACATAGATGGAAGACTGGCTGAGGCCCACATAGAGGGAAGACTGGCTGAGGCCAACATAGAGGGAAGACTGGCTGAGGCCAACATAGAGGGAAGACTGGCTGAGGCCCACATAGAGGGAAGACTGGCTGAGGCCCACATAGAGGGAAGACTGGCTGAGGCCCACATAGAGGGAAGACTGGCTGAGGCCCACATAGATGGAAGACTGGCTGAGGCCCACATAAAGACTGGCGGAGGCCCACATAAAGACTGGCTGAGGCCCACATAGAGGGAAGACTGGCGGAGGCCCACATAAAGACTGGCTGAGGCCAACATAGAGGGAAGACTGGCTGAGGCCCACATAAAGACTGGCTGAGGCCCACATAGAGGGAAGACTGGCTGAGGCCCACATAGAGGGAAGACTGGCTGAGGCCCACATAGAGGGAAGACTGGCTGAGGCCAACATAGAGGGAAGACTGGCTGAGGCCAACATAGAGGGAAGACTGGCTGAGGCCGACATAGAGGGAAGACTGGCTGAGGCCCACATAGAGGGAAGACTGGCTGAGGCCCACATAGAGGGAAGACTGGCTGAGGCCGACATAGAGGGAAGACTGGCTGAGACCCACATAGAGGGCATTACAGTAGTCCAGTCTGGAGCTAATGAAAGAGGTATCACCTTCTCAAGATCCTGTTGATTCAGGAACGGCTTCACTTTGACCAGGAGACGGAGCTGATAAAAACTGGCTTTGACCACAGAACTAATCTGTTTATCAAATTTAAGCCCGTTGTCAAACGTTACCCCAAGATTTGTAACAACTGGTTTAAAATAGGGGGCCAGAGCACCAGAGTGTGTTTTAAAAACATTCGCTATAGGTGATGTGCCAAACAAGATGCATTCTGTTTTTGTGTCATTTAAATGCAGAAAGTTGTGTGCCAACCACTGCTTTATATCAGTAAAACAATCCATTAGCCTTGTAAGAGCAGTGCTTTCATTGGGTCTTATGGGTAAATATATCTGCAGGTCATCAGCATAGAGGTGGAAAGACAGATTGTGTTTTCTTATAATTGATCCCAGAGATAGCAGATACAAGGAAAACAGAACAGGGCCGAGAACAGATCCCTGTGGCACCCCACAAGGGAGAGATGTGCGTGAAGAGCAGAGGTCACCAATCATCACAGAGAAGCTCCTGTTTGCCAAGTATGACCTAAAGCATTGGAGGGCGGTGCCACGGATGCCAGCATACTGCTCTGGGCGAGATAGAAGGACTGCATGGTCGACTGTATCAAAGGCTGCTGTGAGGCCCAGCAGCACCAACACAGCGGGGTTCCCAGCATCCAAGGACAAGGCAATGTCGTTATGCACCCTTAGT
Source organism: Blennius ocellaris (assembly GCF_963422515.1). Lineage (NCBI taxonomy): Eukaryota > Metazoa > Chordata > Actinopteri > Blenniiformes > Blenniidae > Blennius > Blennius ocellaris. The sequence continues at coordinate 30,630,870 of NC_137652.1, read as the reverse complement.
AGTGCTGACTCAGTGCTATGTCTGGATCTAAAGCCAGATTGGAACTTGTCAATAGCACAATGTGTCTCTAGAAATGTCTGTAATTGGATAAAAACAACTTTTTCTAAGACCTTAGAAATAAAAGACAAATGGGAAACAGGCCTGAAATTGGACAGCACCGAGGGGTCAAGATGTGTTTTTTTAAGGAGGGGCCTAACCACAGCATGTTTGAAGGCAGCTGGGACGGACCCTGAACTAAGGCAAATGTTTATAAGAACAAGCAGACTGGGCCCAACAGAATTAAAAACCTCCTTCAAAAATGTTGTTGGAATAATATCTAAGGAACAGTTAGTGGGTTTCATGCCACGAACCACCTTAGTGAAAGACGGTAAAGAAATGGTCTCAAACTGCTGGAAAACAGCAGGTTGCATAGAAGGAGCACTCACATCATCAGGGGACGTACCGAGGGTATTACTGATAGTCCGCCTGACTGATGCCACTTTGTCAGTAATAAAGGCTAGAAACTCTTCACAGGTTGCGGTGGAGGCATCAGACAAGACGGCGGGGCGAGGGTTAATAACAGAGTCAATAGTGGTAAACAACAGTCTTAGCTGGTGAGAACTGTTGGCGTTAATGGAGGACAGATATCTGGACTTAGCCTCCTTGAGAGATCTCTGGTAAGCAGCCAAACTATCCCTCAACCAGCCGAGAGATACATGCAGTTTGTCCTTTTTCCACCGTCGTTCAGCCTGTCTACATTGCTGTCTGAGCAGACGGGTGTGATCGTTCAGCCTGTCTGCATTGCTGTCTGAGCAGACGGGTGTGATGGTTCAGCCTGTCTGCATTGCTGTCTGAGCAGACGGGTGTGATCGTTCAGCCTGTCTGCATTGCTGTCTGAGCAGACGGGTGTGATCGTTCAGCCTGTCTGCATTGCTGTCTGAGCAGACGGGTGTGATCGTTCAGCCAGGGATCTGTCTTGGTTTTGGTGTGTTTTTGCTGAAACGGTGCAACAGAGTCCAGAATTGCAGAACATGTTGAATGAAAGTTGGAGAGCAGGCCATCAGGACAAGGAGGAGAAACCAGCCTCCTGCCATCAGGACAAGGAGGAGAGACCAGCCTCCTGTCATCAGGACAAGGAGGAGAGACCAGCCTCCTGTCATCAGGACAAGGAGGAGAGACCAGCCTCCTGTCATCAGGACAAGGAGGAGAGACCAGCCTCCTGCCATCAGGACAAGGAGGAGAGACCAGCCTCCTGCCATCAGGACAAGGAGGAGAGACCAGCCTCCTGCCATCAGGACAAGGAGGAGAGACCAGTCTCCTGCCATCAGGACAAGGAGGAGAGACCAGTCTCCTGTCATCAGGACAAGGAGGAGAGACCAGCCTCCTGTCATCAGGACAAGGAGGAGAGACCAGTCTCCTGCCATCAGGACAAGGAGGAGAGACCAGCCTCCTGTCATCAGGACAAGGAGGAGAGACCAGCCTCCTGCCATCAGGACAAGGAGGAGAGACCAGCCTCCTGTCATCAGGACAAGGAGGAGAGACCAGCCTCCTGTCATCAGGACAAGGAGGAGAGACCAGTCTCCTGTCATCAGGACAAGGAGGAGAGACCAGCCTCCTGTCATCAGGACAAGGAGGAGAGACCAGTCTCCTGCCATCAGGACAAGGAGGAGAGACCAGCCTCCTGTCATCAGGACAAGGAGGAGAGACCAGCCTCCTGCCATCAGGACAAGGAGGAGAGACCAGCCTCCTGCCATCAGGACAAGGAGGAGAGACCAGTCTCCTGCCATCAGGACAAGGAGGAGAGACCAGTCTCCTGCCATCAGGACAAGGAGGAGAGACCAGCCTCCTGTCATCAGGACAAGGAGGAGAGACCAGCCTCCTGTCATCAGGACAAGGAGGAGAGACCAGCCTCCTGCCATCAGGACAAGGAGGAGAGACCAGCCTCCTGCCATCAGGACAAGGAGGAGAGACCAGCCTCCTGCCATCAGGACAAGGAGGAGAGACCAGTCTCCTGCCATCAGGACAAGGAGGAGAGACCAGTCTCCTGTCATCAGGACAAGGAGGAGAGACCAGCCTCCTGTCATCAGGACAAGGAGGAGAGACCAGTCTCCTGCCATCAGGACAAGGAGGAGAGACCAGCCTCCTGTCATCAGGACAAGGAGGAGAGACCAGCCTCCTGCCATCAGGACAAGGAGGAGAGACCAGCCTCCTGTCATCAGGACAAGGAGGAGAGACCAGCCTCCTGTCATCAGGACAAGGAGGAGAGACCAGTCTCCTGTCATCAGGACAAGGAGGAGAGACCAGCCTCCTGTCATCAGGACAAGGAGGAGAGACCAGTCTCCTGCCATCAGGACAAGGAGGAGAGACCAGCCTCCTGTCATCAGGACAAGGAGGAGAGACCAGCCTCCTGCCATCAGGACAAGGAGGAGAGACCAGCCTCCTGCCATCAGGACAAGGAGGAGAGACCAGTCTCCTGCCATCAGGACAAGGAGGAGAGACCAGCCTCCTGTCATCAGGACAAGGAGGAGAGACCAGCCTCCTGTCATCAGGACAAGGAGGAGAGACCAGTCTCCTGCCATCAGGACAAGGAGGAGAGACCAGCCTCCTGTCATCAGGACAAGGAGGGGAGACCAGCCTCCTGTCATCAGGACAAGGAGGAGAGACCAGCCTCCTGTCATCAGGACAAGGAGGAGAGACCAGCCTCCTGTCATCAGGACAAGGAGGAGAGACCAGCCTCCTGCCATCAGGACAAGGAGGAGAGACCAGCCTCCTGTCATCAGGACAAGGAGGAGAGACCAGCCTCCTGCCATCAGGACAAGGAGGAGAGACCAGCCTCCTGCCATCAGGACAAGGAGGAGAGACCAGCCTCCTGTCATCAGGACAAGGAGGAGAGACCAGCCTCCTGTCATCAGGACAAGGAGGAGAGACCAGCCTCCTGTCATCAGGACAAGGAGGAGAGACCAGCCTCCTGTCAGCATGCAGATGAGAGTCACTAAAGGCAGCGGCAAACTCTCCAGCCGTCGATGAGGTGAAGATACGGCGTCTGCCAGCTGGAGAAACAGGCTGATTGGTAGGTGGGGGGGCAGCAAGGTCAAAAACAATGGGGAAGTGATCCCAGATCGCTGTGTCCACTATTTCTCTGAGGGAAACTGAAAGTCCATGAGAGATGACGAAGTCAAGGGTGTGCTCATGTGTTGGTGCATTTACAGCTTGAGTGAGACCAAAGGAGTCCAGGAGGCCTTTAAACTCATTAGCCTGTTGATTTGCTGCACAACAAATATGAATATTAAAGTCTCCACAGATCAAAAATTTGTCGAATTTTGGTATAAAATCAGACAGGAACTCAGAGAACTCTTGAATAAAGTCCTTATCATATTTGGGAGGGCGATAGACTGGGGCACACAACACGGGGCAGGCGAAGTCGATCACAAACAGTTGCAGTTCGAAGCTGGAATAATTATTAGCGGTTATCATTGGGCATCTGAAGCTCTCCTTAAATATTGCAGCAAGACCGCCGCCACGACCAGCGGCTCGCGGGGTGCTGAAGAAGGAACAGCCGGGGGGCGGAGCTCGGAGAAGGTGCTGTCATCACCTGGTTTCAACCAGGTCTCTGTCAGCAGGAGGAAATCCAGGTCATGTGTAGTAAAAAAGTCATTCAAAATAAATGACTTCTTTGTGAGAGATCTGGAATTAATCAGCGCCATATGAGCTGAGCATCGGTCAGTCTGGAGAGAGAAGCGGGTGAGCGAGTGGAGATTCCCCGGCACACCGCCCCGCTGGGAGGTCCGTACAGGCCGACAACATGGGAGCAGCTCCCCGGCGTCCCCGTGAACCGGCCGGAGCCACCGGCGTCTGTACTCCGCGGAACTCCGCAGATCGTAGCCCCGATAATCCGTGGAGGATCCAGCTCGTAGGCAAAAGGGCTCGGGACGGGAAGAAGCCAGGGAGGATTTCAGCCTGTTGAGAATTCCTCCTCGTTTTCCGCGTCTTCTGCGGCGACCGTTGCGGGGCATCCAGCAGGAGAGACGCCGTAGATGTGGCGGTATGGACGCCAGGAAAGGCAGAGGTGTTTTTGAATAGTCATCAGAGCCGCAGATTGTCAGTTTTTCCAGAGACTCGCGAATATTAAGAAGTGTCAGGCGATCGTACACCTGCAGTGATGACACACTCCATAAGGCAGACAGCAGACATAACAGCAACACACTTAGCAGAGGGAGACGGCCAGCCCAACACAGAGGCGCCATCTTGGTAGAGAGAGAGTGAGAGAGAGAGAGAGAGAGAGAGAGAGAGAGAGAGAGAGAGAGAGAGAGAGAGAGAGAGAGAGAGAGACAGAGAGAGAGAGAGAGAGAGAGAGAGAGAGATGGCTTCCAAACGTCAATATGATTCAGGAGTTAGCAAAAGAAAGAAAAAGTCCAAACAGTCAGAGTCTCGTGCTTCACTTGAAGGTGGGATGTTGTTGAAATAGAAAAGAAAAAACTTTGTGGCATAAACTGTTTATGCCACAAAGTTTTTTCAGACGTGAGCATCTGTAAAGTTCTTGTTCATTGTTGATTCGTCAGTAACTGTGATGTATTATTGTTATTATTATTATTATTATTATTATTATTATTATTATTATTATTATTATTATTATTATTATTATTATTATTATTATTATTATTATTATTATGTTATTGGAAGGGGGGCCCCAAATAAAATCCTGCTTCGGGCCCCCACTTGGCCAGGGGCGGCCCTGCTTCGAGGGGACCCGAGTACCCTTGGGTACCAGACCCTGTACTGTATATAAAGCTTTCGTTTTTGTTTTCTCTATCTATCTATCTATCTATCTATCTATCTATCTATCTATCTATCTATCTATCTATCTATCTATCTATCTATCTATCTATCTATCTCTCTCTCTCTCTCTCTCTCTCTATCTATCTATCTATCTATCTATCTATCTATCTATCTATCTATCTCTCTCTCTCTCTCTCTATCTATCTATCTATCTATCTATCTATCTATCTATCTATCTATCTATCTATCTATCTGTCTATCTATCTGTCTATCTATCTATCATAGTCCTCTGGAGTGGACATTTCTGTGAAAATGCCCCTTGAAGCACTTAAAAAAACACAACATGATTAGTAAATGTGTTTGAATGAGTCAGTCTGATTGAATGATGATGATTTTGTTTTTTATAAATTGGCGTGAAATGAATGTGCAGTTTGTTTGAATCAGTAAGTAACGTTGTGCTAACAAAAGCTTCAGGAGACTCATTGGCCTGCAGTACCCTGGCGGGACGGGAGGGGGCAGCAGGGCCTGCAGCACCCTGGCGGGACGGGAGGGGGCAGCAGGGCCTGCAGCACCCTGGCGGGACGGGAGGGGGCAGCAGGGCCTGCAGTACCCTGGCGGGACGGGAGGGGGGCAGCAGGGCCTGCAGTACCCTGGCGGGACGGGAAGGGGGCAGCAGAGCCTGCAGTACCCTGGCGGGACGGGAGGGGGCAGCAAAGAGCAGGAGAGGATTGACCCGACCTGTATTGCGCACCACAGTGAGAGCAGAAGAAGGAAGTGGGATTGTTTTGGTCCAGCGGGTTGAACAAAAGCTCAGAAAAAGGAGTATAAACGGTGATAAAACGGTGTAATCGTCTCCTCGGACTCGTTTTTTTTTAATTTGCAGGTACGTTCAGACTCTCGTTCTGATTAAAAGTCAAGCTAATCGTCCGCGCGCGCGTGGAGAGCTGCTGTAAACACACTTTTCTATCACTCTTCTCTATTCACACACATTCAACCTACTGGAAACACTGGCGATGCTCATTTTTCTTTTAGTCTTTTACATATGATTTGAATGGGAACTTTAAAGGAAACAACTTCAGACTGAATTGCAACAGTGCTTTAATCTGTAGCAGGGTACAGAGGTAAAACACACTAAATAGAACATGTCGGCTTCTACCACACGTATGATCTAATGAAGTGTGTGTGTGGGACTGTACCAGCAGGTGGTCTGCTGACACATCAACACACCACCATCCACACCAGTCCTCACAATCTAGGAGATTAGTTTGGAGAAGCAGGGAAATAAACCATGGAAACATTGAAACAGCAGGACTAAAACATTTTCTGTTTGACCACCATTGAAAAACATGTACATTTACTGTAACATGACACGATTCTGTGCTATTTTTAAGATTTAAAAGTAACTGGTGTGACTGTAGAAGCTCTGTGAACACTGATGTCCAGCACCCAGTACTCACGATGACCTCATGTGGTGAGGTCATGTGGTGAGGTCCAGTACTTCATGTGGTGAGTTCCAGTACTTCATGTGGTGAGGTCCAGTACCTCATGTGGAGAGGTCATGTGGTGAGGTCCAGTACCTCATGTGGTGAGGTCCAGTACTTCATGTGGTGAGGTCCAGTACTTCATGTGGAGAGGTCATGTGGTGAGGTCCAGTACCTCATGTGGTGAGGTCCAGTACTTCATGTGGTGAGGTCCAGTACTTCATGTGGAGAGGTCATGTGGTGAGGTCCAGTACCTCATGTGGTGAGGTCCAGTACTTCATGTGGTGAGTTCCAGTACTTCATGTGGTGAGGTCCAGTACCTCATGTGGTGATGTCCAGTACCTCATGTGGTGAGGTCCAGTACTTCATGTGGTGAGGTCCAGTACCTCATGTGGTGAGGTCCAGTACTTCATGTGATGAGGTCCAGTACTTCATGTGGTGAGGTCCAGTACCTCATGTGGTGAGGTCATGTGGTGAGGTCCAGTACTTCATGTGGTGAGGTCCAGTACCTCATGTGGTGAGGTCCAGGTCCAGTACCTCATGTGGTGAGGTCCAGGTCCAGTACTTCATGAGGTGATGTCCAGTACCTCGTGTGGTGAGGTCCAGTACTTCATGTGGTGAGGTCCAGTACTTCATGTGGTGAGGTCCAGTACCTCATGTGGTGAGGTCCAGTACCTCATGTGGAGAGGTCATGTGGTGAGGTCCAGTACCTCATGTGGTGAGGTCCAGTACTTCATGTGGTGAGGTCCAGTACTTCATGTGGTGAGGTCCAGTACCTCATGTGGTGAGGTCCAGTACTTCATGTGATGAGGTCCAGTACCTCATGTGGTGAGGTCATGTGGTGAGGTCCAGTACTTCATGTGGTGAGGTCCAGGTCCAGTACCTCATGTGGTGAGGTCCAGGTCCAGTACCTCATGTGGTGAGGTCCAGCACTTCATGTGGTGAGGTCCAGTACTTCATGTGGTGAGGTCCAGGTCCAGTACTTCATGTGGTGAGGTCCAGTACCTCATGTGGTGAGGTCCAGTACCTCATGTGGTGAGGTCCAGGTCCAGTACTTCATGAGGTGATGTCCAGTACCTCGTGTGGTGATGTCCAGTACCTTATGTGGTGAGGTCATGTGGTGATGTCCAGTACTTCATGTGGTGAGGTCCAGGTCCAGTACTTCATGTGGTGAGGCCCAGTACCTCGTGTGGTGAGGCCCAGTACCTCATGTGGTGAGGTCATGTGGTGAGGTCCAGTACTTCATGTGGTGAGGTCCAGTACCTCATGTGGTGAGGTCCAGTACTTCATGTGGTGAGGTCCAGTACCTCATGTGGTGAGGTCCAGGTCCAGTACTTCATGAGGTGATGTCCAGTACCTCGTGTGGTGAGGTCCAGTACCTCGTGTGGTGAGGTCCAGTACCTCATGTGGTGAGGCCCAGTACCTCATGTGGTGAGGTCATGTGGTGAGGTCCAGTACTTCATGTGGTGAGGTCCAGGTCCAGTACTTCATGAGGTGATGTCCAGTACCTCGTGTGGTGAGGTCCAGTACCTCATGTGGTGAGGTAATGTGGTGAGGTCCAGTACTTCATGTGGTGAGGTCCAGTACCTCATGTGGTGAGGTCCAGTACTTCATGTGGTGAGGTCCAGGTCCAGTACTTCATGTGGTGAGGTCCAGTACTTCATGTGGTGAGGTCCAGTACTTCATGTGGTGAGGTCCAGGTCCAGTACTTCATGTGGTGAGGCCCAGTACCTCGTGTGGTGAGGCCCAGTACCTCATGTGGTGAGGTCATGTGGTGAGGTCCAGTACTTCATGTGGTGAGGTCCAGTACCTCATGTGGTGAGGTCCAGTACTTCATGTGGTGAGGTCCAGTACCTCATGTGGTGAGGTCCAGGTCCAGTACTTCATGAGGTGATGTCCAGTACCTCGTGTGGTGAGGTCCAGTACCTCGTGTGGTGAGGTCCAGTACCTCATGTGGTGAGGTCCAGCACTTCATGTGGTGAGGTCCAGTACTTCATGTGGTGAGGTCCAGTACTTCATGTGGTGAGGTCCAGTACCTCATGTGGTGAGGTCCAGTACCTCATGTGGTGAGGTCCAGGTCCAGTACTTCATGAGGTGATGTCCAGTACCTCGTGTGGTGAGGTCCAGTACCTCATGTGGTGAGGTAATGTGGTGAGGTCCAGTACTTCATGTGGTGAGGTTCAGTACCTCATGTGGTGAGGTCCAGTACTTCACGTGGTGAGGTCCAGTACTTCATGTGGTGAGGTCCAGGTCCAGTACTTCATGTGGTGAGGTCCAGTACCTCATGTGGTGAGGTCCAGTACCTCATGTGGTGAGGTCCAGTACCTCATGTGGTGAGGTCCAGGTCCAGTACTTCATGAGGTGATGTCCAGTACCTCGTGTGGTGAGGTCCAGTACCTCATGTGGTGAGGTCATGTGGAGAGGTCCAGTACTTCATGTGGTGAGGTCCAGGTCCAGTACTTCATGTGGTGAGGCCCAGTACCTCGTGTGGTGAGGCCCAGTACCTCATGTGGTGAGGTCATGTGGTGAGGTCCAGTACTTCATGTGGTGAGGTCCAGTACCTCATGTGGTGAGGTCCAGTACTTCATGTGGTGAGGTCCAGTACCTCATGTGGTGAGGTCCAGGTCCAGTACTTCATGAGGTGATGTCCAGTACCTCGTGTGGTGAGGTCCAGTACCTCGTGTGGTGAGGTCCAGTACCTCATGTGGTGAGGCCCAGTACCTCATGTGGTGAGGTCATGTGGTGAGGTCCAGTACTTCATGTGGTGAGGTCCAGTACCTCATGTGGTGAGGTCCAGGTCCAGTACTTCATGAGGTGATGTCCAGTACCTCGTGTGGTGAGGTCCAGTACCTCATGTGGTGAGGTAATGTGGTGAGGTCCAGTACTTCATGTGGTGAGGTCCAGTACCTCATGTGGTGAGGTCCAGTACTTCATGTGGTGAGGTCCAGGTCCAGTACTTCATGTGGTGAGGTCCAGTACTTCATGTGGTGAGGTCCAGTACTTCATGTGGTGAGGTCCAGGTCCAGTACTTCATGTGGTGAGGCCCAGTACCTCGTGTGGTGAGGCCCAGTACCTCATGTGGTGAGGTCATGTGGTGAGGTCCAGTACTTCATGTGGTGAGGTCCAGTACCTCATGTGGTGAGGTCCAGTACTTCATGTGGTGAGGTCCAGTACCTCATGTGGTGAGGTCCAGGTCCAGTACTTCATGAGGTGATGTCCAGTACCTCGTGTGGTGAGGTCCAGTACCTCGTGTGGTGAGGTCCAGTACCTCATGTGGTGAGGTCCAGTACTTCATGTGGTGAGGTCCAGTACCTCGTGTGGTGAGGTCCAGTACCTCGTGTGGTGAGGTCCAGTACCTCATGTGGTGAGGTCCAGTACTTCATGTGGTGAGGTCCAGGTCCAGTACTTCATGTGGTGAGGCCCAGTACCTCGTGTGGTGAGGCCCAGTACCTCATGTGGTGAGGTCATGTGGTGAGGTCCAGTACTTCATGTGGTGAGGTCCAGTACCTCATGTGGTGAGGTCCAGTACTTCATGTGGTGAGGTCCAGTACCTCATGTGGTGAGGTCCAGGTCCAGTACTTCATGAGGTGATGTCCAGTACCTCGTGTGGTGAGGTCCAGTACCTCGTGTGGTGAGGTCCAGTACCTCATGTGGTGAGGTCCAGTACTTCATGTGGTGAGGTCCAGTACCTCATGTGGTGAGGTCCAGTACTTCATGTGGTGAGGTCCAGTACCTCATGTGGTGAGGTCCAGTACCTCATGTGGTGAGGTCCAGGTCCAGTACTTCATGAGGTGATGTCCAGTACCTCGTGTGGTGAGGTCCAGTACCTCATGTGGTGAGGTAATGTGGTGAGGTCCAGTACTTCATGTGGTGAGGTCATGTGGTGAGGCCCAGTACCTCATGTGGTGAGGCCCAGTACCTCATGTGGTGAGGTCATGTGGTGAGGTCCAGTACTTCATGTGGTGAGGTCATGTGGTGAGGCCCAGTACCTCATGTGGTGAGGCCCAGTACCTCATGTGGTGAGGTCCAGTACTTCATGTGGTGAGGTCCAGGTCCAGTACTTCATGTGGTGAGGCCCAGTACCTCATGTGGTGAGGTCCAGTACCTGAACGGTGTTGATCTGGTCCTCTCATGTAGGAAACCTGATTGATGGATGTCCTACAGTATCAATGAATCAACCACAATGAGAACATCCACACTGATTCTTCTGTCCTGGTTTCAGTCACATAGATTCAGATCAACTCCAATCAGTGTAATTTATAGAGACCAAATATATTGCAGACATTTGAAAGCACTGTTATAGAGAAAACATTTCCACATGAGTCAGCATGAGCCACTCTGGAAAGGAAAAGCACTGAAACGTTTGTGTTTTCTAGCTCCAGCATGAAGACGAAGCCTGGTCTGATCACTGATTCCTTTAAGGTGGTGAAGAAGGACAGACGAGTGCGTAAAGGAGAGAGGAAGCCATCTCCTCCTCCTCCTCCTCCTCCTCTGGACGGTGAGGAAGAGCCGTCTGCTGCTTCAGCCAGTCTGAGACACTTCAACCTTCCAGTCCATCTCCCAGCAGATCAGTGATGTTGTGTGCTGCACCTTCTATCACACCATGGCTGAAGGTCACATGTTCAGTGTGGACAGTAGCCATTGCATTTTTCATTCTGCCAAGTATTTTGTTTATGCTGACGACGTGTTTGTTTTCTGAGACATTCGTCTGACACAGTGATCTGACCTGTTCCTCTGGGTGTGAGCAGAGCCTGACGCTGACCCGGGGCCCGAGGAGCTGCAGAAGCTCCGACAGTTTGACCTGGACTGGAGGTTCGGCCCCTGCTCAGGTAACATGACAGTTCGGCCCCTGCACAGGTAACATGACGGTTCGGCCCCTGCACAGTTAACATGGCGGTTCGGCCCCTGCACAGTTAACATGACGGTTCGGCCCCTGCACAGTTAACATGGCGGTTCGGCCCCTGCACAGGTAACATGACGGTTCGGCCCCTGCACAGGTAACATGACGGTTCGGCCCCTGCACAGGTAACATGACGGTTCGGCCCCTGCACAGGTAACATGACGGTTCGGCCCCTGCACAGGTAACATGACGGTTCGGCCCCTGCACAGTTAACATGGCGGTTCGGCCCCTGCACAGGTAACATGGCGGTTCGGCCCCTGCACAGGTAACATGACGGTTCGGCCCCTGCACAGTTAACATGACGGTTCGGCCCCTGCACAGGTAACATGACGGTTCGGCCCCTGCTCAGGTAACATGACGGTTCGGCCCCTGCACAGTTAACATGGCGGTTCGGCCCCTGCACAGGTAACATGACGGTTCGGCCCCTGCTCAGGTAACATGACGGTTCGGCCCCTGCTCAGGTAACATGACGGTTCGGCCCCTGCACAGTTAACATGGCGGTTCGGCCCCTGCACAGGTAACATGACGGTTCGGCCCCTGCTCAGGTAACATGACGGTTCGGCCCCTGCTCAGGTAACATGACGGTTCGGCCCCTGCACAGTTAACATGGCGGTTCGGCCCCTGCACAGGTAACGTGACGGTTCGGCCCCTGCTCAGGTAACGTGACGGTTCGGCCCCTGCACAGTTAACATGGCGGTTCGGCCCCTGCACAGGTAACGTGACGGTTCGGCCCCTGCACAGGTAACGTGACGGTTCGGCCCCTGCTCAGGTAACGTGACGGTTCGGCCCCTGCACAGGTAACGTGGCGGTTCGGCCCCTGCACAGGTAACGTGACGGTTCGGCCCCTGCACAGGTAACTTGACGGTTCGGCCCCTGCACAGGTAACGTGACGGTTCGGCCCCTGCACAGGTAACTTGACGGTTCGGCCCCTGCACAGGTAACGTGACGGTTCGGCCCCTGCTCAGGTAACGTGACGGTTCGGCCCCTGCACAGGTAACGTGACGGTTCGGCCCCTGCTCAGGTAACGTGACGGTTCGGCCCCTGCACAGGTAACGTGGCGGTTCGGCCCCTGCACAGGTAACGTGGCGGTTCGGCCCCTGCACAGGTAACGTGACGGTTCGGCCCCTGCACAGGTAACGTGACGGTTCGGCCCCTGCACAGGTAACGTGGCGGTTCGGCCCCTGCACAGGTAACGTGACGGTTCGGCCCCTGCACAGGTAACGTGACGGTTCGGCCCCTGCACAGGTAACGTGGCGGTTCGGCCCCTGCACAGGTAGCGTGACGGGAGAGTGTCTGCACTCACATGGACACAGAGAGACAGAAGAGCAGATGGAACGTATTGATCTGGGGCTTTAGAAGATCATTTCAGTGTCACTGCATCACTACTGCTGGCAGCTGCACTAATAGTTTGCTGCATTGCACTGGAAAAACAATCTACGATTTCACAGTTTCTCTATGCAGAAGTGAGACCTTTTATGGAAGTATTTTATTCTGGTAGAGTAACTTTAATTGCTGTACGTTATAAAGGGTTTAATACCATTTTGGTCTGAATATAAGAACAGTGCGATCTCTTAACTCTTTGTGCGCTCCATATTCTTACGTTGCTCTCTGTGATTCTGTATTTTTTTCATCATCCTAGCAGTTATAATCTCAGCTGCATTGATCACCATCAGATTCAAATCATCCTCATCACTCCTCCTGGCAGGATATTCCTTTGAATTTTCATACTTTTCTCCAGGAGAATGCTGTTTTGGTCATTTTTTAACCATTGATTTTATGTTAGGAAGGTTTGTTTATACTTCTTTGTGGGATATAAGATGCATCAGATTATGTTTATTGATATTTAAAATACAAGGACAAGCAGATATTTCTTTTCCTACAAACCTTGAATATGCTGTGTGACACACTCACTTTTCCTGAATTATTTCCTGGAGAAAATACAACTTGACTTATGTTCAGATGAAGTCAGTACTGAGAATTGTGGTGGGACAATATATTATTATGATATATGAGATATATATGATTTTCCCTTCCCTTTGTCCTGTTCAGCAGCTTGGTCAGACAATACGATGTGATTGAGAGCTTCTGATGTCAGAAGAGTTTTTACTCTTGTAACAGGAAGAGACTAAGAGTCTCCTCATGTTGCTGCTTTATTAGAAGTTGGCATGGCTGCTGTACATGACTGGGGGGAACGCTTAGAGAGAGAGAGAGAAGATTGAGAAGAGAGAAAGAGAGAGCGAGAGAGAGAGAGAGAAGATTGACAGGAGAGAGAGAGAGAGAGTGGAGGGTGGGGGGGGACATACAATACCCTTGTTAGTGCTACATATATTATCTACAGTTTTCACACTGATCCAAATATTTTCCAACTGTTGTGCAGCCAGTAACATGATTGTCTAGATTAAACAAGCCTGAGCAGCTCTATCTAGACAGTAACATGATTGTCTAGATAAAACCAGCCTGAGCAGCTCTATCTAGACAGTAACATGATTGTCTAGATAAAACCAGCCTGAGCAGCTCTATCTAGACAGTAACATGATTGTCTAGATTAAACCAGCCTGAGCAGCTCTATCTAGACAGTAACATGATTGTCTAGATAAAACCAGCCTGAGCAGCTCTATCTAGACAGGAACATGATTTTCTAGATGAAACCAGTCTGAGCAGCTCTATCTAGACAGTAACATGATTGTCTAGCAAGAATATAAATTAGCAGGTAGGCACAAGAACAAAAAACAAAAAGAACGATAACAAAAGCAAACAAAAACATGATTTTGATATTTGAAAGAACAATAGCAGAAAACAAGAAAAATCAGCAACAAATCTCATCAATGAGTGGAAGTGTGTGTGTGTGTGTGTGTGTGTGTGTGTGTGTGTGTGTGTGTGTGTGTGTGTGTGTGTGTGTGTGTGTGTGTGTGTGTGTGTGTGTGTGTGTGTGTGTGTGTGTGTGTGTGTGTGTGTGTGTGTGTGTGTGTGTGTGGTTGGAACTGTTGTGGGGGGGCCTGCAGCAACACCCGGGGTCCGAAGCCACCTGGGCCAGACTCTGCCATTCCGGCACCCGGCGTCCCCTGGACCCAGGGGGGCCCCAACAAACTCCCCCCGGAGAGCCATGCCCCAACCCGGAAGGCACCAGACGGAGAGTGCAGAGAGGACCCCCCCAGGCCAGAGGGGCCCACAGGAGAAGGATAAAGGGCGCGGAGCCCCAGGCCGCAACCCAAGGCACCAAGCCGGGATCGGGCAGAACTCCCTGTTCGGGACTCCAGTACCTCGGAGCCCCGCCTATCCCGGTGGCTAAGCCCGCCGCACTCCTGGACCAGCCACCACACCCCCCTCCCCCCGACCAGGAAGCACGAAGGCCCAGTCAGACCTGGCTGGAGGACATCCGCTCCCCCACCCCCAGGAGCCCCAATACCCCCATCCCTAATCCCAACACACACACACGTGAATTTCTCTTGGTGTGAATTTCTCTTGGAGATCATTAAAGTATTTATCTATCTATCTATCACTCACTCACTCACACACACACACACACACACACACACACACACACACACATACACACACACACACACCTCTACACTTGCACATACACATAAACATACATACACCTACACACCTACATTCACATACCTACAACTACATACACGTACACGTACACACACATGCACAGACACATACATTTACTTGGGGGGGAGGGGGATGCCCCCTACTCCCCAGGCCCCCACCAGACCTCTACAAGTACCATCATCCATCAATCCAACCGTGAATTGGGAGGGAGAACCACAACACCACCCCCCCCCCCCCAGGAGTGCCACGCCCGAGCAAGCCCGAGGAGCTGAGCCAAAAGACGAAGCTCTTGATTTACCCGTCGATCTTCGTTCCTCCCCTCACCTATGGTCATGAACTATGGGTCATGACCGAAAGAACCAGATCCCGGATACTGGGATCTCTAAGGGTGATGGGCGGGGTGAGGAGCTCAGTCACCCTTAGAGATAGGGTGAGGAGCTCAGTCGCCCTTAGAGATAGGGGGAGGAGCTCAGTCAGATAGGGGGAGGAGCTCAGTCACCCTCAGAGATAGGGTGAGGAGCTCAGTCGCCCTTAGAGATAGGGTGAGGAGCTCAGTCACCCTTAGAGATAGGGTGAGGAGCTCAGTCACCCTTAGAGATAGGGTGAGGAGCTCAGTCACCCTTAGAGATAGGGTGAGGAGCTCAGTCACCCTTAGAGATAGGGTGAGGAGCTCAGTCGCCCTTAGAGATAGGGTGAGGAGCTCAGTCACCCTTAGAGATAGGGGGAGGAGCTCAGTCACCCTTAGAGATAGGGTGAGGAGCTCAGTCACCCTTAGAGATAGGGGGAGGAGCTCAGTCACCCTTAGAGATAGGGTGAGGAGCTCAGTCACCCTTAGAGATAGGGGGAGGAGCTCAGTCGCCCTTAGAGATAGGGGGAGGAGCTCAGTCACCCTTAGAGATAGGGTGAGGAGCTCAGTCACCCTTAGAGATAGGGTGAGGAGCTCAGTCACCCTTAGAGACAGGGGGAGGAGCTCAGTCACCCTCAGAGATAGGGTGAGGAGCTCAGTCGCCCTCAGAGATAGGGTGAGGAGCTCAGTCGCCCTTAGAGATAGGGTGAGGAGCTCAGTCACCCTTAGAGATAGGGTGAGGAGCTCAGTCACCCTTAGAGATAGGGTGAGGAGCTCAGTCACCCTTAGAGATAGGGTGAGGAGCTCAGTCACCCTTAGAGATAGGGTGAGGAGCTCAGTCACCCTTGGTTGGATGGATGGTTGGATGGATGGATGGATATGATCATGTGTAATAGATAGACACAACTTCTAAAAGCTATGGTTCCATGCACCGTGCATTGAAAATGACAAAATTACAGAAAAGTGTATTTATTTTTGTTAGTATACAAAGGCTGTGTGATTAACTAATGAACCATCTCCACTTCTGAAACTCTGCTGGGGCAAACTGCAGGACCACTCAGTTATTGAAATATCAGTTCATTGATAATAGCTGAGCAGAGCTCACTGAGCCAACTGTGTATTGACAGTTACTATGTCACGAAAGTCGTGGTTAATGGAGTTAGCTCATCAACTCTGAACTAACTCAGTCCTCCTGACAACAACACGGAACCTGCTCCGCTTTGCACTTCCTTTCACTTCAGATGAGAAATGTTGAGTTTCCAAAGTCTCGTTTGGGTCAGATAACCAGGATTATGAGGGAAATGGATAAATACCTTCACTGGCGACCTGCTGCTTCACCTGGATCTTTGACATGTGCACACAAACTACAGGAACCTGATGAAGATCTGAGACTGATGAAACCACCAACAAGCAGATTTAAAAAGATGACATTTCTCAAATGTGTAAAAAAAAAAAAAAAAAAGTCTAAAAAAGGGTTCAATGGCCAAAAACATTTGACAAATCAAAAAAGGAAACATTTACCAAAAAAGACTCAAAATAATTCTAAAGAGATAAACTGTGTTATTGTTATTTATTTAAACCACTTTGTCTTTGCTTCATTTGTAAAGTTGAATGTTTTGTGGCTTCAGATGAAATTGATTTGGTAGAAAGCTGTAAAAACAGCTCTGTTGAATACATCCATGTGCACCTAATGAAGAGGAATGAAACCATACAAATAGTTACTTTTCCAATTGAATCGGTTACTTTTTATCGGTAGTAACTAGCAAGTAACAGGAAAACGCTAACAATGGTGCTATGCAGACTTTTTCAATGACGTTCACAACAGGGTCTTATTGTTGAACATTTTTGTAATCCGGATTACAATTCTTAATATTTCTAAACAAGTGATGCAGTGACAAATGGAGAAACTTCACACAATGACGGACCTGAGCAGGGAGTGTGTGTGTCCAGAGCAGGAACATGTCCCTGATCACACACCTGACGCTGGTTCAGTGAGAGAAGGTGGCGCGCTGAAGACAGGTGAGGACAGGACAGATGAGGACAGGACAGGTGAGGACAGGACAGGACAGGTGTGGACAGGACAGGTGAGGACAGGACAGGTGAGGGGAGGACAGGACAGGACAGGTGTGGACAGGACAGATGAGGACAGGACAGGTGTGGACAGGACAGGTGAGGATGGGGAAGTGGATACACAGCCTCTGAAGCTTGTGATGTTTCAGGGATCAGCAGGCTGCAGCGATGGGAGAGAGCCAGGCTTCATGGACTGAATCCGTCTGAGGAGATCAAAGAGCTGCTGCAGACACACACAGACCCTGAGTACAACAACAGGTAACACACACACACACACACAGAGTGAAATGTCAGTATGATTGAAGTACGTTGACTGCGGCTGTGCTCTCTTTTATCTCTCATATTTATCTGACGCTCACCTTCATGTCCCTCTGAATGAAATCTTTTAGAAACAACGGTGTTTTTTGCCTTTCAGCCTGTGGAGCGACTATCCTTTATGAGGAAGATGAGAAGAAAAGAGGACAAGAGTGATTGAAATTTGTAAAAGCACTACACTTTGCATGAGAGAAACAGGTCAAAACTATTCCACAGAATATTAGAAAACTCTAAAACCCAAAATTCACCGTGTCCTGTGTCCTGTAGTTCAATATCTTTTTTAAATAAATGGCTTCTGGTTGAACTCTGGCCTCCTCTCTCATTTTATGAGGTGTTTCTGTGTGAACACGAAAGGATGGATTAAGTAAATCCCTCATGCTAAGCTCCTCTCTGGACTCTCCTGTGGGGTCGTACGATCACATTCATTCACCTTGCTCTTTTTATAACTGAACTAACAATAACACTGTGTGTGTGTGTGTGTGTGTGTGTGTGTGTGTGTGTGTGTGTGTGTGTGTGTGTGTGTGTGTGTGTGTGTGTGTGTGTGTGTGTGTGTGTGTGTGTGTGTGTGTGTGTGTGTGTGTGTGTGTGTGTGTGGATTGAAATGCATCTTCAGTCAAACTCCTCAAAAATTCTGTGCCCCGACCGCTGAGCCGTGCAGCTGAATATTGCCTTTGAAATAGAAGCAATAATTTTTCCTGCAAATATTAGTTTGCTTTCTTCATTTCATTGTTTCAAAGAAAAAGAAGAAAGGTATATTTTCAAATAATCAAGGGCACACAAGGTTTTGGAAAGTGACGGACTGGATTATGTCAAAGTGTAGTCAGACGACTTGGTGGAAGCAGATACACTAAGAAATGTAACACACTTCAACAAATATAGTCATCAATAATCTGACCTGCCAAAAGGTATTTTTCGGGTAGTTATTAGGAACAAAATACACACACACACACACACACACACCCGGAATACCCCCCCTCCCCCTCCCCCCAGGTTTCGATTGGCTCTCACATCGATCAGTTCGGCAGCAGCAGACGCACCGCCAGTTGATTGGTCCGTCGCGCCGTGATGCGATCAACAGGCGGGTGCTCGTGTCCTTAAAGCTCCTAGTGGGCGGGCCTGTCAAAGATCCTGTGTGCTGATTGGTTGAAGCAGCACGTCTGTCCAATGTCTGGGCTGCTCATTGGTTTGCTTCCAGCAATTTGGAGCTCCTGCATCACACCGTTAATCATGTTCGCTGCTGCATCACCGCTGGTAAAGCCAGCAAGGCGGAGCCGTGACATCACCGGAACTACCGGACTTAAGGTGAATTAAGGGCTTAAAACATGTCATTCTTAACAGCACACAACTCAATCAATACGCGCATGTACTTATAAAACACTTTCCTGAATTATGTATGCATAATAAGCAATACTTGACACGTCTGTGTAGAAATAAGTAGTGACTTTTAGACCGCTCACCGGAAGTGTGTTGGTGTGAGTGTTTAGCTTGACGCTAAATTCTGCAGAGGTCTGTCGTCTGGTTCCTGGCCCACAGATACTCTCATCCAGCCTTCAAATGGAGTAACTACACCCTCTTTCATGGAGAAAGTCTTCTTAAATAAGATTTCGGAGAGGATTTGCCCGCAAAGCTTTATTTGTATTCAACATTCGGGAGTAGCTTTAATGGATATACGTTTATGATGCGGTCTCCCTTCTGATCAGCTGTCAAAGTGTTATTGAACGAGCCTCGGTGTTTCCGCAGCGGTGTGTCGTCGTCGTGAGGAGCGAAGAGCTGCGATTACATCCTCCAGCTGGACCCTGGACAGAGACCGTGCTCCGGTAAGCAACCTGTTCCTCCAGCTGGGTGAAGGCTGCCGGCCGCTCACCGCTCCTCGTCCTGGAGCCCTGCGCTCCGGGGAGCTGCCCGGTGCCCGGTGCCCGGTGCCCGGTGCCCGGTGCTGCTAGGGAGGCTGGAGTCTGTCCAACCTGCGGCCCGCGGCCCACCCAGTGAGCAGAGAGCAGAACGCACATCAACCCACTTCTGGTGGTGGCGAACATCCACCATCGTTAGAATGACAAAAAGTACCGCGAAACACTGTTCATTCATCCATAATGAGCCATGAGCTCGTTCAGTGCAGGATTCACACCTCTCATTCTTTGTTGTCCCCACTGTTTATATACATTTTTTTGTTTATTGTTATTATTTAATGTTGCACTTGCTCCAAAAGTTCCTACCACAGTCAAAATCCTGCTACGTTCAACATATCTGGCAATAAAACTGATTCTGATATTTACTGCTATTTAACATAGAATCAATGATAAAGAAACAACATGATACATTACCAATAGAAAACGAAGGAACATTTGTCATAAAGTCTGTTTATTTACAAAATCTATATTTTATTTAGTTTGTTGTTATTTATATAGAATAATAATTGAAAAATGTAACATGAGTATTAACAATATATATATATATATATATATATATATATATATATATATATATATATATATAGATTTTTTTTATATTATTGATTTACTCCCCCTTGAACTGCAACCTTATCGTGGTGGGGAGTTTGAGCACCCGAATGACCCTCGGAGCTATGTTGTCGGGGGGCTTTATGCCCCCCAGTAGGGTCTCCCAAGGCAAACAGGTCCGAGGCGACGGGTCAGACTAAAAGCAGTTCAGAAGATCCCTATGAACATACACCAGAGGAGAGAAGTGACGTCGCCCGGATTGGCACAGCCGGGGCCACACCCTGGAGCCAGGCCCGGGGTGGAGGCTCGCACGCGCCTGGTGGCCGCGTTCTTGCCCGCGGGACTCGGCCGGGCTCAGCCCGAAGGGATGACGCGGGCCCCTCCTCCTCATCCTCCTGTGGGCCCACCACCTACAGAGGCTGCCGTAGGGGTCGGGTGCAGTGTGGATTGGGTGGCAGTCGACGGCAGGGGCCTCGACGACCCGATCCCCGGACACGGACTCTGGCTTTTGGGACATGGAATGTGACTTCGCTGGGGGGGAAGGAGCCCGAGCTTGTGAGGGAGGCTGAGAGATACCGTCTAGATATAGTTGGGCTCACCTCCACTCACAGCTTGGACTCTGGAACCCAGCTCCTCCACAGGGGCTGGATATTCCACGTCTCTGGAGTTGCCCGCGGTGTAAGGTGGCGGGCTAGAGTGGGCTTGCTTATTGCCCCACAGCTCAGCCGCCATGTGTTGGAGTTCACCCCGGTGAACGAGAGGGTTGCGTCCCTACGCCTTCAAGTAGGGGACAGGTCTCTGACTGTTGTCTCGGCCTATGCACCGAACAGCAGCTCAGAGTACCCAACCTTCTTGGAGTCCCTGGGAGGGGTGCTGGATAGTGCCCCAACTGGGGACTCCATTGTTCTCCTGGGGGACTTCAACGCCCACGTGGGCAATGACAGTGAGACTTGGAAGGGGGTGATTGGGAGGAACGGCCTCCCTGACCTGAACCTGAGCGGTGTTCTGTTATTGGACTTCTGTGCCAGTCACAGCTTGTCCATAACGAACACCATGTTGGAGCACAGGGGTGTCCATAAGTGCACGTGGCACCAGGACACCCTAGGCCGGAGGTCAATGATAGACTTTGTGGTCGTGTCATCTGATCTCTGGCCGCGTGTCTTGGACACTCGGGTAAAGAGAGGGGCAGAGCTATCAACTGATGACCACCTGGTGGTGAGTTGGATGCGCTGGACCGGGAGGAGGATAGACTCGACAGGCCCAAACGTGTTATGAGGGTCTGCTGGGAACATCTGGCCGAGCCCTCCGTCCGCGCAGTTTTCAACTTCCCCCTCCGGAAGAGCTTCTCACAGATCCCGAGGGAGGCTGGAGACATTGAGTCCGAGTGGACCATGTTCTCCACTTCCATTGTTGAAGCTGCTGCTCGGAGCTGTGGCCGCAGGGTCTCTGGCGCCTGTCGTGGCGGCAATCCCCGAACCCGGTGGTGGACACCGGAAGTAAGGGATGCCGTCAAGCTGAAGAAGGAGTCCTACTGGGCACTGTTAGCTCATAGGACTCCCGAGGCAATCGACAGGTACCGGCAGGCCAAGCGAGCTGCAGCCCGGGCTGTGGTGGAGGCAAAAACTCTGGTCTGGGAGGAGTTCGGAGAGGCCATGGAGGAGGACTTTCGGTCAGCCCCGAGGAAATTCTGGCAAACCGTCCGGCGCCTTCGGCGGGGGAAGCAGTTCTCCACCAACACTGTTTACAGTGGAAGTGGGGAGCTGTTGACCTCAACTGGGGATATCGTTGGGCGGTGGAAGGAATACTTCGAGGACCTCCTCAATCCCACCACCACGTCTTCCATTGAGGAAGCAGAGGCTGGGTTCTCAGAGGTGGACTCGTCCATTTCCCAAGCTGAAGTCACCGAGGTTGTTGTGAAGCTCCTCGGTGGCAAGGCACCGGGAGTGGATGAGATTCGCCCAGAGTTCCTTAAGTCTCTGGATGTGCAGGGACTGTCGTGGCTGACTCATTTCTGCAACATCGCGTGGCGGGCGGGGACAGTACCTCTGGACTGGCAGACCGGGGTGGTGGTCCCTCTCTTCAAGAAGGGGGATCGGAGGGTGTGTTCCAACTACAGAGGGATCACACTCCTCAGCCTCCCCGGGAAAGTCTATTCCAGGGTACTGGAGAGGAGGGTCCGGCCGTTAGTCGAACCTCGGATCCAAGAGGAACAATGCGGTTTCCGTCCTGGTCGTGGAACACTGGACCAGCTCTATACCCTCCACCAGGTTCTCCTGATGGTGGAACACTGGACCAGCTCTATACCCTCCACCAGGTGCTCCTGATGGTGGAACACTGGACCAGCTCTATACCCTCCACCAGGTTCTCCTGATGGTGGAACACTGGACCAGCTCTATACCCTCCACCAGGTTCTCCTGATGGTGGAACACTGGACCAGCTCTATACCCTCCACCAGGTTCTCCTGATGGTGGAACACTGGACCAGCTCTATACCCTCCACCAGGTGCTTGGGGGTTCGTGGGAGTTCGCCCAACCAGTCCACATGTGTTTTGTGGATCTGGAGAAGGCGTTCGACCGTGTCCCCCAAGATGTCCTGTGGGGGGTGCTCCGGGAGTATGGAGTCCGGGGTCCCTTGTTGAGGGCTGTTCAGTCCTTGTATTCCCAGAGCAGGAGTCTGGTTCACATTGCCGGCAGTAAGTCAGACCTGTTCCCAGTGCACGTTGGTCTCCAGCAGGACTGTCCTTTATCACCAATTCTGTTCATCATATATATATGGACAGAATCTCTAGGCACAGCCGGGGGCCGGAGGGGGTCCAGTTTGGGGACCACAGGATCTCATCTCTGCTATTTGCAGATGATGTGGTTCTGTTGGCTCCATCAAACCTGGACCTTCAGCGTACACTGACGCGGTTCACAGCCGAGTGTGAAGCAGCTGGGATGAGGATCAGCACCTCTAAATCCGAGGCCATGGTTCTCGACCGGACAAAGGTGTCTTGCCCCCTCCAGGTCGGTGGAGTGCCCTTGTCCCAGGTGGAGGACTTCAAGTATCTTGGGGTCTTGTTCACGAGTGGGGGGAAGATGGAGCGTGAGATCGACAGGCGGATCGGTGCAGCGTCTGCAGTCATGCGGACGTTGTATCGGTCCGTCGTGGTGAAGAAGGAGCTGAGCCAAAAGACCAAGCTCTGGATTTACCGGTCGATCTTCGTTCCTCCCCTCACCTATGGTCATGAACTATGGGTCATGACTGAAAGAACCAAATCCCGGATACAAGCGGCTGAAATGAGCTTCCTCCGTAGGGTGGCTGGGCGTACCCTTAGAGATAGGGGGAGGAGCTCAGTCACCCTTAGAGATAGGGTGAGGAGCTCAGTCACCCTTAGAGATAGGGGGAGGAGCTCAGTCACCCTTAGAGATAGGGTGAGGAGCTCAGTCACCCTTAGAGATAGGGTGAGGAGCTCAGTCACCTTAGAGATAGGGTGAGGAGCTCCGTCACCCTTAGAGATAGGGTGAGGAGCTCAGTCACCCTTAGAGATAGGGTGAGGAGCTCAGTCACCCTTAGAGATAGGGTGAGGAGCTCCGTCACCCTTAGAGATAGGGTGAGGAGCTCAGTCACCCTTAGAGATAGGGTGAGGAGCTCAGTCACCCTTAGAGATAGGGTGAGGAGCTCAGTCACCAGGGAGGAGCTCGGAGTAGAGCCGCTGCTCCTCCACATCGAGAGGAGCCAGCTGAGGTGGCTCAGGCATCTATTTCGGATGCCCCCCGGTCGCCTCCCCAGGGAGGTGTTCCAGGCATGTCCCTCCGGTAGGAGGCCTCGGGGCAGACCCAGGACACGCTGGAGGGACTACGTCTCTCTCTGGCCTGGGAACACCTTGGGGTGCCAATGGAGGAGCTGGAGGAAGAGTCTGGGGTGAGGGAAGTCTGGGCAACTCTGCTTGGACTGCTGCCTCCGCGACCCGGTCCCGGATAAGCGGTAGTCAATGGATATGATGGATGGATGATTTATTCATTTATTATTTGTTTCTGTGGATAGGAAAACCATTCAATTTACCTTTAAAATCCATCAACTTTGAGCTACTACAGTTTCCATGCTTTTATTGAACTTTTAAAATATTGCCACTGCTGTCATTCATGGGACATTCTCAGTTGGAGTCCTGCAAGTAGCAGGGATCCGTTCAACAATGTCTGCAGCTTTCATTTGAATAATAACAATACATCACATAGCACTTTTTAGGCAGTCGAAGATGCTTCACAAGAAGAAAAAAACAAAGACAAGTTAAATGAAGAGTTTTTACCCTGTAATGAAGAAATGCTATCATCGCTACATACAGGAAAGTTTTACGAATCATTTTTGATGTACTTACACATAAAATGTGATGGATGAACCCTTTTAAAAGCGATTTGTACAGCCATCTTCACTACCTTGTCATGCTCCGTAATGTTGTTTTACCACTACTAGAAGTCAAAGCTCATTGACAGCCTCGACCGGCCTAGACCAGCCTCGACCAGCCTCTAACGGCCTCGAACGGCCTCGACCGGCCTCGACCGGCCTCTAGCGGCCTCTAACGGCCTCTAACGGCCTCGAACGGCCTCGACCGGCCTCGACCGGCCTAGACCGGCCTAGACCGGCCTCGACCGGCCTCGAACGGCCTCGACCGGCCTCTAACGGCCTCGAACGGCCTCTAACGGCCTCGAACGGCCTCGAACGGCCTCGAACGGCCTCGAACGGCCTCGACCGGCCTCGACCGGCCTCGACCGGCCTCGACCGGCCTCGACCGGCCTCGACCGGCCTCGACCGGCCTCGACCGGCCTCGACCGGCCTCGAACGGCCTCGAACGGCCTCGAACGGCCTCGAACGGCCTCGACCGGCCTCGAACGGCCTCGAACGGCCTCGACCGGCCTCTAACGGCCTCTAACGGCCTCTAACGGCCTCGACCGGCCTCGAACGGCCTCGAACGGCCCAATGCGGGTGGAGAGTTTATGTATGTTTATGCGACCACCACTCACAAATTAATCATTGAGGCCAGAAACTGCATAGAAACCAATTAAATGTTTACAGAATGATCAGTTTTGAGTCAAAGTTAATGCTTGAACAAACACTCTGACTGGGCTCTTTTAGGACTAATATCTGTCTTTGTTTTATTGTTCTGTGTTCAAGAGTTGAATCAAGTCACTGTTGTCATTCAATACATGGAAAGCCAGTGAAATGTCCCTGATAGCTGGGCAGATGTGTCAAAAAGATGTTCACTTCCAAATGAAAGCATGAACATTTGTATACATGGGTTTTTTAGTATGTTGAATCCAATTTAAAATTAGAAAAATCCAAGATGGCTGCCACACATAGTGCATTATTATAACGGCTTTAGAAGCGATCGAGGCAACGCCTCTTCTATTGTCCAAATCTTCCGTATTAAGAATCAGCCGGCAGAGTGACAGTATTTATTGATTTATTAATTTATTATTTGTATATATATATATATATACATATATATACAGTGGGGAGAACAAGTGTTTGATACACTGCTGATTGTTGACGTTTTCCCTCTTACAAAGCATGTAGAGGTGTGTAATGTGTATCACAGGTCCTATTCAACTGTGAGGGACACAATCTAAAACAAAAATGCAGAAAGTCACAGTGGAGGATTTTTAAATAATTAATTTCCATTGTATTCATGACAGAAGTATTGATGGCCTATCAACCAGTAACAATTGAGGCTCCTGTTAGTTCTTCTTTAAGAAGCCCTCCTGTTCTCCACTCATTACCTGTATTAACTGCACCTGTTTGAACTCCTTACCTGTATAAGAGACACCTGTCCACACTCCAACCTGTCCACAATGGCCGAGACCAGAGGGCTGTGCAAGGACATCAGGGATAAACTGTAGACCTGCACAAGGCTGGGCTCCAGGACAAGAGGCAAGGACATCAGGGATAAACTGTAGACCTGTACAAGGCTGGGCTCCAGGACAAGAGGCAAGGACATCAGGGATAAACTGTAGACCTGCACAAGGCTGGGCTCCAGGACAAGAGAAGCAGCTTGGTGGGAAGGCAACAACTGTTGGTGCAATTATCAGGAAATGGAAGAAGTTCAAGACAACGGTCGATCTCCCTCTGGAGCGCCATGCAAGATCTGTCCTCGTGGGGCATCAATGATCATGAGGACAGTGAGGGATGAGGCCAGAACCACACGGCAGGACCTGGTCAATGACCTGGAGAGAGCTGGGACCACCGTCTCAAAGAAAACCATCAGTAACACTCCGCCATCATGGATTATAATCCTGCACTGCACGCAAGCTCCCCCTGCTCAAGACAGCATGTCAAGGCCCTCATGCTCAAGACAGCATGTCAAGGTCCCCCTGCTCAAGACAGCATGTCAAGGTCCCCCACAGCATGTCAAGGTCCCCCTGCTCAAGACAGCATGTCAAGGTCCCCCTGCTCAAGACAGCATGTCAAGGTCCCCCTGCTCAAGACAGCATGTCAAGCTCCCCCTGCTCAAGACAGCATGTCAAGGTCCTCCTGCTCAAGACAGCATGTCAAGGTCCCCCTGCTCAAGACAGCATGTCAAGGTCCTCCTGCTCAAGACAACATGTCAAGCTCCCCCTGCTCAAGACAGCATGTCAAGGTCCTCCTGCTCAAGACAGCATGTCAAGCTCCCCCTGCTCAAGACAGCATGTCAAGCTCCCCCTGCTCAAGACAGCATGTCAAGCTCCCCCTGCTCAAGACAGCATGTCAAGGTCCTCCTGCTCAAGACAACATGTCAAGGTCCCCCTGCTCAAGACAGCATGTCAAGGCCCTCCTGCTCAAGCCAGTGCATGTCAAGGCCTGTCTGAAGTTTGCCAATGACCATGTGGATGATCCAGAGGAGGACTGGGAGAAGGTCATGTGGTGTGATGAGACAAAAGTGGAGCTTTTTGGTCTAACACTCGCCGTGTTTGGAGAAAGAAGAAGGATGAGTACAACCCCAACAACACCATCCCAACTGTGAACATGGAGGTGGAAACATCATTGTATGGGGATGCTTTCTGCAAAGGGACGACTGACTGTATTGAGGGAGGATGATGAGGCCATGTATGGTGAGACCTGGGCCAACAACCTCCTTCCCTCAGTAAGAGCAGTGAAGATGGTCTTCTCAAGGTCTCATCTCAAGGTCCTGGAGTGGCTCTGTCGGAAGCATCTCAAGGTCCTGGAGTGGCTCTCTTGGAAGCATCTCAAGGTCCTGGAGTGGCTCTCTTGGAAGCATCTCAAGGTCCTGGAGTGGCTCTCTTGGAAGCGTCTCAAGGTCCTGGAGTGGCTCCGTAGGAAGCATCTCAAGGTCCTGGAGTGGCTCCGTAGGAAGCGTCTCATGGTCCTGGAGTGGCTCTGGATGAAGCATCTCAAGGTCCTGGAGTGGCTCCGTAGGAAGCGTCTCAAGGTTCTGGAGTGACTCCGTAGGAAGCGTCTCAAGGTTCTGGAGTGGCTCTCTTGGAAGCATCTCAAGGTCCTGGAGTGGCTCTCTTGGAAGCATCTCAAGGTCCTGGAGTGGCTCTCTTGGAAGCATCTCAAGGTCCTGGAGTGGCTCTCTTGGAAGCATCTCAAGGTCCTGGAGTGACTCCGTAGGAATCATCTCAAGGTCCTGGAGTGGCTCTCTTGGAAGCATCTCTAGGTCCTGGAGTGGCTCTCTTGGAAGCATCTCAAGGTCCTGGAGTGACTCCGTAGGAATCATCTCAAGGTCCTGGAGTGGCTCTGTAGGAAGCATCTCAAGGTCCTGGAGTTCCTCCGTAGGAAGCACCTAAAGGTCCTGGAGTGGCTCCGTAGGAAGCATCTCAAGGTCCTGGAGTGGCTCCGTAGGAAGCATCTCAAGGTCCTGGAGTGGCTCCGTAGGAAGCGCCTCAAGGTCCTGGAGTGGCTCCGTAGGAAGCACCTCAAAGTCCTGGAGTGGCTCCGTAGGAAGCACCTCAAGGTCCTGGAGTGGCTCCGTAGGAAGCACCTCAAGGTCCTGGAGTGGCTCCGTAGGAAGCATCTCAAGGTCCTGGAGTGGCGCCGTAGGAAGCATCTCAAGGTCTTGGAGTGGCTCTGTAGGAAGCGTCTCAAGCTCCTGGAGTGGCTCCGTAGGAAGCGTCTCAAGGTCCTGGAGTGGCTCCGTAGGAAGCGCCTCAAGGTCCTGGAGTGGCTCCGTAGGAAGCGCCTCAAGGTCCTGGAGTGGCTCCGTAGGAAGCACCTCAAGGTCCTGGAGTGGCTCCGTAGGAAGCATCTCAAGGTCCTGGAGTGTGGCCGTAGGAAGCATCTCAAGGTCTTGGAGTGGCTCTGTAGGAAGCATCTCAAGGTCCTGGAGTGGCTCTCTAGGAAGCGTCTCAAGGTCCTGGAGTGGCTCTGTAGGAAGCATCTCAAGGTCTTGGAGTGGCTCCGTAGGAAGCATCTCAAGGTCCTGGAGTGGCTCTGTAGGAAGCATCTCAAGGTCCTGGAGTGACTCCGTAGGAATCATCTCAAGGTTCTGGAGTGTCTCCGTAGGAAGCATCTCAAGGTCCTGGAGTGACTCCGTAGGAAGCATCTCAAGGTCCTGGAGTGGCCCAGCCAGTCTCCAGACCTGAACCCAATAGAAAATCTTTGGAGAGAGCAGAAAGTCTGTGTTGCCCAGCGACAGCCTGAAACTCTGGAGAACATCTGTATGGAGGAGTGGCCTGAACCCTGAACGCTCTGGAGAACATCTGTATGGAGGAGTGGCCTGAAACCTGAACGCTCTGGAGAACATCTGTATGGAGGAGTGGCCTGAACCCTGGACGCTCTGGAGAACATCTGTATGGAGGAGTGGCCTGAACCCTGGACGCTCTGGAGAACATCTGTATGGAGGAGTGGCCTGAACCCTGGACGCTCTGGAGAACATCTGTATGGAGGAGTGGCCTGAAACCTGAAACTCTGGACAACATCTGTATGGAGGAGTGGCCTGAACCCTGGACGCTCTGGAGAACATCTGTATGGAGGAGTGGCCTGAACCCTGGATGCTCTGGAGAACATCTGTATGGAGGAGTGGCCTGAACCCTGGACGCTCTGGAGAACATCTGTATGGAGGAGTGGCCTGAACCCTGAACGCTCTGGAGAACATCTGTATGGAGGAGTGGCCTGAACCCTGGACGCTCTGGACAAATTCTGTATGGAGGAGTGGCCTGAACCCTGGACGCTCTGGAGAACATCTGTATGGAGGAGTGGCCTGAACCCTGGACGCTCTGGAGAACATCTGTATGGAGGAGTGGCCTGAACCCTGGACGCTCTGGAGAACATCTGTATGGAGGAGTGGCCTGAAACCTGAAACTCTGGAGAACATCTGTATGGAGGAGTGGCCTGAACCCTGGACGCTCTGGAGAACATCTGTATGGAGGAGTGGCCTGAACCCTGAACGCTCTTGAGAACATCTGTATGGAGGATTGGCCTGAACCCTGAACGCTCTGGAGAATATCTGTATGGAGGAATGGTCTGAACCCTGAACGCTCTGGAGAACATCTGTATGGAGGAGTGGCCTGAACCCTGGACGCTCTGGAGAACATCTGTATGGAGGAGTGGCCTGAACCCTGGACGCTCTGGAGAACATCTGTATGGAGGAGTGGCCTGAACCCTGAACGCTCTGGAGAACATCTGTATGGAGGAGTGGCCTGAACCATGGACGCTCTGGAGAACATCTGTATGGAGGAGTGGCCTGAAACCTGAAACTCTGGACAACATCTGTATGGAGGAGTGGCCTGAACCCTGGACGCTCTGGAGAACATCTGTATGGAGGAGTGGCCTGAACCCTGGACGCTCTGGAGAACATCTGTATGGAGGAGTGGCCTGAACCCTGGACGCTCTGGAGAACATCTGTATGGAGGAGTGGCCTGAACCCTGAATGCTCTGGAGAACATCTGTATGGAGGAATGGCCTGAACCCTGGACGCTCTGGACAAATTCTGTATGGAGGAGTGGCCTGAACCCTGGATGCTCTGGAGAACATCTGTATGGAGGAGTGGCCTGAACCCTGGACGCTCTGGAGAACATCTGTATGGAGGAGTGGCCTGAACCCTGGACGCTCTGGAGAACATCTGTATGGAGGAGTGGCCTGAAACCTGAAACTCTGGACAACATCTGTATGGAGGAGTGGCCTGAACCCTGGACGCTCTGGAGAACATCTGTATGGAGGAGTGGCCTGAACCCTGGACGCTCTGGAGAACATCTGTATGGAGGAGTGGCCTGAACCCTGAACGCTCTGGAGAACATCTGTATGGAGGAGTGGCCTGAACCCTGGACGCTCTGGAGAACATCTGTATGGAGGAGTGGCCTGAAACCTGAAACTCTGGAGAACATCTGTATGGAGGAGTGGCCTGAACCCTGAACGCTCTGGAGAACATCTGTATGGAGGAGTGGCCTGAACCCTGAACGCTCTTGAGAACATCTGTATGGAGGATTGGCCTGAACCCTGAACGCTCTGGAGAACATCTGTATGGAGGAATGGTCTGAACCCTGAACGCTCTGGAGAACATCTGTATGGAGGAGTGGCCTGAACCCTGAACGCTCTGGAGAACATCTGTATGGAGGAGTGGCCTGAACCCTGGACGCTCTGGAGAACATCTGTATGGAGGAATGGCCAGAATCCCTGCTGCAGTGCAAAGCTGGTGAAGAACTACGTCTGATCTCTGGAATTGCAAACAAAGGTTTCTGTACCAAATATTGAGTTGTTTGTCTGATGTATCAAATACTTCTGTCATGCAATACAATGGAAATTAATTATTAAAAAATCCTCCACTGTGATTTTCTGCATTTTTGTTTTAGATTGTGTCCCTCACAGTTGAAGAGTACCTTTGATACACATTACACACCTCTACATGCTTTGTAAGTGGGAAAACTTCAAAAATCAGCAGTGTATCAAATACTTGTTCACCCCACTGTATATATAATTTTTTTTTTCTTTCTCCCATAATATATTATTTGGTGTTTGGTTCCTTCAACATAAACTGGTCCTACAATTCATCACATGTGTATTTTGTAGTCCACATTAAATTAGAATGCAACCTTTAAGGTCTATTTTTTCCTAGATTTCTGGGTGTTTGTGGGAAAATTAAAGCTTCTTTTTTTTTGCTCCATTTCTTTATTTTTAATAACATAAAAACTTTGACCCTGCCCCCACTGCTGAACAAAATCTTAGAGGAAACACTGCTCACCTGTCCAGGTGTATCTACCTTCACCAGTTCAGGTGTTCCTACCCTCTTCTATCCTGGTGTGTCTGCCCTCGCCTGTCCAGATGAACCTGCTCTCAACCATAAGTAGCTGCACACTATACCATTCCAACACTGTGAACAGTATTGAAGATGATGGGCGGAAGTTAAAGGAATACATTTGATATAAGTTTCATAAAGTTTGTATAACTTAACATAATTGACCAACCTGGAAATGTTTAAATTCCCAGGCATTCAGCAGGTGTAGCCTGGTGTATCGGTTCCAAGTTAATTTCATTCATCAAACTGCCAATGTGATTTAAGAAAGCATCTTGTTGAAGGGTCCTCGGGGTGTTAGTAGAACCAGAACTATGTTTCAGAGAGGAGGGACTTCGTAGAGAGTCCAGAGGAATGTGTTGTGGCCTTCAGTGTTTATGTCTTTTTGAACTCTTTAAATATTCCAGACTTTTTCTAGCACAGGGTCACAATGGTGGGAGGAGATCATGGAAATAACCAGCACTCACTCAATGAAATGAGTCATGGCCTTCTTGAAATGCATTGGACAGAATCAGTTGTTCATTTGGAAAAAAAGTGAATTATCCTCACAAAGTAAACAGTCAGTTCTTCCACTATCCTTCTTTAATCTAATCAAGCATCATGAACATTTGTGTGCAAGATGTTTGCGGCTTTGCTTGTGTTTAAGACGATTCCTTTGGTTCTCTAGAGCTTGATGTTCATATTTGTGGGTGTACTTTTACCCAGATTC
Source organism: Blennius ocellaris (assembly GCF_963422515.1). NCBI lineage: Eukaryota > Metazoa > Chordata > Actinopteri > Blenniiformes > Blenniidae > Blennius > Blennius ocellaris. Next base: position 30,599,074 of record NC_137652.1, on the reverse strand, counting down.
ACTGTGCTGAAGTAAGTAAGTAGGTAAGTATGTGAAGTTTATTTATAATGCGCTTTTCACAGTTAAAAATCAAGTGTTGTACAAGGAATGGGTGCAATAAAATGGAACAAACAAAATTACATAAACACAGTAAAAGTGAGGGAAATAAATAGATAAAAGCTTTCTTCAATAAAAATGTTTTCAATGCTTTTTAAAAAAGTCATTCCACAGTCTGGGGGCTACAGCCTGAAAGGGTTAGGGGGTGATGTGGGCCGTTTTAACTGAACGTGTCAAGAGTGTAGCTGCTGAGTTTGTATGATCTGAAGCCTGCCGAGGGCGGTCTTAGTAAAGCAGGTGAAAATGGAATTGTAGTAATGAAAGCAGAGACGAAATGAAAGCATGAATTCTCACTTCAACATCTGGTTTGGACAGCCTCCTGCTCACGTTAGAGATGTTCTCAGGTGGAAAAAGCAGTTGTTGCTCAGTTGTCAGGAGTGGTCCTCTAAAGACAAGACCTGAGGTTCCTGAGGTTCTAACAGTCGCCCAGGGCACCAAGGAGGTTTTTGATCAGGGGCAATGATCAGAGTTTGTGTTTTGTCAGCATTTATCTGGAGGTCATTTGAAGAAAGCCCGTTTTTAATGCAGGTCACACATTCCAAACAAGTAGACAAGACGTGAAAGTGAGTCAGTGAAGGAGCAGAACAACTGGATGTCCTCAGTAGGACATATGTTGAAAGTCACCAATGAGACGACTGAGAGGCAAAAGGTCCAATAAACAGAACAGGACCCAGGACAGAGCCTTGAGCCACTCCCCAGGACAGGTTGGACACGTGGGACAGTTTGTTGTTGACGGCAACATTGAAAGTTCTTCCTTGTATGTAGGAGGAGAACCCTGAAGGACCCAGCCAGTCTGCTGAGCAGTATATTGTGGTCCAGCGTATCAAGAGCAGATGTTAAGTCCAGTAAGACCAGGACTGTGAAGTGACCCCAGTCAACTGCCATCATCCTGTCATTTCAGACTTTTAATAGAGCCGTTTCAGTAGAGAGCATTTTACTAAAGCCTGATTGAAATTTGTCATAGAACTCATGCTGTTCCAAATACCAGGTGAGCTGGGTTGACACTGCTTTTTCCAAGGTAAGGTTTCTGAGAGAAACGGGAGTTTTGATGTTGGCCTGTAGTTTTTTGGCTCCATGGAATCGGGATTCGTTTTTTTGAGAACAGGGTTCCCCACAGCATGCTTTAAGGAGCTGGGGACGAGCCAGATTCAGGTGAGAGGTTGAGCAGTTTTAGAACCCAAGGACCAACTCCATCAAAAACATTTATGAACAGAGATGTGGGTATAATGTCAGCGGGGCTTGATGAGGGCTTCAGCTTGCTCACTAAAATCTTGTCATCCTCAACGCTGACAGGAGTGAAGGACGACCAGGACGACAGTGGAGAAGATACAGTGCAGAAGCTGTTCAGGGGAGGACTGATGCTGGACCTGAGTCATTACATCCTTCCTGTGTGTGGACAGGCACTTCAGGAGTTGAAGGTGCCACAAGATGCTCAATACTGTCAAACAGTATTGTAGGTTTTTTTTTACTGTTTGAGATGAGCTTAGAAAAATATGCTGAGCAGGCATGTTTTACAATTTCGTTCAACTCAGTGGTCATTTCTTTAAGATGGAGCCTATGAACTTCTAATTTAGTGGCTTTCTACAGGCGCTCCACTTTCCAACAGTTTCTTCTGAAGCTAGATATGGCTTGATTAATCAACGGACAAGGTTTTGTATTCACACCAAAGGAGAGTTTATCAGGAGCTACAGTGTCCAGAACAGTCAAACAATGGCTATTAAAGCGATCCATAGGTTTTTGAACATTTTCACAATCTCTAAAGGAGGAGGGATAAAAAGATGTAGAAAAACCACTAACTGATGGTTCATTGACGATGCGTTTCTGCGTTGCCACATTGGAAGTAGTAGGAGACAATGTAATGACAGGTCAAATAGGATACAACAGTGGTTGTTTATTTGAAAAGCCTGGTCAACGTTTAGTCCAAAAAAAACCCAAAAACTAATCTAGAGTGTGGCCTTTTTTATGTGTGAGAACAGTAATGTGCTAGGCAAAGTTAAAGTAGTCCATAACAGTTAACAGTTCAGCTGCACGGGACAAGAGGGATCATCAGCATGGAGATTAAAATCCCCAAGAATTAAAACCAGTTTAATCTCCAGTTTAATGATGGATGACAGAGACTCAGTACATTCATCGAGAACGAAGCGAGCGCCACGTGGCACCAGGAGGTGGATAAATGACGAGGCAGTGAAAGGAGTGTGCGTTTCCAACCTTACACATCTGCAGTTCAAAGAGGTTGGAAGCGCTCGTGTCCATCAGGGTGCAGTAGAAAGAGTCCCAGTAAACCATCGCCACGTCACGCGATCCACGGTGTCCCCAACACGGAGGAGACCGGGGGGCACAACTCTTTAAGGTGGACGGACTGGTTCTCCCTCTGCCAAGGTGTTACACTTTGAATCACCATTCTGAAACAAAGCACTTCAGTACAGTTGTTTGATTCAGTTGGAGCCAGTGCAGCTTAACTAAACATGTAATGCACAGGAGGTTAAAATGTTAGGGGTTTTTTCAACTCTTTATTTAGTTTTGTTTATAAATGCACAGCAAAAACAAAAAAGATAACAAATAAAGATAAAAATAAAAAGATGTGTGCAAAGTCACATGTTTTGATTGGCAGATGAAAAGTCATTTCCTCCTTTGCATAAATCTCCTCCATAATGAACGTCCAATGCTCGCTTTTTGGGGCATCGCTTCTTAAGCAGTTCCTGGCCATGGCCTTCTCATGGACGACAACCATTATTTTGAAGAGGGACCTGTCTTCTTTCTTAATAACTCCTTCTGGATCAGTCCCAGGTACAGAACCTGTGGGTCCCGGGAACCTTATATTTTCAGATGTCCTGCGTAGTCGTGATCGAAGAACAGCGGGCGCTTGAATCTTACCCCGTTTCCAAGCTTCTCTTGACACCGTTTCTTTAGTTGTGAATTCCTGGAGGTTAATGAGAAGGGGTCTCGGGTCCTCGGGTCTTGGTTTCATGGCGAGGGACTGGTGAGCCCGCTGTCTCTTCAGGTCCATGTCTCTGGGCAGTGGCAGCTCCCGTTTGAGAAGGTCTGAGACCAAGATCATCACATGGCCTCCCTCCTGGACCCCTGCAACTCCAGAGATACTGTTTCTTCTTGATCTGGACTCCAAATCTGAGACTTTTGTTGTAGTTCTCTGCCGATTTACAACTGTTGTGAGCTTCGGTCATTCCTGCAGCCACGACCCCCACTTGCTCCAGTCGTGTCTCCATCTCACCCACTCAGTCCTGCAGCCACGACCCCCACTTGCTCCAGTCGTGTCTCCATCTCACCCACTCAGTCCTGCAGCCACGTCCTCCACTTGCCCCAGTCCTGTCTCCATCTCACCCACTCAGTCCTGCAGCCACGTCCTCCACTTGCCCCAGTCCTGTCTCCATCTCACCCACTCAGTCCTGCAGCCACGTCCTCCACTTGCCCCAGTCCTGTCTCCATCTCACCCACTCAGTCCTGCAGCCACGTCCCCCACTTGCCCCAGTCCTGTCTCCATCTCACCCACTCAGTCCTGCAGCCACGTCCTCCACTTGCCCCAGTCCTGTCTCCATCTCACCCACTCAGTCCTGCAGCCACGTCCTCCACTTGCCCCAGTCCTGTCTCCATCTCACCCACTCAGTCCTGCAGCCACGTCCTCCACTTGCCCCAGTCCTGTCTCCATCTCACCCACTCAGTCCTGCAGCCACGTCCTCCACTTGCCCCAGTCCCGTCTCCACCTCACCCACTCAGTCCTGCAGCCACGTCCTCCACTTGCCCCAGTCCCGTCTCCACCTCACCCACTCAGTCCTGCAGCCACGTCCTCCACTTGCCCCAGTCCCGTCTCCACCTCACCCACTCAGTCCTGCAGCCACGTCCTCCACTTGCCCCAGTCCCGTCTCCACCTCACCCACTCAGTCCTGCAGCCACGTCCTCCACTTGCCCCAGTAGTGTCTCCACCTCACCCACTCAGTCCTGCAGCCACGTCCTCCACTTGCCCCAGTCCCGTCTCCATCTCACCCACTCAGTCCTGCAGCCACGTCCTCCACTTGCCCCAGTCCTGTCTCCATCTCACCCACTCAGTCCTTCAACATTTCAACACTCACTTCTGTGCAAAAGGTGTCAGTCTCCTTTCTAGAGTTGTGGTTGTCCCTCTGCAGCTTGGATTTTAGTTATTTTATTGTCTCGGTCTCCTGACGTTACGCTCGTTCTGAAGCGTCCTGTAGCTCCGCACGGGTTGCCGTTAGCTTGTGATGCTACTTTGCGATCATTGCTGTTTTTATCTTGAGTTTTCCGCATTATGACTTTTGTCTGTTGAGTCTTTTTGTTAAATTTTTTTTCTGTTTATTGAGATGTTCACTTTCTGCTGGAGTATCGAGTCTTTTCGCGAAGTTATTGAATTTACGCTGAGGAGCCTCTCTCCACACATCCCCCAACTCCAGCTAGCAACCGCTAAAACCTTTGTTTTAGATCCACTTTCTGACTGTTTTCATTTAAAAAGTATTGAGGTTGGATCCTTTGATCCGCTCTCTTCTTGTGGTTCAGTGGAATTTATGTTAGATCAGAGTAATTGTTGGCCTCTTTATGGAAGTAGTCCATCCTTTACTTTGTCATCACACCAGTTTTCTCAAATTGTGGCAAGCACATCTCTACAAATGCTTCAGATTTCATCATTTCTTTGAAAGGCTGAATGCCTTCAGAAGTGTTGGTGAGCTGGTCCATTATCAAAGTGCTCCTCTTCAGTTTTCATGTGTCTACAGAAGATTCTCTTTCTGACTTTCAGACACTATAGCCCCGGTTCCACCGCACACAAGTGCCGGGACGGAGCGGAGCGGTATGGAATAGAGACCCCGACCGAAATTTTGGGTCGCGTCCCCACTGCAGAGAGGAGCATGAAAAGTGGGCGGGGCTTATGAGCTGACATTATAAATGTGACATTATAACAGAAAAGAATGTCGTCAGATGTAGATCTTATGAATCCTCTGTTGTTGTTTAAATTCTCCACTTTGCACTGTTTTTTTTTGCAGCGGAAAAAAAAAAAGTTACTTTTTGCAGCAGTCATTTTTTGCAGCGGAGAGCTGCAGCGCAACTTCCGTGTTTGTTGTGAGAGAGCGAGTCGCTCGGACACTTGCCCGCGACTTGAGGCAACTTGCCCCGCACTCGAGCGCTCGGGTGTGGGGCAAGTGGCCGGAGCGTTCCCTCCAGTTGGCTGAGGCTCAGACACGGGAGTCTGAGCTTTCTGCTCAAACGCAGGAGGTTCTCCACTCCGGCGCTGATCGCGGTCCGGCAGCTCAGCGTCGGAACACGGAGGCGCCGAGCTCCGAGCTCCTTTTGATCGCTTCCGCGGTCCGTCCCCGCGATAAAGCGCCACTGACCGCGGCTGAACAGAACGCTGACCGCCTCTGAAAAGTGGAGCTGCCGGAGCGCGGTCAGCGCCGGAGACGAAAGCTCCAGACTCCGGTGTCCCGGGCGTGCATCCACGCCACGGCGAGCGCTATGCTGTAAACAGAAAGCTCCAACGCGATGCAAAGTCCCTCCCCCCGGTCTCCCCCTGCCTCAAGTTGCTCTTTCACCACAAACACTAAAGTTGAGCAGCAAAGAAAAGAAAATGAAAATAAAAACAACCAGAGCACAGCTGACCACACTGACAGCAGAGGATTCAGCCGGCACGTTAACATATTGAGGGCGTGTAGTAAATCACTGACCAATCAGCAGACAGCAGCTCAACCTCAGACCCGTTCCATGGTCCTGGTACCCCGACGGAAGGGGAGCGGGGTGCCTTTTGTTTTCACTCAGTGTAAACTCCTGTGGCTCTCACTGTTTTTTCTCTAACTCTGGGCACATTGAGTTGATTAAGATAGATAGATAATAACTTTATCCATCCCCGAAGGGAAATTGTTTTGTTGCAGCATTCTGGTACCTAGGAATGTTATAAAATACAATAGAATAGAATATAAAAGTAAAAAATAAAAATATAAAATGTAAAAATATCTGGGTAGGACATAAAATATCTGGGTAGGACATACATTTAGTAAAACACAGAACTGAACATGGGCACTTAGAAATAAGCATGAGTAATTATATTGAGGCTCTGACGGAGGTAGACGACGAGTTAAAAAGTCTTATTGCCGTGGGGAGGAACGACTTCCTGTAATGTTCCTTCGAGCAGCAGGTTGGATCAGCTGCTCTTCAGCTTGTCCAGTGTCTTGTGGGGGGGGGGGGGGGGGGGGGGGGTTGTCCATGATTGCTAGCAGTTTTGCCAGCATCCTGTCCTCCACCACCTCCTCAGGGGGACAAGCTTGGAGCCAACAACAGACTCTGCCTTCCTGATCACTTTGTTCAGTCTGTTGGCGTCCTTTGCCTTGATGCCCGCACCCCAGGACACCACAGGACACCCCAGGACACCCCAGGACACCCCAGGGCACCCCAGGACACTGCAGGGCACCCCAGGACACCCCAGGACACCCCAGGACACCCCAGGACACCCCAGGGCACCCCAGGACACCGCAGGACACCCCAGGACACCGCAGCAAAAAAGATGGTGCTTGCAACGACAGACTGATAGAACATGTGCAGCATCTTGTTGCAGACATTAAAGGACCTGAGCCTCCTCAGGAAGTGAAGCCGGCTCAGGCCCTTCTTGTAGAACCTGTGTGTTGGTGGACCAGTCCAGTTTATGGTCCAGTGTGACACCCAGGTACTTATAGGAGTCCACTAAGTCCACGTCCTTCCCAGTCCAGTTTATGGTCCAGTGTGACACCCAGGTACTTATAGGAGTCCACTAAGTCCACGTCCTTCCCACTGATGCTGACTGGAGAGGGCAGGGGCTTGTTCCTCCTGAAGTCCACCACCATGTCCCTCGTCTTCTCCACGTTCAGCAGCAGGTGCTTCTCCCCACACCACTTCACAAATCGCTCAACCAGGACCCTGTACTCCGCCTTCCCCCCCGCCCCCAACACACCCCACAATGGCCGTGTCATCAGAGAATTTCTGCAGATGACACGACTCAGTGCAGTACTTGAAGTCAGATGTGTATGTGGTGAAGAGGAAGGGGGACAGTACAGTTCCCCGGGGGCCCCCGATGTTACTGATCAGACCACCAGACACACAGTTCCCTGGGGGGCCCCGATGTTACTGATCAGATCACCAGACACACAGTTCCCTGGGGGGCCCCGATGGTACTGATCAGACCACCAGACACACAGTTCCCTGGGGGGCCACGATGTTACTGATCAGACCACCAGACACACAGTTCCCTGGGGGGGCCCCGACGCTACTGATCAGACGACCAGACACACAGTTCCCTGGGGGGCCCCGATGTTACTGATCAGACCACCAGACACACAGTTCTGTAATCTCACAAACTGCGGTCTGCCCGTCAGATAGTCGTCCACCCAAGTGATGAGGGGAGCAGCAACCTCATGTTCTCCAGTTCGGCCCTCAGCAGTCTGGGCTGGATGGTGTTGAAGGCGCTGGAGAAGTGGAAGAACATGATCCTGACTGAGGAGTTGGGTCTGTCCAGGGAGGAAAACGCCTTCTGCAGCAGGTAGATGATTGCATCATCAACCCCAACATGGGGCTGATATGCAAACTGCAGGGGGTCTTGCGATGGGCACACCAGCGGTCTGAGGTGTGCCAGGACCAGTCTCTCCATGACCTTCATAATATGAGAGGTCAGTGCCACCGGCCTGTAGTCCTTCAGTGCAGCAGGGCGTCCTTTTTTGGGCCCGGGGTCCAGGCAGGATGTTTTCCAGAGCACTGGCACTCTCTGAAGGTGTAGGCTCAGGTTGAAGAGGTGCTGCAGAACTCCACAGAGCTGGCTGGAACACGCCTTCAACACGCGAGGGCTGATGGAACACGCCTTCAACACGCGAGGGCTGATGGAACACGCCTTCAACACGCGAGGGCTGATGCGGTCCGGTCCGGCAGCTTTCCTCTGTTTGAGCCTCTCCAGCTCTCTCCTCACCTGGCTGGATGTGATGTGGAGTCCAGACGGGGGGGTGGGGGATATGGCAGTGTCTGAGGTGGAAGGTGGATGAGTTGGAGGTGATGAGGGTGGGGCAGGTGGGTGTCCACCGCAGGAGGTGGTGGGGAGCTGTGGTGGCTGGGAGGATGTCCAGTTGGTGGGAGGTGTGAAAAGGTCTGTGGTGGATGTCAGCAGGGGGCAGGGAGGTGTTAGGGGTGATGGGGGTGGTGTATGGCAGGGGGTGGTGGGGGGAGGTGGGGGGTTGTAGCTAGTAGGAGCAGTAGAGGGGCCGCCGGGCGTGGAGGTGTTGGAGTTGAACCTATGGAAGAATGTGTTCAACTCGTTGGTGCGTCGTTCCTCCCCCTCAGCTGCAGTCCCACCTCTCCGCTGGAAGCCGGGGATCTCTCTCATCCCACTCCAGACGTCCCTGCTGTTGTTTTCCTCCAGTTTGTGTTCCAGTTTTCGTCTGAAGTTGTCCTTGCTCTCCCTGATGCTGCGTTTCAGTTCCCTTTGTACCCGTTTGAGTTCTTCTCTGTCCCCAGATCTGAAGGCCTTCTTCTTCTCATTAAGAAGGGCCTTCAGGTCGCTGGTTACCCACGGTTTGTTGTTGGGGTAGCAGCGGACCCCTTTAGTGGGGAGGGTGTTGTCTATGCAGAACCCAATGTACTCAGAGACACAGTCAGTCAGGCCATCGATGTCTTCGCCATGTGGCTCATACAGAGCATCCCAGTCTGTGGCCTCCAGCGCTCCACGCAGTGTCTCCATGGCCTCAGGAGACCATTTCCTCACCGTCCTCACTGTGACTGGGTGCTGCTGAACCACAGGCTTGTATGATGATGAGAGCAGGACTAGGTTGTGGTCTGACCTGCCCAGTGGTGGCAGGGCAGTGGAGCTGTACGCATCCTTAGCATTTGCGTACAGCAGGTCCAAAGTCTTATGTCCACGGGTGGTGCATGTCACAAAGTGGTAGAAGGTAGGGAGAGTGGATGAGAGGTTGGTTGAAGTCACCTGTGATGATGATGAAGGCCCCGGGGTGTTTGGTTTGCAGTCTAGCAGTCACAGTGTGGATGGTATCGCACGCTGCTTCAGCATTACCAGATGGAGGAATATAAACAGTGATGATGATGACACAGGTAAACTCCCTCGGCAGATAATAAGGACGGAGTCTGACGGCGACGAGCTCGACGTCGCGGCTGCAGACTCTCTCTTTAGCGGTGACCCTCCTTTCTTCTTACCGGTCGCTGTGGTGTCTCTGTCCGCTCGGACCGTCTGGAAGCCGGGAATGGTGACGTTAGAGTCCGGTATCTGCTCGTGCAGCCACGTCTCCGTGAAGCACATCATACTGGACTCTCTGTTCTCCCTCTGCGTCCTGACGAGCGCTTCCTGCTCCTCCACTTTATTTGCCAGAGAGCGTACGTTTCCCGTGAGGACTGCGGGGATGTGCGGCTTAAACCGTCTCTTTTTCATCCTCCGTTTAAGCCCCGCTCTGCAGCCTCGCCGTCTCCTCTTTAGCTCCTCCGGTACGGCGGGTCTCCCTCCGGCCAAGAGGGTCGGGTGCCTGAGGGCCATCAGCTGGTCGCGAGTGTACCCACATGGAAAGAACCTATATGAGGATATATGCACATATATGAAACCTATATGCAGCATATATGCACATATATGACAATATATATGCTGTATATATGGAAAGTCCCACATGGACAGAACCTATATAAACATATATGTTTTAATATAGGTTTTGATATAGGTTTGGCTTATATGTGACATATATAAAATTGGCCGTTTTCCTATATATATATATATATATATATATATATATATAAATATGTACCTATCTGTGCATATAGGTCCATATATGCAGGCATGACTCCCAGTGATCCGAGGAGACCCGAGTGCACTTAAAGAGAAGAAAAAGTGTCCAATCTGTTGGAAAAGCATCTTGCCGTTGTGCTTTGTGAAGATGCGCAGGACAGTGCAAAAATAGCAATAAATACAAACGCAATAAAAATAGACCAGGAGCTGCTGCAACAGGCTGCCGCTAGGACGGCGCCATCTTGGGAATCACTCACTTCACCTGTGCGTTGATGTCAGAGCTGTTTTTAAATCTTAATACTAATGGGCGTCCCCACATACAGTGTCTGAACCAGGACTGTTATAGGCTGTCTGTGAACTATGAGCTCCGATCAAAAAGAGATGGAGAGCGCCACGTTTCAGTTCTGACCAAGAGTGGCAGAAGACTGAAGTCAGCACTGGTTCAATATTTCCTTCATAGAAAGTCTTATAAGCTGCTGAATTTCAAGTCCAAGAACAGAAATGGAGTGAGCATCACGGAGGTTCTGGAGGACTATTCAGAATGGATCTTCACTGTTAAGACCACACAGGACCAACAGGCCTGGAAGAGCACCACATCTTGTTTCTGTTGGCCCCATTGTGAGGCAGGTTCAGTTCAAGCTTATTCTATTGTAGTAAAGCAGAAGTGCACAAACACCTACACAAAGAACAAATTGCCTTTCCTGAGAGCAGCTGATGAAAATAGCAGTGTTACAGTGGATGTGGAGCTCCACAGGGGCCCTCCTGAGCCCTGGGGGCCGATCTGCTGCTTCACGTCTGCCTCCTGAGGCCCCCCTCACTGTGGTTGCTTGGCTGTATAGAACATTTCATTTGAAATCCGTGTTCTAACAGAAGAGTTCAGCATGTGATTTTCATTATATGTACCAAGAAACTGTTTTTTAGGGAAGGTCTGATTGGCTCCAGTCAGTGGGCCAAAAACTACACTCAGCAGGATTCAGTGGCATGTTACAAAACAAAATGTACAACAGTGAAAACAAAAGACATGCATGGAACAGTTCAATGAAAAAACTTCCCAACGGCATTTTCTTTTTATCAGGAACTTTGTCTTCCAGTTCTGAAGTATTTGTAAGCAAAGTGTTTGGATGCTGCTCACACTGATTGAAGGCCTTGCTCTCTCCGCAGTGATGGATAATGCTCACACTAAGACGGTGGAGGAGGCTCTGGGCTGTTTTGGAGTGAATGAATCTACAGGTCTGAGCTGTGAGCAGCTAAAAAAGAACAGAGAGAGATGGGGACCAAACGGTATGATTTATGAATTATCTTCCTATAAAGGCAGTATCACTGTGTCGGGTTATTTCTTTGTTGTAACAGAGCTTCTGGGTATATATCAATGTACCAAGAAGTATATTGGTATATTGATATAATAATATAACTATCAATATTGATAGTTCAATATCAATTTATAGCCTATTTCAGTCCCTTTTAAAAGAGTGCACCACTCAGCGATTGTTCTCTGCCTCTTCTGCATTAGTGAACCTCATAGGTTCACACGTTCACACAAGAGTGGAATCAGGCATGAAGGTGAAGAAGCCCTCTTGGTGGTCCTGGAGGTCTGAGAGGAGATCTCTTGACCTGCACAAGTGCCCTGAGGAGGAACATGCAGCCGGTCTGGAAACAGAACCCCACAGCTCAACCCCTTTGGTTGGTGGACTGAGTAGCTTGAGTCTTAACAACATGACCACATTGTTACAACCAAGAAATAATCTACCAAACGCAAATGTGTGTATTTTTGTCACTTCAGTGTGTTTTTACACTTTGTTAATTCCTCTCCTTCCAGAGCTGCCAGCTGAAGAAGGTGAGTCCCTCTTTGATTTCCTCTTCTCTTTGTTCACTCCCAACCTACAACGCTCTACAACAATTATAATTTCAATGTCATCTGAAGGTGAAACACCTCAAACATGCTGAGATCAGAGCAGCAGAAAGTAAAAATGATGATCTGTTTATTATATATAATGAACTCTGAACAATGTGTGGTGGTTATCGGAGATAACACTATTAGAAATACGTCTGTTGAGTAGAAATGATTGAAAATCACTGAACACGTCTCCATCGCGTGCACACACTGTAATACACACTCTGAGCCCATGCTTTCAAATGTGTGGTTGTCCATCTGCCCTCTGCAGGGAAGTCACTGTGGGAGTTGGTCCTGGAGCAATTTGAGGATCTGTTGGTTCGAATCCTGCTGCTCGCCGCATGCATCTCCTTTGTAAGGAAGCAACAACACACACACACACACACACACACACGTTTCACCTCGTTCTGATTGGTCTCTGCTGTGCTGTAGACCCTGGCCTGGTTTGAAGAAGGTGAGAGGACGATCACAGCTTTTGTTGAGCCCTTCGTCATCCTCCTCATCCTCATCGCTAACGCTATCGTTGGAGTTTGGCAGGTAAACTGTTCACTTGAGCTTTTCTTGTTCGACCACTTTCTCACTGGAGTTTATCTGTTATGTCATGTTGGATCGTCATCACCCAGTTTCCAGTCTTTTATTTTGGTACATTTTAACAAAGGAATGAAGCCTTCCTCTTATTTCCAGCGCATTAAAGTCTGTTGTGCAGTTGTTTTAAATAAGGATCCTGTCGTCACACTTCTGTGCCCGTACTCACGAAGCGTCTCAGAGTCTCTCAGAGCTCCTGTCTCACACTAAAAGCCCCTTAATAAAGAATTCTGAGCTTAAAGTGACTCAGAGTAACTCAGCAAGGAGTTGAAGGTAACTTTTACCTTAGTGAGGAGGAGTGGTGGACCCCGGTGCTCTGTATGATGCAGTCTGCTGAGAGCTGATTGGTTGTTAGAGAGGAAGATGCTCTGTATGATGCAGTCTGCTGAAGGTATGTTTACACTACGTTCACGGCAGCCCGAACAGGGTGCACTGTGGAATTTGGGGAATTTTGTATTCTTTTTTTGTCTGGAAACAGACCTTGTGTTTGGTACGATTGCGCCACAGTTCACCCCCTTTGGTTTGTGGAAAATCAGCTTGCCTCTTAATAACATGACCACTTCCTGAACCATTGTTACAACCAAGAAATAATCTACCAAACGCAAATGTGTGTGCAGTGGCAGCTGTAATGTGGAGTCTCCAAAACGCACCACGGTTCATCTCATGGTCCATCACAGTTGTTTCCTCAAGAGGCGTCACGTTCTGGTGGAGCCAATGACAGGCGTCGCATGTTTTGTATGGATGAAGCTGTGAGATGAGACTATTTTTAAGCACGTTTATTCCAATAATTGAAATTGTAAACAGCTTAAAAATGATTGATCTTACCTTGTTCACATGCAGATTCTTTTATTGATTTAATTCTTATCTTTTCTGTCCACACTGGTTATTTTTACCACTTAATGTATTATTATGATATTAATGGCGGACAAGACGCAGCGTCATCAATCCCAGTGATTCACCACCAATGTGGGGCCGTGAAAGAACGTGACGGTCAGACTGACACTGCTGACGGAGGCTTGATAGACCATCATCACCTCTGCTGCAGCTCACCTGTAGACAGGAGTTACAGTGTTCTGCTGCAGCTCACCTGTAGACAGGAGTCACAGTGTTCTGCTGCAGCTCACCTGTAGACAGGAGTCACAGTGTTCTGCTGCAGCTCACCTGTAGACAGGAGTCACAGTGTTTTACTGCAGTTCACCTGTAGACAGGAGTCACAGTGTTTTACTGCAGCTCAGCTGTAGACAGGAGTCACAGTGTTTTACTGCAGCTCACCTGTAGACAGGAGTCACAGTGTTTTACTGCAGTTCACCTGTAGACAGGAGTCACAGTGTTTTACTGCAGCTCACCTGTAGACAGGAGTCACAGTGTTTTACTGCAGCTCACCTGTAGACAGGAGTCACAGTGTTCTGCTGCAGCTCACCTGTAGACAGGAGTCACAGTGTTTTACTGCAGCTCACCTGTAGACAGGTGTCACAGTGTTTTACTGCAGCTCACCTGTAGACAGGAGTCACAGTGTTGTTCTGCAGCTCACCTGTAGACAGGAGTCACAGTGTTTTACTGCAGCTCACCTGTAGACAGGAGTCACAGTGTTTTACTGCAGCTCACCTGTAGACAGGAGTCACAGTGTTTTACTGCAGCTCACCTGTAGACAGGAGTCACAGTGTTTTACTGCAGCTCACCTGTAGACAGGTGTCACAGTATTTTACTGCAGCTCAGCTGTAGACAGGTGTCACAGTGTTTTACTGCAGCTCAGCTGTAGACAGGTGTCACAGTGTTTTACTGCAGCTCACCTGTAGACAGGTGTCACAGTGTTTTACTGCAGCTCAGCTGTAGACAGGTGTCACAGTGTTTTACTGCAGCTCACCTGTAGACAGGAGTCACAGTGTTTTACTGCAGCTCAGCTGTAGACAGGTGTCACAGTGTTTTACTGCAGCTCACCTGTAGACAGGAGTCACAGTGTTTTACTGCAGCTCACCTGTAGACAGGAGTCACAGTGTTTTACTGCAGCTCACCTGTAGACAGGAGTCACAGTGTTTTACTGCAGCTCACCTGTAGACAGGTGTCACAGTATTTTACTGCAGCTCACCTGTAGACAGGAGTCACAGTGTTTTACTGCAGCTCACCTGTAGACAGGAGTCACAGTGTTTTACTGCAGCTCACCTGTAGACAGGAGTCACAGTGTTCTGCTGCAGCTCACCTGTAGACAGGAGTCACAGTGTTTTACTGCAGCTCACCTGTAGACAGGTGTCACAGTGTTGTTCTGCAGCTCACCTGTAGACAGGAGTCACAGTGTTCTGCTGCAGCTCACCTGTAGACAGGAGTCACAGTGTTCTGCTGCAGCTCACCTGTAGACAGGAGTCACAGTGTTTTACTGCAGCTCACCTGTAGACAGGAGTCACAGTGTTTTACTGCAGCTCACCTGTAGACATGTGTCACAGTGTTTTACTGCAGCTCACCTGTAGACAGGAGTCACAGTGTTCTGCTGCAGCTCACCTGTAGACAGGAGTCACAGTGTTTTACTGCAGCTCACCTGTAGACAGGAGTCACAGTGTTCTACTGCAGCTCACCTGTAGACAGGTGTCACAGTGTTGTTCTGCAGCTCACCTGTAGACAGGTGTCACAGTGTTTTACTGCAGCTCACCTGTAGACAGGAGTCACAGTGTTTTACTGCAGCTCACCTGTAGACAGGAGTCACAGTGTTTTACTGCAGCTCACCTGTAGACAGGAGTCACAGTGTTTTACTGCAGTTCACCTGTAGACAGGAGTCACAGTGTTTTACTGCAGCTCACCTGTAGACAGGAGTCAAAGTGTTTTACTGCAGTTCACCTGTAGACAGGAGTCACAGTGTTTTACTGCAGCTCACCTGTAGACAGGAGTCACAGTGTTCTACTGCAGCTCACCTATAGACAGGAGTCAAAGTGTTTTACTGCAGCTCACCTGTAGACAGGTGTCACAGTGTTGTTCTGCAGCTCACCTGTAGACAGGAGTCACAGTGTTTTACTGCAGCTCACCTGTAGACAGGAGTCACAGTGTTTTACTGCAGCTCACCTGTAGACAGGAGTCAAAGTGTTGTTCTGCAGCTCACCTGTAGACAGGAGTCACAGTGTTGTTCTGCAGCTCACCTGTAGACAGGAGTCACAGTGTTGTTCTGCAGCTCACCTGTAGACAGGAGTCACAGTGTTTTACTGCAGTTCACCTGTAGACAGGTGTCACAGTGTTTTACTGCAGCTCACCTGTAGACAGGAGTCAAAGTGTTTTACTGCAGTTCACCTGTAGACAGGAGTCAAAGTGTTTTACTGCAGTTCACCTGTAGACAGGAGTCACAGTGTTTTACTGCAGCTCACCTGTAGACAGGTGTCACAGTGTTGTTCTGCAGCTCACCTGTAGACAGGAGTCACAGTGTTCTACTGCAGCTCACCTGTAGACAGGAGTCACAGTGTTTTACTGCAGCTCACCTGTAGACAGGAGTCACAGTGTTTTACTGCAGCTCACCTGTAGACAGGAGTCACAGTGTTTTACTGCAGCTCACCTGTAGACAGGTGTCACAGTGTTTTACTGCAGCTCACCTGTAGACAGGAGTCACAGTGTTGTTCTGCAGCTCACCTGTAGACAGGAGTCACAGTGTTTTACTGCAGCTCACCTGTAGACAGGAGTCACAGTGTTTTACTGCAGCTCACCTGTAGACAGGAGTCACAGTGTTTTACTGCAGCTCACCTGTAGACAGGAGTCAAAGTGTTGTTCTGCAGCTCACCTGTAGACAGGAGTCACAGTGTTTTACTGCAGCTCACCTGTAGACAGGAGTCACAGTGTTGTTCTGCAGCTCACCTGTAGACAGGAGTCAAAGTGTTGTTCTGCAGCTCACCTGTAGACAGGAGTCACAGTGTTGTTCTGCAGCTCACCTGTAGACAGGAGTCACAGTGTTTTACTGCAGCTCACCTGTAGACAGGAGTCACAGTATTTTACTGCAGCTCACCTGTAGACAGGAGTCACAGTGTTGTTCTGCAGCTCACCTGTAGACAGGAGTCAAAGTGTTGTTCTGCAGCTCACCTGTAGACAGGAGTCACAGTGTTGTTCTGCAGCTCACCTGTAGACAGGAGTCACAGTGTTGTTCTGCAGCTCACCTGTAGACAGGAGTCACAGTGTTTTACTGCAGCTCACCTGTAGACAGGAGTCAAAGTGTTGTTCTGCAGCTCACCTGTAGACAGGAGTCACGGTGTTGTTCTGCAGCTCACCTGTAGACAGGAGTCACAGTGTTTTACTGCAGCTCACCTGTAGACAGGAGTCACAGTATTTTACTGCAGCTCACCTGTAGACAGGAGTCACAGTGTTGTTCTGCAGCTCACCTGTAGACAGGAGTCAAAGTGTTGTTCTGCAGCTCACCTGTAGACAGGAGTCACAGTGTTGTTCTGCAGCTCACCTGTAGACAGGAGTCACAGTGTTCTACTGCAGCTCACCTGTAGACAGGAGTCAAAGTGTTTTACTGCAGCTCACCTGTAGACAGGTGTCACAGTGTTTTACTGCAGTTCACCTGTAGACAGGAGTCACAGTGTTTTACTGCAGCTCACCTGTAGACAGGAGTCACAGTGTTTTACTGCAGCTCACCTGTAGACAGGTGTCACAGTGTTTTACTGCAGCTCACCTGTAGACAGGAGTCACAGTGTTGTTCTGCAGCTCACCTGTAGACAGGAGTCACAGTGTTTTACTGCAGCTCACCTGTAGACAGGAGTCACAGTGTTTTACTGCAGCTCACCTGTAGACAGGAGTCAAAGTGTTGTTCTGCAGCTCACCTGTAGACAGGAGTCACAGTGTTGTTCTGCAGCTCACCTGTAGACAGGAGTCACAGTGTTGTTCTGCAGCTCACCTGTAGACAGGAGTCACAGTGTTTTACTGCAGTTCACCTGTAGACAGGTGTCACAGTGTTTTACTGCAGCTCACCTGTAGACAGGAGTCAAAGTGTTTTACTGCAGTTCACCTGTAGACAGGAGTCAAAGTGTTTTACTGCAGTTCACCTGTAGACAGGAGTCACAGTGTTTTACTGCAGCTCACCTGTAGACAGGTGTCACAGTGTTGTTCTGCAGCTCACCTGTAGACAGGAGTCACAGTGTTCTACTGCAGCTCACCTGTAGACAGGAGTCACAGTGTTTTACTGCAGCTCACCTGTAGACAGGAGTCACAGTGTTTTACTGCAGCTCACCTGTAGACAGGAGTCACAGTGTTTTACTGCAGCTCACCTGTAGACAGGTGTCACAGTGTTTTACTGCAGCTCACCTGTAGACAGGAGTCACAGTGTTGTTCTGCAGCTCACCTGTAGACAGGAGTCACAGTGTTTTACTGCAGCTCACCTGTAGACAGGAGTCACAGTGTTTTACTGCAGCTCACCTGTAGACAGGAGTCACAGTATTTTACTGCAGCTCACCTGTAGACAGGAGTCACAGTGTTGTTCTGCAGCTCACCTGTAGACAGGAGTCAAAGTGTTGTTCTGCAGCTCACCTGTAGACAGGAGTCACAGTGTTGTTCTGCAGCTCACCTGTAGACAGGAGTCACAGTGTTGTTCTGCAGCTCACCTGTAGACAGGAGTCACAGTGTTTTACTGCAGCTCACCTGTAGACAGGAGTCAAAGTGTTGTTCTGCAGCTCACCTGTAGACAGGAGTCAAAGTGTTGTTCTGCAGCTCACCTGTAGACAGGAGTCAAAGTGTTTTACTGCAGCTCACCTGTAGACAGGAGTCAAAGTGTTGTTCTGCAGCTCACCTGTAGACAGGAGTCACAGTGTTGTTCTGCAGCTCACCTGTAGACAGGAGTCACAGTGTTTTACTGCAGCTCACCTGTAGACAGGAGTCACAGTATTTTACTGCAGCTCACCTGTAGACAGGAGTCACAGTGTTGTTCTGCAGCTCACCTGTAGACAGGAGTCAAAGTGTTGTTCTGCAGCTCACCTGTAGACAGGAGTCACAGTGTTGTTCTGCAGCTCACCTGTAGACAGGAGTCACAGTGTTTTACTGCAGCTCACCTGTAGACAGGAGTCAAAGTGTTGTTCTGCAGCTCACCTGTAGACAGGAGTCACAGTGTTTTACTGCAGCTCACCTGTAGACAGGAGTCACAGTATTTTACTGCAGCTCACCTGTAGACAGGAGTCACAGTGTTGTTCTGCAGCTCACCTGTAGACAGGAGTCAAAGTGTTGTTCTGCAGCTCACCTGTAGACAGGAGTCACAGTGTTGTTCTGCAGCTCACCTGTAGACAGGAGTCACAGTGTTTTACTGCAGCTCACCTGTAGACAGGAGTCACAGTATTTTACTGCAGCTCACCTGTAGACAGGAGTCACAGTGTTGTTCTGCAGCTCACCTGTAGACAGGAGTCAAAGTGTTGTTCTGCAGCTCACCTGTAGACAGGAGTCACAGTGTTGTTCTGCAGCTCACCTGTAGACAGGAGTCACAGTGTTTTACTGCAGCTCACCTGTAGACAGGAGTCACAGTGTTTTACTGCAGCTCACGTGTAGACAGGTGTCACAGTGTTTTACTGCAGCTCACCTGTAGACAGGTGTCACAGTGTTTTACTGCAGCTCACCTGTAGACAGGAGTCACAGTGTTTTACTGCAGCTCACCTGTAGACAGGAGTCACAGTGTTGTTCTGCAGCTCACCTGTAGACAGGTGTCACAGTGTTTTACTGCAGCTCACCTGTAGACAGGAGTCAAAGTGTTGTTCTGCAGCTCACCTGTAGACAGGTGTCACAGTGTTTTACTGCAGCTCACCTGTAGACAGGAGTCACAGTGTTTTACTGCAGCTCACCTGTAGACAGGAGTCACAGTGTTTTACTGCAGCTCACCTGTAGACAGGTGTCACAGTGTTTTACTGCAGCTCACCTGTAGACAGGAGTCACAGTGTTGTTCTGCAGCTCACCTGTAGACAGGAGTCACAGTGTTTTACTGCAGCTCACCTGTAGACAGGAGTCACAGTGTTTTACTGCAGCTCACCTGTAGACAGGAGTCAAAGTGTTGTTCTGCAGCTCACCTGTAGACAGGAGTCACAGTGTTGTTCTGCAGCTCACCTGTAGACAGGAGTCACAGTGTTGTTCTGCAGCTCACCTGTAGACAGGAGTCACAGTGTTTTACTGCAGTTCACCTGTAGACAGGTGTCACAGTGTTTTACTGCAGCTCACCTGTAGACAGGAGTCAAAGTGTTTTACTGCAGTTCACCTGTAGACAGGAGTCAAAGTGTTTTACTGCAGTTCACCTGTAGACAGGAGTCACAGTGTTTTACTGCAGCTCACCTGTAGACAGGTGTCACAGTGTTGTTCTGCAGCTCACCTGTAGACAGGAGTCACAGTGTTCTACTGCAGCTCACCTGTAGACAGGAGTCACAGTGTTTTACTGCAGCTCACCTGTAGACAGGAGTCACAGTGTTTTACTGCAGCTCACCTGTAGACAGGAGTCACAGTGTTTTACTGCAGCTCACCTGTAGAATGGTGTCACAGTGTTTTACTGCAGCTCACCTGTAGACAGGAGTCACAGTGTTGTTCTGCAGCTCACCTGTAGACAGGAGTCACAGTGTTTTACTGCAGCTCACCTGTAGACAGGAGTCACAGTGTTTTACTGCAGCTCACCTGTAGACAGGAGTCACAGTGTTTTACTGCAGCTCACCTGTAGACAGGAGTCAAAGTGTTGTTCTGCAGCTCACCTGTAGACAGGAGTCACAGTGTTTTACTGCAGCTCACCTGTAGACAGGAGTCACAGTGTTGTTCTGCAGCTCACCTGTAGACAGGAGTCACAGTGTTGTTCTGCAGCTCACCTGTAGACAGGAGTCACAGTGTTGTTCTGCAGCTCACCTGTAGACAGGAGTCACAGTGTTTTACTGCAGCTCACCTGTAGACAGGAGTCACAGTATTTTACTGCAGCTCACCTGTAGACAGGAGTCACAGTGTTGTTCTGCAGCTCACCTGTAGACAGGAGTCAAAGTGTTGTTCTGCAGCTCACCTGTAGACAGGAGTCAAAGTGTTGTTCTGCAGCTCACCTGTAGACAGGAGTCAAAGTGTTTTACTGCAGCTCACCTGTAGACAGGAGTCAAAGTGTTGTTCTGCAGCTCACCTGTAGACAGGAGTCACAGTGTTGTTCTGCAGCTCACCTGTAGACAGGAGTCACAGTGTTTTACTGCAGCTCACCTGTAGACAGGAGTCACAGTATTTTACTGCAGCTCACCTGTAGACAGGAGTCACAGTGTTGTTCTGCAGCTCACCTGTAGACAGGAGTCAAAGTGTTGTTCTGCAGCTCACCTGTAGACAGGAGTCACAGTGTTGTTCTGCAGCTCACCTGTAGACAGGAGTCAAAGTGTTGTTCTGCAGCTCACCTGTAGACAGGAGTCACAGTGTTTTACTGCAGCTCACCTGTAGACAGGAGTCACAGTGTTTTACTGCAGCTCACCTGTAGACAGGAGTCACAGTGTTTTACTGCAGCTCACCTGTAGACAGGAGTCACAGTGTTGTTCTGCAGCTCACCTGTAGACAGGTGTCACAGTGTTTTACTGCAGCTCACCTGTAGACAGGAGTCAAAGTGTTGTTCTGCAGCTCACCTGTAGACAGGTGTCACAGTGTTTTACTGCAGCTCACCTGTAGACAGGAGTCACAGTGTTTTACTGCAGCTCACCTGTAGACAGGAGTCACAGTGTTGTTCTGCAGCTCACCTGTAGACAGGAGTCACAGTGTTTTACTGCAGCTCACCTGTAGACAGGAGTCACAGTGTTTTACTGCAGCTCACGTGTAGACAGGTGTCACAGTGTTTTACTGCAGCTCACCTGTAGACAGGTGTCACAGTGTTTTACTGCAGCTCACCTGTAGACAGGTGTCACAGTGTTTTACTGCAGCTCACCTGTAGACAGGTGTCACAGTGTTTTACTGCAGCTCACCTGTAGACAGGTGTCACAGTGTTTTACTGCAGCTCACCTGTAGACAGGTGTCACAGTGTTTTACTGCAGCTCACCTGTAGACAGGTGTCACAGTGTTTTACTGCAGTTCACCTGTAGACAGGAGTCACAGTGTTTTACTGCAGCTCACCTGTAGACAGGTGTCACAGTGTTTTACTGCAGCTCACCTGTAGACAGGAGTCACAGTGTTTTACTGCAGCTCACCTGTAGACAGGAGTCAAAGTGTTGTTCTGCAGCTCACCTGTAGACAGGAGTCACAGTGTTGTTCTGCAGCTCACCTGTAGACAGGAGTCACAGTGTTGTTCTGCAGCTCACCTGTAGACAGGTGTCACAGTGTTTTACTGCAGCTCACCTGTAGACAGGAGTCACAGTGTTGTTCTGCAGCTCACCTGTAGACAGGAGTCACAGTGTTTTACTGCAGCTCACCTGTAGACAGGAGTCACAGTGTTGTTCTGCAGCTCACCTGTAGACAGGTGTCACAGTGTTTTACTGCAGCTCACCTGTAGACAGGAGTCACAGTGTTGTTCTGCAGCTCACCTGTAGACAGGAGTCACAGTGTTTTACTGCAGCTCACCTGTAGACAGGAGTCACAGTGTTGTTCTGCAGCTCACCTGTAGACAGGAGTCAAAGTGTTGTTCTGCAGCTCACCTGTAGACAGGAGTCACAGTGTTGTTCTGCAGCTCACCTGTAGACAGGAGTCACAGTGTTTTACTGCAGCTCACCTGTAGACAGGAGTCACAGTATTTTACTGCAGCTCACCTGTAGACAGGAGTCACAGTGTTGTTCTGCAGCTCACCTGTAGACAGGAGTCAAAGTGTTGTTCTGCAGCTCACCTGTAGACAGGAGTCACAGTGTTGTTCTGCAGCTCACCTGTAGACAGGAGTCACAGTGTTGTTCTGCAGCTCACCTGTAGACAGGAGTCACAGTGTTTTACTGCAGCTCACCTGTAGACAGGAGTCAAAGTGTTGTTCTGCAGCTCACCTGTAGACAGGAGTCAAAGTGTTGTTCTGCAGCTCACCTGTAGACAGGAGTCAAAGTGTTTTACTGCAGCTCACCTGTAGACAGGAGTCAAAGTGTTGTTCTGCAGCTCACCTGTAGACAGGAGTCACAGTGTTGTTCTGCAGCTCACCTGTAGACAGGAGTCACAGTGTTTTACTGCAGCTCACCTGTAGACAGGAGTCACAGTATGTTACTGCAGCTCACCTGTAGACAGGAGTCACAGTGTTGTTCTGCAGCTCACCTGTAGACAGGAGTCAAAGTGTTGTTCTGCAGCTCACCTGTAGACAGGAGTCACAGTGTTGTTCTGCAGCTCACCTGTAGACAGGAGTCACAGTGTTTTACTGCAGCTCACCTGTAGACAGGAGTCAAAGTGTTGTTCTGCAGCTCACCTGTAGACAGGAGTCACAGTGTTTTACTGCAGCTCACCTGTAGACAGGAGTCACAGTATTTTACTGCAGCTCACCTGTAGACAGGAGTCACAGTGTTGTTCTGCAGCTCACCTGTAGACAGGAGTCAAAGTGTTGTTCTGCAGCTCACCTGTAGACAGGAGTCACAGTGTTGTTCTGCAGCTCACCTGTAGACAGGAGTCACAGTGTTTTACTGCAGCTCACTTGTAGACAGGAGTCACAGTATTTTACTGCAGCTCACCTGTAGACAGGAGTCACAGTGTTGTTCTGCAGCTCACCTGTAGACAGGAGTCAAAGTGTTGTTCTGCAGCTCACCTGTAGACAGGAGTCACAGTGTTTTACTGCAGCTCACCTGTAGACAGGAGTCACAGTGTTTTACTGCAGCTCACCTGTAGACAGGAGTCACAGTGTTTTACTGCAGCTCACCTGTAGACAGGAGTCACAGTGTTGTTCTGCAGCTCACCTGTAGACAGGTGTCATAGTGTTTTACTGCAGCTCACCTGTAGACAGGAGTCAAAGTGTTGTTCTGCAGCTCACCTGTAGACAGGTGTCACAGTGTTTTACTGCAGCTCACCTGTAGACAGGAGTCACAGTGTTTTACTGCAGCTCACCTGTAGACAGGAGTCACAGTGTTGTTCTGCAGCTCACCTGTAGACAGGAGTCACAGTGTTTTACTGCAGCTCACCTGTAGACAGGAGTCACAGTGTTTTACTGCAGCTCACGTGTAGACAGGTGTCACAGTGTTTTACTGCAGCTCACCTGTAGACAGGTGTCACAGTGTTTTACTGCAGCTCACCTGTAGACAGGAGTCACAGTGTTTTACTGCAGCTCACCTGTAGACAGGAGTCAAAGTGTTGTTCTGCAGCTCACCTGTAGACAGGAGTCACAGTGTTGTTCTGCAGCTCACCTGTAGACAGGAGTCACAGTGTTGTTCTGCAGCTCACCTGTAGACAGGTGTCACAGTGTTTTACTGCAGCTCACCTGTAGACAGGAGTCACAGTGTTGTTCTGCAGCTCACCTGTAGACAGGAGTCACAGTGTTTTACTGCAGCTCACCTGTAGACAGGAGTCACAGTGTTGTTCTGCAGCTCACCTGTAGACAGGTGTCACAGTGTTTTACTGCAGCTCACCTGTAGACAGGAGTCACAGTGTTGTTCTGCAGCTCACCTGTAGACAGGAGTCACAGTGTTTTACTGCAGCTCACCTGTAGACAGGAGTCAAAGTGTTGTTCTGCAGCTCACCTGTAGACAGGAGTCACAGTGTTGTTCTGCAGCTCACCTGTAGACAGGAGTCACAGTGTTGTTCTGCAGCTCACCTGTAGACAGGAGTCACAGTGTTTTACTGCAGCTCACCTGTAGACAGGAGTCACAGTGTTTTACTGCAGCTCACCTGTAGACAGGTGTCACAGTGTTTTACTGCAGCTCACCTGTAGACAGGAGTCACAGTGTTTTACTGCAGCTCACCTGTAGACAGGTGTCACAGTGTTTTACTGCAGCTCACCTGTAGACAGGTGTCACAGTGTTTTACTGCAGCTCACCTGTAGACAGGTGTCACAGTGTTTTACTGCAGCTCACCTGTAGACAGGTGTCACAGTGTTTTACTGCAGCTCACCTGTAGACAGGAGTCACAGTGTTTTACTGCAGCTCACCTGTAGACAGGAGTCACAGTGTTTTACTGCAGTTCACCTGTAGACAGGAGTCAAAGTGTTTTACTGCAGTTCACCTGTAGACAGGTGTCACAGTGTTTTACTGCAGTTCACCTGTAGACAGGTGTCACAGTGTTTTACTGCAGCTCACCTGTAGACAGGTGTCACAGTGTTTTACTGCAGCTCACCTGTAGACAGGAGTCACAGTGTTTTACTGCAGCTCACCTGTAGACAGGTGTCACAGTGTTTTACTGCAGCTCACCTGTAGACAGGAGTCACAGTGTTTTACTGCAGCTCACCTGTAGACAGGTGTCACAGTGTTTTACTGCAGCTCACCTGTAGACAGGAGTCACAGTGTTCTGCTGCAGCTCACCTGTAGACAGGAGTCACAGTGTTGTGATCACCTTCATCTCAGCATTATGATGATGCTTCACTGTGGGAGAAGGAAGATCCTCCCTGATCCCTGGCCACAATCATTATTCCTGCACATGGAGCCGGTAGCAGGTCATTAATTGTTGTGAATAAACACAGTGGCGCCGCCAGGATTCACTTTCATAGTATGAAACATACATTCCCCCACCCCCTGGTTCTCTATGAGCATCATGTGCACAAAGATCATTCTTCGTGAGCGCACGGGGTGTGTGTGTGTGTGTGTGTGTGTGGGGGGGGGGGGGGGGGGGTCGTACAGAAACAGCGCACCAGACAGAGACAAAAACAAACACCCCTTTAAAATATGTACTTTTTTCACACCTTCAAAAAGATTGAATTCCCGGTGCCACTGATTAAACAAACAGAACATCTTTCCTTTCTCTTTGTCTTTCTGTCATCTTGTCTCTTTAAATAAGAAGCTCTTAGCTCCTCTTCACTACTTTTAATGGTTTTCTACCTGAGGAGCACTCTTAGGGCTTAAGATGCGTTGTGAGTTAATTTGAGCTTAGAAAGGAAATGTCTAATAAAAATCAGAAATTTCAAGGTCAGACCTGTAAATCTGTCTGAACCTTGGCTGGTGCTGTCATTGGACTTCCTCACACGTTCACACTCTGCTTTTCTTTCAGGAGCGCAACGCAGAGAATGCCATTGAGGCCCTGAAGGAGTACGAGCCCGAGATGGGCAAGGTGTACCGACAGGACAAGAAAAGTGTCCAGAGAGTCCGAGCCCGAGACATTGTGCCCGGGGACATTGTGGAAGTCGCAGGTGAGCTGGAAGACACAGCTGAAACAGCTGGAAATGAAACATCAGAGCTGCATCGTCCCTGTTTCTCAGGCTTCACTCATTCTGAGAGAAAAGTGGACTTGATTGAAAATATAAGCTCATTTCGGTCTAACTGCTGTAGTTCCTCATAATACAAGCATTGAATGGATGAAAATCGGTAGAGGGAAGAACAGAAATACGCCAGCAGGGTCCTGAGAGGACAAAGAAGAGCAGCCACAGGTGAGAGGTCACAGGTCAAGGCAGGGTTGTGCTGTCAGCTTCAGTGTCTTTCCAGACTATCTTTTCTTATCTTTACTATTTCACTGAGCTCCTGTCACTGGAAGCCACCCCTGAATGTGTCGTGGAAGGTGTGGTCCTCTGACCTCTGTGTTGCTCAACTGGTAGCCTCTCTTTACAACACCTCCAGAACAAGACGGGGTCATGGTGAGGCCGTTTCACCGCTGGAGCTCGTGTGCCACAAAGCCACTGTGGCCATAAACGGCTGAAGGAAACTTCAGTTCAGGATGGAAGCTGGAGATAAAACAGGCTTCAACATTGCTTCTTCGTTTGGTTCAATAAGTTTAATATCAAATAGGATGACATCAAAGAATCAAAAGCTGATGACATGACAGGGTGAGAGAAGCGACTTCTAACAGGAAACTCCAACACACACAAAGGAAACACCGTGGTTTATATGGTCAGCAACACACAATAGAATACACTTTGCTGGAGCCACAGCACCTGGTCTCACTGAGGACCTCTGCTGGCCTCCAGGAACCCAAACAGAAGATGATATGACCTGACATTGACCTTTCACTCTGTCCAGACTCTCTGGAGCCGGCCTGCAAACTGCAAAGCAGAGCAGCATGATAGTAAAACAAGGAATAAACATACATGAGGAGATAGAAGAAAATAGACTTCACGGTAAAAAGAGAAGTTGAATCCAACCGTTCTCACTTCCTTCTCATCTGTAGTCCTTCAGAAGGACCTTTGCTATGCGTTTGTTTAAACATGGTGGATCTTTGTTTAGTTGTTGCTGGCACCCATCTCCATCTGCATGCCTCCGCCTCTCTGCTCTGCTTGGGCCTTATCGCTCTGGAAAACCAGCCAGATGAAAAGTATCTGCACCCTCTGCAACAACAAGAACAACACACACACACACACACACACACAAAGGAGAATGTCTCTTGGTCCCGTAATAAAAAAATGGAATCCTCTGAATACTGACAGATATTTGCGGCTCCTCAGAGACTGAAATGAGAGTTGGTGTGTTTGAGAGCATGAGAACTCCGTGACACCAGCACTCTGGTACTATATTCTCTGTACATGTGGAGCTGGAGGCTGTTTGCAGGAAGTGTGTGCCTCTTGAAGAACTGCCTTTCCAACCTTATTCTTTACTCATTTTTCAGTATTTTTCTGTTATCGTAACGATAGACTTGGGGTCATTTCACTATAAATTATAAATGAGTGCTGTAAATTCATACCAACATTCACAATATACATATCCAGAACACTGATCTGTGATAAATGATGTTTTCTCTGTACATTCAGGCTCTGCTTGTCAACATATTTCACCAGATGAGTCTTGCTCTAAATTGTGGTAACGGATCTGAATTCACTTCAGAATTTCAACATCAAACCTAAAGACAACAGGACAAAAGTCAGAAGAACAAAGATTTAAAAAAAAGAAGTAAAAACAACAAAATGAAACTGTGCTGGAAGAAACTGGATGAAAACATGAACGTTTACATTATTTCTTTACTATTTTATTTTGCGAGATGTATTGCATTTGCACGTTTAACCACAGCACCAAGTAAACTTTGGTCATTCTGAAAAACTTCAGCATGGTGTTCTGGTTCCACTTTACAGGAGGATAAAAAGAATTGGATGTGAACAATCCTGAAATCATGGTTTTGTGAACAAGTCAGCCCACAGACACAAGACAAAGACTGTTTCCTTGTCATTTCATGGAGATTGGAAGTACGTGTTCAGTGAGAATGAGTTGAATTCAAACCATAACCTAGAACATGAAGTGTTTTTTCTGAATGATTCACTCTTTATAATGAGCTCTGGGTAGACCGGTGGAAAACAACAGAGCCCCTCAACTATGAACCTCTGCTAGCACCTTGTCCCTAGTGTCCTAGCCATCGATATAAAACACTCGATGCCTCACGGTGCGGCTTGTGACGAGCCTACAACGCCGCCATCTTGGGGAGCTTGTGCTAAACATATAGAGCCCAGTCTAGAAAACCCGCAAACACATTCGTAGCTCGTTTGCTAGTCCACGTAGCAACACAAGTAACACCTTCTTTTAAAGCTGAGGTAAAGCTCTGTCCTGTGGAAACCTCATGGGAAAATGATTGGGAGGGGGGGAAAGGCTTCCACAAGATAGAACTTTCCCTCGGCTTTAAAATGAGGTATTACTTGTGTTGCTATGTTTTGTGGATTTTCTAGCCTGGGATAGCTTTAGCACAAGCGGGCGACCTCCCCAAGATGGCGGCGCTGCAGGCACATCACGTCAACAGGCGGTGATTGGCTGGGCGGCATCTCTGTTTATATCTCTGGTCCTAGCAACTGGAAGTGCTTAGATAATCAGTACACTTCTCCAGTGTCATGCCACAAACTGGAATCATAGTCTGGGTTTTACATCTGGTTCATATCATGAAGGTGAGTAGAGGAAGTGGCACCACTTGTTGAATCAGTAGATGTGTCTCTCAGTCCTTCCAGAAGGTCTTCGGACTGATCGGAGGGTCGTGATTCTGAATGGAGGGTTTGCTTCTTGTATCTGTCAAGCTACTGCCATATTTGCTGTCGTATGTAGGAAAAAGTAGGACAATTGAAAGGTCTCCATGTCTGTCATTGGAATGGGAGAGGATTATAAGTCATCATTAACCCCAAAAAATAAGTATAATATTGTATTTTTGTGGTTGTTTATCAGTGGCTCATTCCATTAATTGAATAGAAGGAGCGACATTCTTTTCAATTAAAGTGGCACCACTGGAAACAGGAGGCGTCCTTTAGTAAAGGAATGTATTGTGGTGTGTCCTCTATGATCCCAGTGGGTGATAAAGTCCCAGCAGACATCCGGCTGACCTCCATTCGATCCACCACGCTCAGAGTTGACCAGTCCATCCTGACGGGGGAGTCGGTGTCGGTGCTCAAACACACGGACCCTGTACCAGATCCCAGAGCCGTCAACCAGGACAAGAAGAACATGCTGTTCTCTGTGAGTGCCGACCGTCCACACACAAAACACACAGCAGCTACAGAGGGGTCGTGCTTCTGAAGCCATCCTTTCCTTGAGTCCATTCTAAGCTCAGAGCTCAGACCTGCATGGAACTGCACCCCCCCCCGGTGGGCCGGAACCTTTTCTCACCATGCACTGTTCCAACAAGGGACTGGGTGCAGTGGCAACACCAGCTTCTGTTTTAGCTGGACCAAACCTGACACAGTGAGAGAATAAACTCTATGACTGAAGGAAGTAGACACTGTGACATAGTCACTGGACACAAACACAATGGACTTAAAACGATTAAAAAGTCCAAAAGGTCTTTAGCTTTTGGGATCATAATTGAACAGACCTTGATGTTTTATTGAGTGTTTTACCTCTCTACTGCTGAACTGTCACATTTCAGTCTGTGAAGTTATTCCCTCTAAGCTTTACATTCAAATGACATGTAAAAGGAAAATAAACCTTCACCAATCTTTCCAGTACGTTACATGTAAGTGTGAATAAGGAAAAAGAGCCATTCCAAACGTTGTGTGTTTCTCTTTTCCATCATGTGAAGGGTCGAGACAAACCAAACATGAGTGGTCAAGTTTAACAGAGTTTATTCAGAAAAGGCAAAGGTATCCAGAGAAAATCCAAAACCGTAATACAAGAACAGGCAAACTTCCAAAAACGCAATAGATCGACCTCTGGGGAAACATTGTGGAATGAGAAATGATGCGGGATGTCTTGTCACAAACAACAAAGACCATCAGGAACAATTAGGACAGGTTTGTTTGTCTTTTTCTATATTAAGGTTTTCCTTTTAACAATTTGGTGGTTGGGTGTAAATAGGGTTGCCAAATTCCCGGGAATTTTCAAAGTTGAAAACTTTCCTTGGGAATTAACAGGAATTTATGGGAATCTGTTGGCCCTCAACAGGGGTCCGTGTATGTTTTGGTCATTGGATTTTCCGTTCAGAGAAGGATATTAAAAAACAAAAAATGAGCATTAATTAAATGTCATTATTTGATTTTAAATTTAAATTTCAAAAATCTAAATTGAAATTCAATACATTTTTCTTTATCATGATCAAGAAGGGACAAACAAAGCTTTAAAAACCAGTTGATTTTCATTTTCTGTTTCTCAATACAACAAATAAAATCATTGGATAACAGAAACAAAAACATGTCTTTTTTCATATCGTGCAACAAGATCACATATGAGGACGGTGTGTTTCTGGCAAGAGTGCTACAATCTCTGACTTCTACCTGTGGGTTCCTTTACCCACATTAAAATGTCTTTGGAACCTTCATGTGATGTGATTGTTGACATGGCTTCGACACACCAGCCCCAAATATGTTCATGGAAAGGGGGCAAAAAGAATTCAAAACATATTTCCATAACTGAGTCAAGTTTCTGTATAATTGTCACTTATATTGTGCCATTTGAAATAAGTCAAGAAATTAACACTTTTTTAAAATGACATTTTTCTTAAATTTTTCCTGCTGATCTTGTCCAGCAAGCTCGGTCCCTTAACTTTTCTTTTTTGGTTTTCCTTTTCATCTTCCTCCTCTTTTCTGATGCTGTCCTTTTCCTTTTCTGATGATCTCGTCTCCCCTTCCCCATCTTTGGTTTTCATCTTCTGTGCCATTGCCCTCCTGGGAATCAGTGACTTCCTGCTGTTCTGAGGTTTGAGCTTGTAGATCCTCAGGTGGCTCATTTCCTGCCTCTCAGACCTGGACATGCAGGCGTTCTTCAGAGTGCACCAGCAGTTCACCTCCTTGTTTTTGGTCCTGGGAAATGGATGTGGTGATCCAGGCCGAAGTGAAGAAGGCACCTGCCTGCAATGAGACCCACACGGGAGGTTTCTGGATGACAGCTTCATAGTCCTGACCCGGGTTCTGCTGGAAGCTCTTCTCCTGGTGGGACACGGGCTGCTATTCAGTCACCACATCAGCAAAGTGGGACTTCTCCTCCCGTTGCCCATGTATAGCAGGTCCTCCTCCTCCTGCCTCCTCAATGAGGCACCCTGCTGGCTTGGGTCCAGGTTGTCGTCATCACAGTGAGGCCCAGCTGCTCTGTTCCCCTCTTCATCATCCGGCCCATACTCATCCTCGCGCTGCTCCTCCAGCTTCCTGGAGGTCATGTTAAATGTCCCAGTGGAGTTTCCAGTCTCACGCTGTTCTTTGTTATTTCCAGCCCCTGTATGGTCACATGTTTATACAGAGCAGTGCATTGCTAACCTCGGGTTCCTCGGGCTGTTTTGATAAGACCTCTTGCTGCGGAACCTGGATGGACTTTGTCAATTTTTCAGATGCAGATCTCTCAATATTAGAGACACTGGTTGAAAAGCAAAACCTTGATTTTGACGGTTCATTTGAGCAGGCTTTCTGACGAGCAGACGATAAGCACTGCTGTTTAGCCCCAAGGAGCAGATATTTCTTGTTTCCAGCTCCAGCCTTGCCTTTCTCATGTTCAGCTCCTCCAGCTGGTCCTCCAGAGCCGGCCTCTCCCTCAAGGCTGCAGAGCAGGCTTCCAATGCTCTCTGCTCGGGCCTGGATGCATGCTAATGAGATGGAAGATGTGATTTTTGAGGTGGTGTAAGTTTTCGTATTTGATTTTACAGTATATTTAGAGAGTGTTTCAGTTTCACTAGTGGGTCCATGGTGGCAGCAGGCTCATCAACAATCATATTGTCCATTTGTACCCCAAAATCAGAGTCTATATGTAATGAAAAGCAATAAGAAACTCCAAAAAAATACTTTTTCAACAAAACTGCCCTTCACACCGAGACCACCCACAGTTTGGTTGAATGTCCATTTTTACAAATGCATTGGATTTTCCATTTTTTTTATTTTTTTTATTATGTGTGCACTCAAAAAATTTGAATTGCCTTAGTATGCTACACATTCCTAAAGTCCAGTAGGTTTTGTGAAGCAATCTGGGGTTGATCCCAAGTTGAAGTTGAGGCCTCGTTTGCACGTGCCCGGGTATTTAAAAAAAATGACCTTTCTCTACATTTGACCGTTGCATTTACACATAAATGCAGCTAAAAACTCACCCCGAACGAGGATTCCTGAAAACTGTGGCGGCAGTGGAGATCTGGAAAAACTAAAGTGTCTCTGTTTGCATCTAAAGGGGGGTCGGCGAATATTTTCCTTCTGGTGGGCTATTATGGCTTCGTGCTTCTTGTTGCACTGCCCCCTGCAGGTTTGGCATTCTCATAGCTCTGAACCAGTCGTATATTCAGGTCCATGTCAATGAAGAATCTTTTTGTCAGCGTAGAAGGGGAGATATCAGCTTTTGTAAAATCCCAGGTGCGTGTAAACGTGTAATGCGTTCAGGGGCGACAATGATCCAGGTCCAAGGAGCAGCTACTGTATGTCTTTGGATATGACAATCCATTTATTAGCATTCTTCAGTCCAACATTGCTGCCTATCATTACTCAGCCCACCACTGAGTTCCTTGTGATCCTATAATGCCAACAACAACCAAAGTTTTTTCCTGAGACTCTGCCACTCCCCTGACCTATCTCCCTGGCATGGTCTGGAACCTGATTGCTCTCCACACATGGCATCAATAGCCTGGAGGTTTTATAACTTCCCTACATTGTCCAATCTCCCCCTACCTGCACATAAATGCAGTTTTCAGGTGAGCACACACAGACAACAGGAATAAACAATAAATCCGTACGAAACAAAGTAGAAGCCGTGTGTGAGGCTGAAATCCATCCATTGGCAGAGATGTGGGTTTCAGTGTCTTGTTCCAGGACACTTCAACGTGTAGACAAATAGGGAATTGAAAGTCCAACCTCCGATTGACAAACAACTTGCTCTACCATCCAAGCCAACTAGCACAACTGTCTGTTGAAGGCTGTGGCTTGTTGTGGTTTCTCACGGGAAGCCACCCCCAGTCCCAGCTGTCTCATCAGTGATTGGTCCATGACGTAGGCATCAGCCCTGTCAATAGCACCCCCTGTTGGAGAGAATTGGAGGCAGGGGGAAGGGTTTCCGTGGGCCCAGAGCAGGAGGAGATGATGGGTAACTCTGTTTGTTTGTCTCTGCCCTAGTGTCCACAGTAGAGACACATCAGTCCTATCATTAAATCTGTAGTATTACAGATCCACTGCGGTCTTTTTGTTTACCATTCCAGGGCAATCCACAAAATGCCTAAAATACCTCAGTGACGTTTATTTAATTCCATCTCTTCCCATGAACTCAAACAGCAATAAACTCAAACACAGGAGTTTTCAGTCAGGAGGTTGAGCCTTAAAGAAAACAACTGTGACTGAATTCAGTTCTCCATAAGAACAGACTCTGGGTGACCTCAGCAAAGCTCTTCTTTTGCTGAAGTTCTTGTTCTCGTTGACAGGGAACCAACATTGCAGCAGGGCGAGCCATCGGGGTTGTCATAGCAACAGGAGTTCAGACAGAGATTGGTAAAATCCGAGACGAGATGGCCTCGACTGACCCTGAAAGGACGCCGCTGCAGCAGAAGCTGGACCAGTTTGGAGAACAGCTGTCGAAGGCATGAGTCTCCTGCTTCTTCTCTGTGTTCATACTTCACCCTCAATGAGTGCTGATGTGTTGGTTTCCCCTGCAGGTGATCAGTGTGATCTGCGTGGCCGTGTGGGCCATCAATGTGGGACACTTTAATGACCCGGTTCATGGAGGCAGCTGGCTCAGAGGAGCTGTTTACTACTTCAAGATCGCCGTGGCCTTGGCTGTGGCGGCCATCCCAGAAGGTCAGTGTGTGAGCTAACCCTAACCCTACCCCCATCCCAGAAGGTCAGTGTGTGAGCTAACCCTAACCCTACCCCCATCCCAGAAGGTCAGTGTGTGAGCTAACCCTAACCCTACCCCCATCCCAGAAGGTCAGTATGTGAGCTAACCCTAACCCTACCCCCATCCCAGAAGGTCAGTGTGTGAGCTAACCCTAACCCTACCCCCATCCCAGAAGGTCAGTGTGTGAGCTAACCCTAACCCTACCCCCATCCCAGAAGGTCAGTATGTGAGCTAACCCTACCCCCATCCCAGAAGGTCAGTGTGTGAGCTAACCCTAACCCTACCCCCATCCCAGAAGGTCAGTGTGTGAGCTAACCCTAACCCTACCCCCATCCCAGAAGGTCAGTATGTGAGCTAACCCTACCCCCATCCCAGAAGGTCAGTGTGTGAGCTAACCCTAACCCTACCCCCATCCCAGAAGGTTAGTATGTGAGCTAACCCTACCCCCATCCCAGAAGGTCAGTGTGTGAGCTAACCCTAACCCTACCCCCATCCCAGAAGGTCAGTGTGTGAGCTAACCCTAACCCTACCCCCATCCCAGAAGGTCAGTATGTGAGCTCTACATGTTGTTCCACACATGCACACTTTTCATCATTTTAAAGCAACAACGGTTATACACTCTTCATACATGTTTATATATTTATCAGTTAAGCAGCCTTCTGTGAATAACCCGACCTGTGCCCTAAAAGAATAAGGTATATTCTGATTGGATCTAATGAGTGGTTGATGAAATAAACCTGAAAAACCCCAATCCATCCGAACGCAAGAGAAAAGCTTCCTTTGTCATGACTCATGGCAGGCCTTCCAGCGGTCATCACCACCTGCCTGGCCCTGGGCACACGGAGGATGGCCAGGAAGAACGCCATCGTCCGCAGTCTGCCATCGGTGGAGACGCTGGGCTGCACCTCCGTCATCTGCTCTGACAAGACAGGAACACTGACCACCAACCAGATGTCGGTCTGCAGGGTAAGGAGTGTGAGGCATCAGAAGTGAGCAAGGCAGCCTCCTGGAAGCGCCGCTACTGATTCTAACTGATCTTAACATCCACTTACAGTCCATTAGCGCACAACCAGCACGGTCAGTGATGAAGCTGAAGCAAAGTGTGTTTGAGCCGGAAGAGACTGAGAAGTGGAGAATATCTGATTGATGAGTTTGTCTTTACAGAGGAAACTAATGAGAAGCTTTTAACTCAGCAGATAAAGGCATATTGACAATGATTCAATAGAGTCTTCATCAGACTTGTCCACTGATTGTGATCACATGTGCGTTGAGAGAGCTGGACTTAGAGAAGCGTGTCACCACCGTTGCAAGAAGTAAACTCGTTTTATTGCTCAAATGCAAACCAAAAGTCCAAAAACCAAAAGTGTTCCTGTAAGCAGCAACAAAGTCCGTAAAAGCACCGAAGCTGCAGCTCAGAGGGCAGAGGCACAAACAAATCGACAACCAGAGCTCACTAGACAAGTCCCTTGTGTATACTAAAGGCATCTGATATATAATAATAATAATAATAATAAGAAGAAGAAGAAATCAAACTTATATAGCACTGTTTTGAACATTCGAAGATGCATAGCAAAAACAAAAATATTAAAAAGTGACAATGAAAATAAAATAAGAGTTTAAGGAAATGCCAATTTGAACCTTGAGGAACCCAGTGGGTGACAGGGGAAGTGTGGGGTTTGTTGACAGAGACAAAATGGTGACAGTCAGAAAGGCTGGAGGTGAACCAGAGGTGTTCAGTGACTGCAGACGTGAGACCAGTGGCGTGGAATGCAGTGGACAGGTCAGGCAGGACAAAGAGGGAAATGGAACCAGTGCCAGCGGCAAGGAGCAGATTGCTAATGACTTCAAGGAGGGCAGATTCTGAACCGTGGTGTGACGGAATCCAGACTGAAGAGTTTCAATTGCTGAGAGCAGTGGAGGTGTTGGACTTGTGCGATGGCCGAGCCTTCAGGAGTTTTGACTGTAGCAGAAGATTGGAGATGGTCTGGAATAGTCCAGGTTGTCAGGATTGAAGTCAGGTTGTTTGAGGTGGGTGTGATGGTGGCGAGTGTGAGCAGAGAAGGGTCAGAGCCAGTGGGGAGAGAGGTGTTCATGATACAGGTGATGAGAGGGATCAGAGTGGGAATACAGGTTTTGAGTAGGGGAGACGGGATGGGCTCAAAATGGCAGCTGCACATTGTCATGGCTGGTTTGCTGGTGTCATATCAGGACAGAGAGGAAAAGGGGAACGTTACACGATAAATAGAGTGAGTTCAGGATTTGGAGTTAACAAAGTGGAGGAAATAGATACAAGTAAAACATGAGTGAGAAGATAACAGGAAGTTTTTCCATTCGTCTGTTGTGAATGTGGAAGTGATATTGTCTTGAGTTTGGCCAGTTTAGCAAATGTGGAGATGACAACAATCACAAAATCAGGCACAGGTGAAAGACCTCAGAGCCTGGTTGTTCGTTTTACCAGCCATTGAATACATTTAACCGACCGTTCACTTAAACAGCACTGTCGTCGTGGTCGTCCTTCACTCCTGTCAGCGTTGAGGATGACAAGATTTTAGTGAGCAAGCTGAAGCCCTCATCAAGCCCCGCTGACATTATACCCACATCTCTGTTCATAAATGTTTTTGATGGAGTTGGTCCTTGGGTTCTAAAACTGCTCAACCTCTCACCTGAATCTGGCTCGTCCCCAGCTCCTTAAAGCATGCTGTGGGGAACCCTGTTCTCAAAAAAACTAATCCCGATTCCATGGAGCCAAAAAACTACAGGCCAACATCAAAACTCCCGTTTCTCTCAGAAACCTTACCTTGGAAAAAGCAGTGTCAACCCAGCTCACCTGGTATTTGGAACAGCATGAGTTCTATGACAAATTTCAATCAGGCTTTAGTAAAATGCTCTCTACTGAAACGGCTCTATTAAAAGTCTGAAATGACAGGATGATGGCAGTTGACTGGGGTCACTTCACAGTCCTGGTCTTACTGGACTTAACATCTGCTCTTGATACGCTGGACCACAATATACTGCTCAGCAGACTGGCTGGGTCCTTCAGGGTTCTCCTCCTACATACAAGGAAGAACTTTCAATGTTGCCGTCAACAACAAACTGTCCCACGTGTCCAACCTGTCCTGGGGAGTGGCTCAAGGCTCTGTCCTGGGTCCTGTTCTGTTTATTGGACCTTTTGCCTCTCAGTCGTCTCATTGGTGACTTTCAACATATGTCCTACTGAGGACATCCAGTTGTTCTGCTCCTTCACTGACTCACTTTCACGTCTTGCCTACTTGTTTGGAATGTGTGACCTGCATTAAAAACGGGCTTTCTTCAAATGACCTCCAGATAAATGCTGACAAAACACAAACTCTGATCATTGCCCCTGATCAAAAACCTCCTTGGTGCCCTGGGCGACTGTTAGAACCTCAGGAACCTCAGGTCTTGTCTTTAGAGGACCACTCCTGACAACTGAGCAACAACTGCTTTTTCCACCTGAGAACATCTCTAACGTGAGCAGGAGGCTGTCCAAACCAGATGTTGAAGTGAGAATTCATGCTTTCATTTCGTCTCTGCTTTCATTACTACAATTCCATTTTCACCTGCTTTACTAAGACCGCCCTCGGCAGACTTCAGATCATACAAACTCAGCAGCTAGATTCTTGACACGTTCAGTTAAAACGGCCCACATCACCCCCGTTTCATCCAACTTTTATTGGCTCACAGTCAAATTTGTAATTGACTAAAATCCCACAGTACATTGTGGACATGCTGTGTCCCTCCACCTCAGGATGCAGCCTCCAATCCTCAGGACAGAGTCTCCTGAGACCCCCCGGGGGTACCGGTCCTTAAAGGCTGTAGCCCCCAGACTGTGGAATGACTTGCCTCCGTCCATCCACATACTTGATTCCACAAACTCTTTTAAAGAGCACTTGAAAACATTTTCATTTAAGAAAGCCTTTAGCTCAATATCTCCCACACCTTTACTGTATTTTATGTAATTATGTAATTTGGTCTGTTCCTTGATTTATATCTGTGAAAAGCGTTTTATAAATAAACTTTACTTACTTACTTACACTGTTATCTTGTTCAAAACTGGGTTAACTTTAACCGGATGTTAATAACGTATTCCCTCTTTACTATAAATAAATGAGGTTGGAGCTTATTTTTCACCATGTGGTCATTACATCGTGGATTTCTGCTCCTTTCACTTTATTTCTGGACGTGTCTGAATCAAAAGCTTCAACATCAGGAGGAATGGAGGTGGAGAATGAGAGAAGGAGGAATGGAGGTGTAGAATGATAGAAGGAGGAATGGAGGTGTAGAATGATAGGAGGAATGGAGGTGTAGAATGATAGGACGAGGAATGGAGGTGTAGAATGATAGAAGGAGGAATGGAGGTGTAGAATGATAGGAGGAATGGAGGTGTAGAATGATAGGAGGAGGAATGGAGGTGTAGAATGATAGGAGGAGGAATGGAGGTGTAGAATGATAGGAGGAATGGAGGTGTAGAATGATAGAAGGAGGAATGGAGGTGTAGAATGATAGGAGGAATGGAGGTGTAGAATGATAGGAGGAATGGAGGTGTAGAATGATAGAAGGAGGAATGGAGGTGTAGAATGATAGGAGGAATGGAGGTGTAGAATGATAGGAGAAATGGAGGTGTAGAATGATAGGAGAAATGGAGGTGTAGAATGATAGGACGAGGAATGGAGGTGTAGAATGATAGGAGGAATGGAGGTGTAGAATGATAGAAGGAGGAATGGAGGTGTAGAATGATAGGAGGAATGGAGGTGTAGAATGATAGGAGAAATGGAGGTGTAGAATGATAGGAGAAATGGAGGTGTAGAATGATAGAACGAGGAATGGAGGTGTAGAATGATAGAAGGAGGAATGGAGGTGTAGAATGATAGGAGGAATGGAGGTGTAGAATGATAGAAGGAGGAATGGAGGTGTAGAATGATAGAAGGAGGAATGGAGGTGTAGAATGATAGGAGGAATGGAGGTGTAGAATGATAGAAGGAGGAATGGAGGTGTAGAATGATAGGAGGAATGGAGGTGTAGAATGATAGGAGAAATGGAGGTGTAGAATGATAGGACGAGGAATGGAGGTGTAGAATGATAGGACGAGGAATGGAGGTGTAGAATGATAGAATGAGGAATAGAGGTGTAGAATGATAGAATGATGAAACCTATATAAACACAGTGATTAAAGTTCTCTTTCACATAAAGCCATTAAAAGACTCATTTTATGGTTAAAAATCCAGCTTTCATTTTCAGTAGTTTGTAGTTTGTTTAGTAGCTTCTGATGAACCAAAAGTGTCACAAAAGTGCAAGACCTGGAAGTGAAGTGAGTTACAATTATATTACAATGAATAGCATGGAAAAACCACAACGGAAAACTGGTTCAAAATTCTATATCCTATGCAGCTGACTGTGTGACAGTGCAACAGTGGGTCCGCCGTCACTACAATGTCACTACAGGTGGCCAGTGAAGAGTAAAGCATCTTGTGGCCAGAGATGAAATGATCTCGTTCCCTGGCTTGATTAATTTGAGGTAATGACTCATTGTCTCGTGAGGAGCTCAGTCACCAGGGAGGAGGACCGAGGACACCTGGAGGGACTATGTCTCTCTATGGCCTGGGAACGCCTTGGGGTGCCACTGGAAGAGCTGGAGGAAGAGTGTTGGGTGAGGGGAGTCTGGGGAACCCTGCTGGACTGCTGCCTCCTCCACCCGCCTGGATCAGTGACTGATGATGGATGGATGGTTAAAAACACTGTTTTTATCAGTTACATTATCACCACAATGTCATTTTGGGTCACCGGAAATGCTGAAGATATTATGCAGAAGAACGGAGACTTGAAATGTGGGCGGAGCCTTGGGTGGAGTGGCATCAGGCACAGGAAACAGTGACGTTAACCTCGCAGGTCACTTTGATGGTGATGTTAGTTAACGGGATGACGAACCATGGTTTGAACAACGCATATTTAACGGTTGGGTAGCTAACAGCGGGTTAAGAATTTAACCAGTGTTTAGGGCTTAACCAGTGGTTAAAATAACCTAGTTTTGAACAACCAGGACCAGGAGGGGAAGCCAGGGAGCCTGAGGAACTGAGAAACACCAGATTGAACAGGAACCTCCCAGAGATCAAGTTCTTTCCAGAGGAAATAATGATCTCATACAATCTCCTGTGACGCACATTTCTCCTGAAGCGTGATGAACACCACTGCTTCTTCAATTGTCTGACGGCGTAGAAGCTTTTCTGTAGAGCCAACCTGTACCACTGTCTCACTGCACTCACATGTATGGAACCTAACACTGCTACTAATGTACTAATCACTGTGTGTGTGTGTGTGTGTGTGTGCAGCTGTTTGTGGTGGACAGTGTGTCCGGGGAGCGCTGCAGCCTGAACGAGTTCACAGTGACTGGATCTACTTACGCCCCTGAAGGGGAAGTGTGAGTGCGTCTGGACCCCGGCAACACCTTGACACTGTTTCCTCCCACAGTCTACACATCTCATCCTGCCCTGTCTTCCTTCCCTCTACTCCTCCCCATCCCTCTTTTCCTCCAGGTATAAGGACGGCTCGGTTGTGAAGTGCAGTCAGTATGAAGGCCTGGTGGAGTTGGCCTCCATCTGCGCCCTGTGCAACGACTCCTCTCTGGACTACAATGAGGTGAGGGCAGGGTTGGAATTACAACGTGGCTTTCGGGGGAGCCCTATTTTCCGATCAGACCTCTCAAGTTTGTAGAATGGGTATGCGTGAGATTTTTTTTTGCGTATGTAAATGTAAATGTAAAAAAATGTGCTTGGCAACTTGCCAAGCACATTTTTTTTACATGCACGCGTCGTGACTCACGACGGGAGACGCAGCGGTTGCATAGAAGAGATTTTCGGAAATGGTAGGCCTAGCCTACTGTAGGCCTGATGAGCGAATAAACTCACAACATTGACATCATTTTATTACTATTATTTATTTCAGGAACCTGATGAAGCTTAACCCATAGAAAATATAAATATATGTGCGAAAATTGCCAGTGTTTTTAGAGCTCCCCCTAAATGTTTCAAATTAGGCTTTCAGGGGAGCCCAGCTCCCCTTAGCTCCCCCGTAATTCCAACTCTGGGTGAGAGGCCTGGTGAGCTACTGGGGAGGTTCTGGACTGTGAGTCTGGCCACACCCCCCCAGGTGAGTTCTCCCAGAGGACGAGACTCTGTGGAGAACTCACCTGGGGAGGTTCTGGACTGTGAGTCTGGCCACACCCCCCCCAGGTGAGTTCTCCCAGAGGAGGACACTCTGTGGAGCTGGGAACATTACTTTAAACTGTCATCCATTACAGTTACAAGTTACCTGTCAAAAATGGAATCGGTAACTTACTCTAAGTACTAAAATACAAAAGTAATGTACCAGAGTACTTTTAGTTACTTTTGGATTACTTCACCAGCAAACAGAAAAAGAAAGAAAAGACTGTCTGCTCAGTGTGTCGACTCGTCTTGTACTCTAATTACTCTGAACAAGTTTAGAACGAAATCAAAACTCAGTAACAATCAGGTGTCGAACACTGATTCTCTCTCTCTCTCTCTCTGTCTCTCTCTCTCTGTCTCTCTCTCTCTCTCTCTCTCTCTCTCTCTCTCTCTCTCTCTCTCTCTCTCTCTCTCTCTCTCTCTCTCTCTCTCTCTCTCTCTCTCTCTCTCTCTCTCTCTCTCTCTCTCTCTCTCTCTCTCTCTCTCTCTCTCTCTCTCTCTCTCTCTCTCTCTCTCTCTCTCTCTCTCTCTCTCCCCCTCCCTCCCTCCCTCCCTCTCCAGGTGAAAGGAGTGTATGAGAAGGTGGGTGAGGCGACAGAGACGGCCCTGTGTTGCCTGGTGGAGAAGCTGAACGTGTTTGACAGTGACGTTGGAGGACTGAGTCCAGCTGAGCGAGCGACGGCCTGCTGCTCTGTGAGTGACGCTCAGCAGAAAGCTTGTCCTGACGCTGCAGAGCGTGACTGAGTGAATCCTCTGAACCAGGTCATCAAGCAGCTGATGAGAAAGGAGCTCACACTGGAGTTCTCCCGGGACAGGAAGTCCATGTCTGTCTTCTGCTCTTCTAATAAAGTCACCAGGTCTTCCTCTGGTACCAAGATGTTTGTGAAGGTCAGTTTCAAGGTTTCTGGAGACGTTGGATCAACTCCCTCGCTCATGGGGAACTTATGATAAAGATGCTGACTGCTCATCAATGGTGTGTGTGTGTGTGTGTGTGTGTGTGTGTGTGTGTGTGTGTGTGTGTGTGTGTGTGTGTGTGTGTGTGTGTGTGTGTGTGTGTGTGTGTGTGTGTGTGTGTGTGTGTGTGTGTGTGTGTGTGTGTGTGTGTGTGTGTGTGTGTGTGTGTGTGTGTGTTCAGGGAGCTCCAGAGAGTGTGCTGGAGCGCTGTAATTACATCCGGATTAGCGGCTCTGCCCGCGTGCCTTTGAGCATGGCTGTGCGGGAGCAGCTTCTGTCCACAGTGCGGGCCTGGACCTCAGGTCGAGATACCCTACGATGCCTTGCTATAGCAACCAGAGACTCACCCCCTGACGTCCACAGCCTCAACCTGGAGAATTCTGCTGAGTTTGCAAACTACGAGGTGACGATGAACCATGAAAACGTTTAGATTAACGGAACTCAGCAGTTTCCTGCAAAGAATGCAGAAGATGTATTCAACACTGGTGGAACATGAACTGGAGCAGTTGGGATTTCCACCATCAGTGCAGATATTATTTCATTATTATAGTGGTGATTCATCAATTGTATGGCGTGTGGATCACTCACCTGTCTATTGTCCTGCTAGTTTGTACACGAGTCCTGCAGGCCAGCGTATTGTCTCTGTTTATAACTCTGGTACTTTGAGATGTTTACTTTCTGAAAGGAAAAATGGATCAACAGTTGTTGTAATGATGCATGTTTGTACTTAATACTTCCTGACATGCATTCTGACGCTGTATTCCTCATTTCAGTCCACGTCACACAGCTCACATGTAAACACCCCCTGTCTCTCTGCCTCGTCCTCCCCAGTCTGACCTCACCTTTGTGGGCTGTGTGGGCATGTTGGACCCCCCGAGGAAAGAGGTGCTGGGGGCTGTTCGGATGTGTCGGCAGGCAGGCATCCGTGTTATCATGATCACTGGTGAGCGTGCACACACACACACACACACACACACACAACTCATTTTTCTCCTTTCTGACCCGTCCTCAGTGCTGCACAGCGGGGAGGCTGGTGAACTCTCCCAGCACAGTAAACAGTGCAGCTGCTGTAGAGCAGTGTTCAGTGTCATCATGATGTGACGTCACTGTGACTCCCCACGGCCACCGTGGCTCCCCACGGCCACCGTGGCTCCCCACGGCCACCCTGGCTCCCCACGGCCACCGTGACTCCCCACGGCCACCGTGACTCCCCGCGGACACCGTGGCTCCCCGCGGCCACCGTGGCTCCCCGCGGCCACCGTGGCTCCCAACGGCCACCGTGACTCACTACGGCCACCGTGACTCACTACGGCCACCGTGACTCACTACGGCCACCGTGGCTCCCTACGGCCACCGTGGCTCACCGCGGCCACCGTGGCTCCCCGCGGCCACCGTGGCTCCCCGCGGCCACCGTGGCTCCCCGCGGCCACCGTGGCTCCCCGCGGCCACCGTGGCTCCCCGCGGCCACCGTGGCTCCCCGCGGCCACCGTGGCTCCCCGCGGCCACCGTGGCTCCCCGCGGCCACCGTGACTCACTACGGCCACCGTGGCTCCCTGCGGCCACCGTGGCTCCCTGCGGCCACCGTGGCTCCCTACGGCCACCGTGGCTCCCTACGGCCACCGTGACTCCCTACGGCCACCGTGACTCCCTACAGCCACTGCACTCACTGCTTTCTGTTTGCTGACCAAAGGTTTTCTGACAAACTCCTGACAATGTTAACTTTTGTCACGTAAAAGTGCGAGATCAGCAACAATCAAATGAAAATATTGAATGCCATCTTATTTTGCGAGCGCGACAGAGAGCCATTCCAGACAGGCTGCAGAGCCACACATGGCTGTAAAGCCCTGGTCTAACCGCAGGTGGCAATGAAAGCATGAAAAGCTGCCATTTGGG
This sequence comes from Blennius ocellaris, assembly GCF_963422515.1. Taxonomy (NCBI): domain Eukaryota; kingdom Metazoa; phylum Chordata; class Actinopteri; order Blenniiformes; family Blenniidae; genus Blennius; species Blennius ocellaris. The sequence continues at coordinate 30,555,532 of NC_137652.1, read as the reverse complement.
GTCCCGTGTCTCTGAAGGCTGCAGAGATCTGACACTGGCAATCAGATGACACGCTCTAGGAGGAAGGAGGCAAATGTGAAAAGACCCAGATTGGATGACCTGGACAGGACATGAGAAGTAGAACACATTGGTTTGTGAATGATCACGGAGGTGTTTGGTGTGTTCCTCTACAGGCGATAACAAAGGCACGGCGCTGTCCATCTGCAGGAGAGTGGGCATCATCACAGAGCAGGAGGAGGAGCAGCAGCAGGCCGCCGGCCTCACCGGCGGCCTGACGGGCCGCGAGTTCGACGAGCTGCCACCTCACCTGCAGCGGCAGGCCTGCCGCACCGCCTGCTGCTTCGCTCGGGTGGAACCGGCCCACAAGAGCCGCATAGTGGAGTACCTGCAGAGTCTGAACGACATCACGGCCATGGTGAGGCCGGCCGTTGGGCGGAGCAGGTGTGTGTGGTGGGGACAGGCCAACTCATCCTCTCTCGCCGTGCAGACGGGGGACGGCGTGAACGACGCCCCGGCTCTGAAGAAGGCGGAGATCGGCATCGCCATGGGCAGCGGCACCGCAGTGGCCAAGTCGGCGTCGGAGATGATCCTGGCGGACGACAACTTCTCCACCATCGTGGCCGCTGTGGAGGAGGGCCGCGCCATCTACAACAACATGAAGCAGTTTATCAGATACCTCATATCCTCCAACATCGGAGAGGTGGTGTGGTGAGACGGAACATTCAATGGCTTCAACACCACTTCAGCTCGTAACAACAAATAAGAGTCATGCTGGGATACAAAGCCATTTCAACTTTAATAATGACAATAACACGGCTCATATATAGTTTCCATATACCAAAACATATCTGAAGTGACATTTATAACATTTTTAACTAGTGTAGAATGGTAGACATTGTATGAATGTTTGATATGTTTATGATCCAGTGTTTTTTTCTCCAGCTGTTTATAGCAGCTTTATTTATTTTCTTCAGCCGCAGCATGTGGCTGTAGAGCCGCAGGCTGCAGGCTTGATGAGGAGGTCTTCACATGTTGCCTGGGCTGGACGAGCTGCAGACTGTGACGGTCTGTGTCCTCAACAGTATTTTCCTCACCGCCGCACTGGGCATGCCCGAAGCTCTGATCCCCGTGCAGCTGCTGTGGGTCAACCTGGTCACGGACGGATTCCCCGCCACCGCTCTGGGCTTCAACCCCCCCGACCTGGACATCATGTCTCGCCCCCCCCGCTCTCCCGAAGAGCCTCTCATCTCCAGCTGGCTGTTTTGTCGCTACCTCATCATCGGCTGTGAGTCGGGAAGATTCCCTCTGCCACACATCCTCTTCTTCACCGTTCAGGATTCATTCAATCATTCAGCAATTACTTACATCCATTAATTCAGTCGGTCATTTTCAAATACAGTAACACTGATCATATCACAGTAGTTCTAGTCTGCATCATGAGAATGGAGCTTGAAGTTGAAATGTTCACCACACTTTGTCCTGCAGGTTATGTGGGCGCCGCCACAGTGGGAGCTGCTGCCTGGTGGTTCATGGCCGCTCACGATGGACCCAAGCTAACTTTCTACCAGCTGGTAATATACTGTGTCTGTCGGTGTCTGGTCAGTTCCTAATCCGCCACAGCATCACGGCCTGATATCGTGGGTCTCCGTCACATTGTCCATATGTGATAAAGTGTGTTTCCTTGTGTAACCTGCCAACCAAAGAAGAACTACCACGGGTACTCGGTAGAGTACCTTTACCAACACCACCTTGCAATTTTCAGGTTAAATCTAAATTACAATGTTCTGTTGGTTCCCATTCTTTTGCGTCACTTGAACGCAGTGTCAGAGTGAGCTGGCCTGTGATTGGCTGAGAGTGGAGAAGGGGGATGGGAGTTAGCAGTGTGCTATCAGAATGCTAGCGGCACACCATGAAGCTCCAGCATGTCGACAATATATCTCCAGGAGCTGTTCCAGCCCAACTGTGAGGATTGGTCCTGAGAGGACCACCAATCATCACTGAACCCAGCATGCAATTTGGGTTATTATTTGTGAAAAGTTGGTAACATACATACGTACCAATACATACAGACAAAAACATAACCTTGGACTTCTAGTCTTTGTCTGAGCTTCAAGTGAAGAGGAATGAAGCGGTGCACTGATAAAGGTTCCATGCTGAAAGAGTGTGAATGAATACAACAGTATTCATCCACCTGCCTCGAAGAGGGGAAGGTTCCTCACTCGACAGTTAGAACAACTCTGCAGGTCCAGAACGTCTTGAAGTAATACTATTCTGTCTGTCCTAGTCACATTACCTGCAGTGCACTGAAGGCCATGCTGAGTTTGCTGGTGTGCAGTGTTCAGTCTTTGAGTCACCACATCCCATGACCATGGCTCTGTCTGTACTGGTCACCATCGAGATGTGCAATGCCTTGAACAGGTGAGAAGAGCCCCCCCCCCCACACACACACACACACACACAGTGAGTGATGCTTGTGGAGAAGCTCTCCCATCATGTTCTCTTCATGCAGTCTTTCAGAGAACCAGTCCCTGCTGAAGATGCCCCCCTGGTCCAACCCCTGGCTGGTGGGGGCCATCTGTCTGTCTATGGCCCTGCACTTCCTCATTCTCTACGTGGATCCATTGCCTGTAAGAAGCATGCAAACAATAAATACTCTTCAGGGCTGTCTAACAAACAACACACAGGTCAAAATCAGTTCAAGCATTTGACTTTTCCAGTGACAGTAACCTCTGTCAGTGTTTTTCAACCACTGTGAGGTCTCGTCAGGTGAGCCGTGGGAAAGTATCCAATTTCACATTTTTTTCTTAAAATCATTTGCTCTCACAGCCGCTGTCAGCTGTGAGAGCAGTGTGTTGCAGAGTAATGATGTATAAATACTCTTCACCACTAGAGGGCAGCACAGAACTTTGCCGGTGAAATGTAAAGTGACAGACGTCAGTGTGGTTCATCTCCACCTCCTGCTACCATCTTGTATCAAAGTACTGTGTCAGTGACAGTGATGGAGAAGTTTTTGAAAACCAGGATCTCAGCTCTTCATCCATCAGGTCCAGGTTTCACACTGAGGGAGGCACTATTAAAAAAAGTCCTTGCTTTCTGGATTTACTGGATTCCTGTTGATCAAACTTTGATGAGAAAGACTTTTTATTGTTAATAAAGGCTGCAGAGTTTAACATTTTCAGGTGGTGGTGTGCCTCCAGAGTTTTCCAAAGAAAAAAAGTGTGCCTTGGTTTAAACAGGTTGAAAAACACTGCTCTATGTCTTACGGCCACTGTTTGATGGACAGAAAGAAAGGCAGCTACCATATTGTTGGTGAAGTAGCATTAACATCAGCACAGCCACACAGTGAGTATGGTTTTACACTGTCAGTCTCCAGAGAAACACAGTGGCCGGCAGGATTTCAGCGCTTTAAGCAAATCTGACTCATAAAGCACCAACTGGACTCATTGGATGAAGTAATGCTTCTACATTTCACTGGAACATGTTGAAGAATGGAATGTCATTTGTCTTACAAATTCCAACTTGTCTGGTTTCTGTCAAAAGACACTGAACAAATGTAGCAGTGGGTCATGTGGTGTCTGTTTGAGCTGAAGCTTTCCTGAATGTCTGGAGCACTCGGGGTTTAAATGTTACTGCGGGACATCGTATGAGAATGTTGATGCTGTGTCCTCAGGTCATATTCCAGATCCGCCCTCTGTCCTGGCCCCAGTGGGTGGTGGTGCTGAAGATGTCCCTGCCTGTGATACTGATGGATGAAGCCCTCAAGTTCCTGGCCCGGAACTACATAGAGCCTGGGAATCAGCTGCAGGTGAGAGGAGTGATGACAGGATGCACAGAGGTTATGGAGGGTGAGAGTATCTTAGCTTCTTCCTGCTGTCTCCTCACACCACCCAGACACTGGAGGAGGAGGAGGAGCAGCTCCGGGTGGGGGCGGGGCTGCTGGGCTCCGTCAGCTGCAGGCTGCGTCAGTCCGTGAAAGGCGTGTCCTGGTCATTCGTCCTGATCTCTGCTCCGCTCGTCTTCTGGATCTTCAGTCTGGACTCTGACATCACCAACATCTTCTGGGAGTGAGACACAGAATGAGGGTGAAGGTGGCAGCAGGCGAGAGGGACCCAGCTGAACGTAAAGGAGAGAAGGGAAACATTTAGCCAATGACAAGAAACCCCTGAAGGCACACGAAGGAGCTCTATTCAATCCAACTGCTCCACCATAACATGCTGACACAAAATCTTAAAAGTTCTATTGACCTGCTATCAGACTAAATTAACCAAAGTGACCAGCGAGCGGAGGCTCAGTGTCTCAGACTCAGTGGTCAACCACTTTAGCATCCAGACTGCTTTCCCATAAATATTTACTCTTTCTTTCCATCATCTTTGAAATCTTATGATCACAGGGGCAATAAGTGGTTCAGCACTATGGCCTCACAGCAGGTGGACTCCTGGTTTGAACCTACAGGCTTGACAGTGCAGAGGCGCCGCCCTGAAGTGACTGACACACTGAAAATCCCCCGACCACTGATCTTGCTGCTGTGAAGCCAGAGTGCTGACCACCACGCTCAAGACGAGACTCACCTACACTTCATGTTACAGTTTGTTTAGAAGGGAAAGAGTGAAATATGAGGATCTTGAGGTGAGGAGACTGTCCTCTGTCTTTCCTCCTTGTCCTCCGTGTCCTCCGACCTTGTCTTCCGATTGCGTCTTCTGTGTCTTTTCCTTGATCTGACCTCGTCCTCTGGGCTGTCTCAGCCACGTGCTGGTGAGATGGAGCTTCCTGACCTGCAGCAGTCACATGCTTCACTTCTTTTAAAATTGCTCTTCTGCAGGTTTTTGGGCTGTTTTAAAGATTTGATTTTCTTGTAAATGTCATGTGATGTTTCACTTTGAATAGTTTTTTTATGGCTGCTTTAAAGGGGAGAGCCGGTGTTGAGGATAGTTAAAGAAACTGAGTTGTTTTTGTCATTGTTTCTATTGTTTTCATGCTATCTTCATAGATTTTTACAACTGGCTGAAAAGGAATACAACTATTGCGAGGATGTGTGTTGCAATAAAGTTTTTTTGACTGGTACAACAGATCTTTCACATGTAGAGACACTTAGAAGGTATTTATTTGTTTTGGAGTTAGTTTTTTCATTATTGTGGTATTTCTGATTGTTGCAGTGATTGCGCTATGTTGAGAAAGCACAGCTATGATTATTCATTCATTTTTCAGTTTATTTGACTTGTCTTTCAATAAAAACATGTCGGTTTTCTGATTTTTTACTTTGTATCACTTTTACTTGTCACGTCAGTTTTGGATCTACAGTGATGGCTGTGTTTTTGTAAATTATATTATGAACTGAAAATATTAATAAAATGGTTCTCAGCTTAGGTGGACTTTTCAATTTGACAAGCCAAATTAACATGTGTTGACTGTTTTCCCATCTGGAGTTTGCAGCTTGGGGTTTTTAAATATTAATTTCCACAGTCATTTGCTAATATTTATTGACAATCTTGCTGCTTGTAAATATCTGATTCATTCATGCAAAGAGAAATGGTAAATGCATTTCACTTGTATATCGTTTTTCAAGTGCTTGAGGAGTCCTAAAGCACTTTACATCGTTAATTCAATGGAGGCAGCCGCCATTCATGGCACCTAATCGGTGGTGGGTTTGACGTGGGAAACGTGGAAAGAGGGATGGATCGGGATGTTCCTGGGGAGTTGGAGACGAACAGCCACGGGGTTGATCACTTTGGAAATGGGAAAAGGGCCAATGAATCATGGGGTTAACTTGCGTGACGGTCCCTGGAGTCGGAGGTTCCTTGTGGAAAGCCACACTCACTGTCCTGGCCGGTAGGTTGGTGCCTGTGACCGATGACAGTCAGCGTAGATCTTATGAGACGCCGCCGCTCAGAGAAGACGCTGGCGGGCTTGGATCCAGACCCTCTGGCACCTCCGAATCAGGGCAGCCGTCGAGGGAACATGAACCTCCTTCTCCAGGGCTGGGAAGAGTGGGGACTGAAAACCATAAACACAATGAAAGAGTGAGAGTCCAGTAGATGCAGAGGGAAGAGAGTTGTGTGCGTACTCCACCCAGATGATGTTTTTGGACCAGGAGGAGAGTTGTTGGTGGGACAGGAGACGAAGGCCGGTCTCCAGGACTTGGTTTAGACGCTCCATCTGTCCATTCGACTGAGGGTGGTAGCCAGAGGAGAGACTTGGGGAGGCTCCAATGAGAGCACAGAACTCCTTCCAGAAATGGGAAGTAAACTGGGGGCCGCGATCTGAAACCAGATCCTGAGGGAGGCCGTGAAACATGGAGGACTAATTCAGCGGTCTCTTTGGCGGAGGGTAGTTTAGTGAGGGGAATGAAATGAGCCATTTTAGAAAAATGTCAACAACAGTGAGGACGGTGGTTTTCCCATGGGATTTGGGAAGTCCAGTGACGAAATCCAAAGCGATGTGAGACCAGGAACGTGAAGGGACAGACAGAAGGAGGAGACTACCTGCAGGGGGTGAATTACTGGACTTGCAATGGGAGCACTCAGGACAGGCTGCCACATACTCCCTGACGTCCGTTCGCAGTCTGGGCCACCAAAACCGTTGTTGGACCGATGCCAAAGTCCGACTGACCCCAGGGTGGACCGCCAACCGAGAAGCATGAGCCCATTGGAGGACCTGGGAACGGAGCTCTCCTGGAACAAACAAGCGGTTATCAGGGGTGTTGTCAGGTACCTGCTGTCCCACGAGAGCGTCCAACACTCGCTGCTCCACTTCCCAAAGGACCGCCCCGATGATCTTGGCTGAGGAAATGAGAGACTCATCTCCTCAGGCTGGGCAGTGGCCTCCCCCTCCTTGTAGATGTGAGAGAGCGCATCAGGTTAAATATTCTTCTCTCCCGGTCTGAAGGTTAAAGAGAAGTTAAAGCGTGCAAAGAACAAACTCTAGCGGGCTTACCACGCATTTAACCTCTTTGCTGTTCTCAGATACTCGAGGTTTTAGTGGTCTGTCCACACAATGAAGGGTTGGGTAGAGCCCTCCAGCCAATGCCGCCACTCCTCAAGAGCCAACTTGATGGCCAGCAGCTCCCGGTCTCCCACTCAGTAATTCCTCTTGGCATCTGAAAGGCGACGAGAAAAGAACGCACACGGGTGAAGATGTCCATCTGAAACAGACCTCTGGGACAAGACTGCCCCCACGCCCAGATCTGAGGAGTCGACCTCCACCACGAATTGCCTCTCAGGCAATTTGAACAAGGTTGAACAAGAATGGGGGCCGAGCAGAAAGCTGTCCGGAGGTTCTTGAATGCCTAGAATCTCAGGCGTCCATGAGAATGGAGAAACAGTGGAGGTGAGTCTGTGCAACCATGCTGAAATCTTTAACAAACTTCCTGTAAAAGTTGGCGAAGCCAAGGAACCGCTGTAGCTGTTTGCGGTTTTCTGGAGTGGGCCATGAGGCGACAGCACTGACCTTGGCAGGGTCCATCCGGATGTGTCCTGGGGAAATAATCCGACTGAGGAATGACGTTGAGGGAACATGAAACTCACATTTCTCCGCTTTAACAAATAGGTTGTGTTCCAGGAGGCAAGAGAGAACCAGTCTCATATGCTGGATGTGAGTCTCCTGATGAATGTCATCCAGGTACACAAACACAAAACAGTTGAGGAAGTCCCTCAGGACATCGTTGATTAAGGCCTGAAAGGTGGCAGGTGCGTTACACAGCCCAAAGGTTATAACCAGATACTCATAGTGGCCGGAGGAGGTATTGAACGTTGTCTTCCATTCATCGCCCTCACGAATGCGAACCAAGTGGTACGCATTTCGTAGGTCCAGTTTGGAAAAACAGCTGGCGTCTCTGAGGAGCTCAAATGCAGATGCCATAAGTGGCAGAGGATAGTGGTTCTTAACAGTGATGGCGTTGAGGGCTCAATAGTCGATACAAGGTCTCAAAGACCCATCCTTCTTCAAAACAAAGAAAAATCCAGCTCCAGCGGGTGAAGAAGATGGTCTGATAATACCTGTTTCCAGAGAGGCCTTGCTCTAATCGTCCATCGCCTGCTGCTCCGGTTTTGACAGAGAGTAAAAACGGCCAGGAGGAATTGGAGCGGCAGGCTGTAGGTCTATGGCGCAGTCATAGGGCCTGTGTGGAGGCAGCGAGGTAGCCCGGCTCTTTGAAAACACCTACAAGAGGTCGTGATAGCAGGCCGGGATCTTCTCGAGGTCAGGGGAGGGCGTGACAGAGCTGGCTCAGGTTAGTCCAAGGTCAAAACCAGTACAGGTAGTGATGTTTCCTCTGACACAGAGCTTCAAACCACGCCCCAAAACATGGCAGGGTTTTTTTCTGAAGCACTGCTCTGGAGCTTGCATCAAATCACGTGACTGATGAGGTTTGGACCACTTCACTGGTTCACTCAGACTGAATCAGCTGACTGGTTTAGTTCAATGGGCGGGGCTTTGAAAGACTGGCGGGTCTCAGTTATGTTTAAAATGGGTGAAGACGTCTATGCGTTGCCCATCTGGTCAATTCCTTTTGGATTGATTTGATTAGCGTATTGCTTTCGGTTTGCTCTGCAATGGAACCAACCAGGAAGAGATCTCAAGTCTGGGAACATTTTGAAATGGTGCTGCCAAACAAGGTAATTTGTGACAAACTTTTTTTTCCAACTCTTCATTCATACAGAGATTATAATAAACCACACACATCTCATATTTAATTTGCAGGTGAAGTGTTTGCTTTGTTCCCGGCATATAATAATAACATGTCATCTATGATGAGGCATTACCGAGCCAAACATGAGAATGAAGCTGGTAGTGCTGCTGTGATGACGTGTCCACCAGGTGAGTGGGATAAATGTTTGCTGTTCCAGGCAACATCCTCCAGAGACCTAGCAAAGCATTTTTTGGCCATTTTTTGGACATGGGTTTCTCAGCTCTATTTATATTTAAATATATTTATATTCATAGATGGAGCTATTTGTACAGCTCTATCTATTTAGTCGAGGTTTGGGTGTATAAAATGAATACTAAACTTACTGTTACGGTGGGACTTCAGAGGCTCAGGTGCGGAGAAACCAGCGGGAGACAGATGAGTACGCTGGGAAGAGTTTATTCTTTTATCAAGCGTGGATTGAAGGTGCTGCAGTCCCTGGAGGGAGGAGGTCAAGGCGGCTAGCTGGGGCAGGAGCTACTGGGGGCTAGAGTCAGGTCTGGTCACGGTGGGTCAGGAACCAAGGAAGCTGAGGCTGGCAAGTCTTCAAAGGGGAAGCAAAGGAAACGGCGTTAGTAGAAGACTAAACTGGGACAACGTACACGCAGGTCTACTAACTCTGGGAGTTTTACGATCCAGCGCCGAGTGGAGTTGATCACACGCTTAAGAGGTGCAGCTGATCAGCAGAAAACGAGCTCCACCCGGTCGTCGCAGTTGAACTGAATCAGGAGATGAATCCCTCAGCAGCTCCACCTCCTTAAACACAACCTGCAACCAAAAGGGGAGGAGAGACAGGAGAGGGAGAAACACCCAGCCACGCCCCTAAGAGGCCTCTGAGGAGTGGGGCGTGACAATTTCAGCAAAAATGAGTGATTAGAGTGTTTCCAGTAGGTTTTAGAGTTCCTCAGAGCACAGAGACTCTGGTCAAAGTTACTAATGATCTTCTCTTCAGACAAAGACCTGGTCTCTGTTCTGGTCCTGGTAGATCTCAGTGCTGCTTTTCATACTATTGATCAGAATATCCTGTTAAGAGGCCAGAACACATCATGATCAGAACATCCTGTTACAGAGGCTACAACACATCATGATCAGAACATCCTGTTACAGAGGCTAGAACATCATCGGGCTTAAAGGTACGGCACTAAACTGGTTCTGATCATATTTATAAGACAGGTTCCATTTTGTTCATGTTCAGGATAACTCCTCACTCCAGACTGAGGTTAAACATGGAGTTCCACAGGGTTCTGTCTTAGGTCCTATACTTTTTACTTTATACATGCTTCCTGTAGGGAATATTATTTAAAAAAACACTCCATTAACTTTCATTGTTATGCAGATGACACACAAATCTATTTGTCTATGAAACCTGATGATAATAACCAACTTTCTAAACTAGAAGCTCGTCTTAAAGATATAAAAGATTGGATGAGCCTTAATTTCCTGCTCCTGAACTCAGATAAAACTGAAATTATTATATTTGAGGCAAACTATCTGAAAGACAAATTATCTAAAGATATAGTCACACTGGATGGTATTACTTTGACCTCCAGTACCACTGTGAGGAACCTGGGAGTTATTTTGACCAGGATTTATCCTTTAACTCACATTAAACAAATCTGAAGGACTGTCTTTTTTCACCTCCACAATATTTCCAAAGTTAGAAACATGCTGACTCAGTGATGCTGAAAAACCAATCCAGGCATCTGTTACTTGCAGAGTAGACTATTGTAACTCCCTATTATCAGGGTGTCCAAATAACTGCTTACAAAGTCTTCAATTAATTCAAAATGCTGCAGCGAGAGTCCTGACAAGGACCAGCATGAGAGATCACATCACTCCAATACTAACCTCTCTTCATTGGCTCCTGTTAAATCTAGAATAGAATTTAAAATCCTTCTTCTAACCTAGAAAGCTCTTAACAACCATCTTATCTTAAAGAACTGTTAGTCCCGTATCTCCCCAGAAGAACTCTAGGTTCTCAGTACTGCCCCCTGGAGGTTCCTAGGGTTTCTAACAGTAGAATGGAGGCAGAACCTTCAGCTCTCAAGCTCCGTCTTGTGGAACCAGATCAGTTTCAGTCATGAGGCTGAGACAGTCTCTACTTTTAACACCAGACTGAGAACTTTTCTAATCTCGCATCTCTCTCTCTCTCTCTCTCTCTCCACTTCTTTCTCTAGCTCCTTCTACCTCTTTCTCTCTCTACCTACCCAGACCAGGGTCTGTTTCTGGCCAATTTCCCGAATCAAAGTTTGTATCTACCCACCCAATCCATCTCTCCTCTCCTCTCCTCTCCTCTCCCCCCTATCCTCCCCTCTATCCTCTCCTCTCCTCTCCCCCTATCCTCCCCTCTATCCTCCCCTCTATCCTCTCCTCTATCCTCTCCTCTATCCTCTCCTCTATCCTCTCCTCTATCCTCTCCTCTGGTTTCTACAAAGGTTCTTCCTGACTTTTTCTTTCCACAGTCAGAAACAAACCTGCTGCTCATGTTAATATGTTGGGCTTTTCTATTTTCGCTGTTAAAAGCACCTAGAAATGACTGTTGTGTTTAAAAATGTTTCTTTAATTAAAAAAAAAAAACATTTTTAAAGGATAAAAGAAAAATAAAGGTCAAAATCATGATCTGTGGTCAGGAATTGAGATGCATGCTAAACCTGTCCTCATAATGTGTAAACACACCTTTGCTATATAAATAAAGTTCAATTGAATTTACATTTTATTCTCTCAATATTATCAAACACAGATTGTACCGAACAGGAAGCTCGTTCCTTTATTTTGATGCACTCGCAGCACTTTAAAAGGTTTATCAGCACTTTAAGAAGCACACGGCACTTTAGGATCAAGATATTTGTACATATATAAATGAATATAGCACACAATTGTTGTTTTAACTTATTTATTTTGTCTTCTGTTGTGGATAGGTCCGGTCACCTGTGGAGAAACACAACAATGAATGGAGCAATGTGCAATATGTGTATTTAAGATCGTCTTATTCTTTTAGTTGTTGATGAGTGCTGTGAATGTTTGAGGATGTGGTGTGTGAGGAGTTTCCACTTACCTTGTCTTGTGTTCAGACCGGTGTCCAAGTAAAAGATTCCCCCTGGGACGGACACATTGAAGAAGGTTCCGGGCTGAACCAAGAGGAAGAGCAATTGGGGGGGTTGCACATAGTTTTAGTAGAGTTTAGGATTTCATTTACTATTTAGGTGTTTGGTTTTAGAGGTATTGGTTAACAGGAGTTTTGTTTCATTAAGTTATAGTTAGGGTTTTGGTTTGGAGGATTTTAACTTGGTTTTTAGACCCTAATGTTAACTTTTAGTACCTATGGAGTTTTAATGGTTTCACCCAGTTCAGGGAAGTGTATTTAAGGCGCCTTTTTACATCATTCACTGTTCTGCTGCTGGAGAAGCCACACTCCTCAATCCTCCAATGCATTTCTAGCACGTTGTAAGTTTTTGTTTTGGGCACTTCTGAAAATAAAAGAAAGAAAGATGTGGACCACCTGCAAAGCTGACTCATCCCTGATTTTACTCACTGCTCAAACCGCTCGCCAGCCATTCTGAGGCCATATCGGAGATCCGAGGCCTAACACAGATCATTGAACACTGTAAAAACTGCAGAAGAAAACCGAAGAAAAACCAAATGTCTTTCTGAAGTTCCACAAGCAATACACTAATAATTGTTACACATATAACATGTACAGTTCTACTTATACACAAACAAATAATGACATTCTCAAATAAAATGCATAAGTCACTTGACAGCAATACACAATTGTTATACAACAATATGACAAGAATCATAGCATTCTAGCAACATTTCTATACCTTGATCTGCTTTCCAAAGGGCGCTGGTTAGTGGTTTCTGCCGTTAGTGCTTTCAATGTACGTGTCTTTGGTTTGGAGCTCATAAAATAAAAAGAATGAACAATAATGAAGTAAATAACAATATAAAGTCTTCCTGACAGAGTCCAGCAGATAAACAGACCGATAATCAAGTTTTGTGAAATGTTTTTACGGGTAAGTTTGACGATGGAGACAGAACAGAAAAACGTTCAACACACAAACACACACAAAACACTGTCTGAGGCTCTGTTCACAGCACCACATTTCACATGACAACGCCTCATCCGTGAAAAATAAGGAGTGCGTTTACGCTGCAGCAGCGGACGCACTGACAATGATGTAGTGGGGATAACTGACCACAGGAGGGCGCTTGCGGCTTGCTTTAGTAATGAAACCACAGAGACGTTTGCAGGGAACAATAAACGGGGGTAAAACATCTAGAGAAAATGACGTTTATATGGACTGATGATGAATCGGACGCTAACGGGTGAGTTTCCACTATAAAATTACTTATATGGACTATAAAGCTGAAATATGTATGGAATCACAGGAGTGCCAAAATTAAAAGGAAATAAATGTGGAAATACAAAGAGAATCGATTATGCAAAAAATATACAAAGGTAGTTCAATGCTTCTCCTGTTTTGTTTTTGTCTTCTCCATTTTCTTTTTGTCTTTTCATTTACTTGTGTCGAGCCATCTGGAAAAGACCAAAGCAATACAATGCACATCAGTGAGGGCTGTGGGCGGGGCTAATCAGTGAGGGCGGGGCTAATCAGTGAGGGCTGTAGGTGGGGCTAATCAGTGAGGGCTGTGGGCGGGGCTAATCAGTGAGGGTGGGGCTAATCAGTGAGGGCTGTAGGTGGGGCTAATCAGCGAGGGTGGGGCTAATCAGTGAGGGCTGTAGGTGGGGCTAATCAGCGAGGGCGGGGTTAATCAGTGAGGGCGGGGCTAATCAGTGAGGGGATGTGGGCGGGGCTAGTCAGCGAGGGCGGGGCTAATCAGTGAGGGCTCTAGGAGGGGCTAATCAGCGAGGGTGGGGCTAATCAGTGAGGGCGGGGCTAATCAGTGAGGGCTGTGGGCGGGGCTAATCAGTGAGGGCTGTGGGTGGGGCTAATCAGTGAGGGCTGTAGGTGGGGCTAATCAGTGAGGGCTGTGGGCGGGGCTAATCAGTGAGGGTGGGGCTAATCAGTGAGGGCTGTAGGTGGGGCTAATCAGTGAGGGCTGTGGGCGGGGCTAATCAGTGAGGGTGGGGCTAATCAGTGAGGGCTGTAGGTGGGGCTAATCAGTGAGGGCGGGGCTAATCAGTGAGGGCTGTGGGCGGGGCTAATCATGAGGGTGGGGCTAATCAGTGAGGGCTGTGGGCGGGGCTAATCAGTGAGGGTGGGGCTAATCAGTGAGGGCTGTGGGCGGGGCTTCCTGTTCAGGGTGACTCGTCATACCGAATCACAACATTCCTGCTTGAAGGACGTCATGTTGAGCATTTTGTGTTCCTGCCAATAGATACATACACTGTTGCATTAAGAATAAGTTTGAAATATTTATTGTAGTTTTCCTTTCACATATTTCTTATTGTACAATATTGTAAATATCATTTCTTGTTTTGTAACAAAAGTAGTTAGTTTGAGTAAGAATCTGCTGGCTATGTTAGTTTCTGGTGTAGTGTGAGCGTGTCCCCTCATATTTATATTTGCGGGTTTGCCGATGAACAAGAGACATTTTGGACTTGAGAGGAAACATATATTGGGTGTGTGACTAAGGCATACAGTGTTTCTGTAGAAGCCTCTTCTCAATTCCTCCACGTCCCTCATATTTAACTTTCCCTCTTTCACTTCAAATGAATGAGCCTCGGAGTTTCCTTCCTGCTGCTACACAGCCACTGCAAGCAGGAATGGTGTGATCAGGTCACGAGTCACCCTGAACAGGAAGCCCCGCCCACAGCCCCCTGCTGAGCTGTGGCTTGACTTCATAGCCTCCATCAGTCTCTGCAGGAGGGAATCACAGCCGTGAAAGAATCTTTCCACCTTGGAGCTGAATTAAAAAGATGGTGGATACAGTGCATCCGCACACTGGTGCCGTGTAAACCAACCCCCCCAAAGGTGAAGAAAGTGGACACACTGGTAGTCATTGTGGTGTAAATGGGGCCTGTGTTACGGCTGGGAGCCAGAGTGGAGTGCTCTGAAGTCTGACGCTGGGAGTGAGGAGCCGTGTAGCACACCAGGGGCGCTGCAGGCGGAGGCACGAAGCACAGAGGAGGTTGGCCGAGGACGCGAGGAGCCACGGAGCGCATGAAGGAAGCAGGTGACTCGGTTGAGAAACACAATCTTCTGGCACTGGACCCGCCTCACTGCAGGACTTAAGAGGAGGGAAGAATCGGTTGGTGAATTACCTGCAGGAGTGTCAGTGTGACGGACGAGTCCACACAGTGAAGGCTGAAGGCGAGGCATTCACTCACCTCACCTCACTTCCTTGTTTGCAGGCAGCCACAACCCAAACATTTCATATTCACACTACACTTGATTTATTCCCTTTATTTATGATAGATTTTTCTAGTCTTACACTGTTTAAATGAAGTGCACGCATTTTCACACTGAAAGACCATCGTTGCCACATTTCTGTTGTATCAATTGTGTTTTTCTACTTTGCGTTCCTCTGCTGATGGGAGGAGTCGTCCTGCAGGGACAAAGGCGCGGCAACAGACCAGAGACTCGTATGCCCACGACCAAGCAGTTTTTCCCCACCATCTCTTGCCATAGCGGGGGGGGGGGGGTTCTTTTAGGTTCGGTAGTTTTCCCATCATTGGTTTGTATATTGTCATTTGTTTCCCCCTGGTGTCTTCATTGGTTTTACCCCGTCACTACATATACTCCCTCGTGGGTCAGTTTGTTGTGTGAACATCTGTTTGTTAGATATTGAGTTTGTTTTGTTCATCTCGTTTTTTGTCAAAGAAACTTAATTTGTAATTTGTACTTTCTTTGGGTGAATAAAACCTTCATAGAGAAAAACCTGTTTGCCTTGTAGCCTAACTGCTGGTCCCTGACGGTCAGTGAGGGAGGACCGGTCTGGACTGAGGTGTGGCTCCTCACAGCCGGAGGAAGTGACTGCTGCTCCGCAAAACAATGACGAAGCTGGCCACAAGGTGGCACTGCAGGACCAAAACATCCTACAGGAATTTCAAGTGTGGAGCAGAGCTTCAAAATCCTTCTAGCTTTACTGTTAATTCTGGGAATTGTAATTCATTTAACTATTGGTTCGAATTCCAAATTAATTTGTATAGTATATGTTATGAGACTGATATAACTGAATTGGCTATCACTTCCTGTTAAACAGGTGGTAGCCCTCGATACAGATCATCTCAAACTTTTTATAAAATAATGAATAACTAATTTTTATCATCATAAATCATTATTGATAGCCAATCTGCCCAAAACCCAATTAGCCGGAGGAATCAGAAAAGTCACCACTCACTTGTGGCGGCCAAACGTTAATAGCAACGTGGCATTTCGGGCCCCCGATGCCGGCGCCTCCTCTCGTTGTGAAGCAGAATTGACCAAGCGTTGGCTGCTTCAGCCAGGAATAGGGAACGTGTGCTGGGCTGAGACAGCTCAGTTCTACTCTGCTGATGACGTGTTGTTGCAATAGTAATTCTACCATTGTTGAGGATGGCGTGAAGTTCCTGATGCATATCAATTCATTTGGTCTCCAGAGGTCGACTTTCTTTGAGTTACGTTCCCATTTATCATCAAAAAAGGGCATAAAGTACAATATGAAATGACTCCTATTGCACTCTGCTATGGTAAGAACCTTGTTGTTTCCAACTTCCACACCTTCTCTTCACCTGTACTCATCATTACCTTTAACCTTTTACATAAAACCCATAGGACTTATGACAGCCAGTACAGTACAGCTCCATGTGGGCCAAATAATGATAAACAAGACTAAATCAAAGTGGGTGTGACTTCAAATGGCCCCGACACGTGGGTTTCAGTCTGAACGGAGTTTGCTTGTTCTCTCTGGACGGATTGAGGTAAAGTTTCCACAGTGAGGGCTGCCAGCAAACCAGAGGTAAAGTATACTTCAATTCAAGTTTGTTGGGCTTGGAAAACAAAAACAAGTATTTGCTGATCAAGGTTTGGTTAAAAGGCTTTTTACAAATGATGAGGAAATCCTGAATATTGCAGCGATCACAGAGGTGGTCGCTGCAAGGCATGATGGGAATTCATGTTTTGTGTTGTTGGAGGTTATTGTGGGTTGTTGTTGGGCTTGGTGTTGTGTTGATTGTGTTTATGTGTTTTTGTTCCCCAGTTCAGGGAGGAATTATTTCATCTAGTTTATTTTGGTTTGTTAGAATGTTGGTGTGCAACCATGAGTGATGAAGGTGTTGTGTGGAGTCTCGTCCGCTCTGAAGATCCGGTTGCGATGTTCGTGTTGTCAAAATAAAAGCCTCTGGGTGATCAGCTGCCAAATAGCAATCTATAGCAGAGCAATTCTTCCACGGCGCTCGCCACAATGTTTCCCAACAGCATGTGTATAAATGGAAATATTTCTGATGTGTTTACTCACATCAACACCCGGCTGTGATGAACAGAATTAATTATTAGAAAGATTTCAGGTCATTTTCGTTGCGTCCGCACTAAATGATTGTATCTGGTATCTGTGGATCAATGGCTTCAGGGATGTGAGGACGTTAGTGCTGGCTGAAGATCTCAGGACTTTCAAATGGGCTGAGTGGCTGAAATGAAAGTCTCGTCTTTAATGTGTCGGCTTTTAAACCTGTGTTGTTTACGTGACCAAACAATACAAACAAATCTGTGTTGTTTACGTGACCAAACCACGCAAACAAACCTGTGTTGTTTACGTGACCAAACCACGCAAACAAACCTGTGTTGTTTACGTGACCAAACAATACAAACAAACCTGTGTTGTTTACGTGACCAAACCACGCAAACAAACCTGTGTTGTTTACGTGACCAAACCACGCAAACAAACCTGTGTTGTTTACGTGACCACACCACATAAACAAACCTGTGTCGTTTACGTGACCAAACCACACAAACAAATCTGTGTTGTTTACGTGACCAAACAATACAAACAAACCTGTGTTGTTTACGTGACCAAACAATACAAACAAACCTGTGTTGTTTACGTGACCAAACAATACAAACAAACCTGTGTTGTTTACGTGACCAAACAATACAAACAAACCTGTGTTGTTTACGTGACCAAACCACGCAAACAAATCTGTGTTGTTTACGTGACCAAACAATACAAACAAACCTGTGTTGTTTACGTGACCAAACCACGCAAACAAATCTGTGTTGTTTACGTGACCAAACAATACAAACAAACCTGTGTTGTTTACGTGACCAAACCACGCAAACAAATCTGTGTTGTTTACATGACCAAACAATACAAACAAACCTGTGTTGTTTACGTGACCAAACAATACAAACAAACCTGTGTTGTTTACGTGACCAAACAATACAAACAAACCTGTGTTGTTTACGTGACCAAACCACGCAAACAAACCTGTGTTGTTTACGTGACCAAACAATACAAACAAACCTGTGTTGTTTACGTGACCAAACCACACAAACAAACCTGTGTTGTTTACGTGACCAAACAATACAAACAAACCTGTGTTGTTTACGTGACCAAACCACACAAACAAACCTGTGTTGTTTACGTGACCAAACCACACAAACAAACCTGTGTTGTTTACGTGACCAAACCACGCAAACAAACCTGTGTTGTTTACGTGACCAAACAATACAAACAAACCTGTGTTGTTTACGTGACCACACCACATAAACAAACCTGTGTTGTTTACGTGACCAAACCACACAAACAAACCTGTGTTGTTTACGTGACCAAACAATACAAACAAACCTGTGTTGTTTACGTGACCAAACAATACAAACAAACCTGTGTTGTTTACGTGACCAAACAATACAAACAAACCTGTGTTGTTTACGTGACCAAACCACGCAAACAAACCTGTGTTGTTTACGTGACCAAACAATACAAACAAACCTGTGTTGTTTACGTGACCAAACAATACAAACAAACCTGTGTTGTTTACGTGACCAAACAATACAAACAAACCTGTGTTGTTTACGTGACCAAACAATACAAACAAACCTGTGTTGTTTACGTGACCAAACCACGCAAACAAATCTGTGTTGTTTACGTGACCAAACAATACAAACAAACCTGTGTTGTTTACGTGACCAAACCACGCAAACAAATCTGTGTTGTTTACGTGACCAAACAATACAAACAAACCTGTGTTGTTTACGTGACCAAACCACGCAAACAAATCTGTGTTGTTTACATGACCAAACAATACAAACAAACCTGTGTTGTTTACGTGACCAAACAATACAAACAAACCTGTGTTGTTTACGTGACCAAACCACGCAAACAAACCTGTGTTGTTTACGTGACCAAACAATACAAACAAACCTGTGTTGTTTATGTGACCAAACCACACAAACAAACCTGTGTTGTTTACGTGACCAAACCACACAAACAAACCTGTGTTGTTTACGTGACCAAACCACACAAACAAACCTGTGTTGTTTACGTGACCAAACAATACAAACAAACCTGTGTTGTTTACGTGACCAAACAATACAAACAAACCTGTGTTGTTTACGTGACCAAACCACGCAAACAAACCTGTGTTGTTTACGTGACCACACCACATAAACAAACCTGTGTTGTTTACGTGACCAAACAATACAAACAAACCTGTGTTGTTTACGTGACCAAACCACGCAAACAAACCTGTGTTGTTTACGTGACCAAACAATACAAACAAACCTGTGTTGTTTATGTGACCAAACCACACAAACAAACCTGTGTTGTTTACGTGACCAAACCACACAAACAAACCTGTGTTGTTTACGTGACCAAACCACACAAACAAACCTGTGTTGTTTACGTGACCAAACAATACAAACAAACCTGTGTTGTTTACGTGACCAAACAATACAAACAAACCTGTGTTGTTTACGTGACCAAACCACGCAAACAAACCTGTGTTGTTTACGTGACCAAACCACATAAACAAACCTGTGTTGTTTACGTGACCAAACAATACAAACAAACCTGTGTTGTTTACGTGACCAAACAATACAAACAAACCTGTGTTGTTTACGTGACCAAACCACGCAAACAAACCTGTGTTGTTTACGTGACCACACCACATAAACAAACCTGTGTTGTTTACGTGACCAAACAATACAAACAAACCTGTGTTGTTTACGTGACCAAACAATACAAACAAACCTGTGTTGTTTACGTGACCAAACAATACAAACAAACCTGTGTTGTTTACGTGACCAAACCACGCAAACAAATCTGTGTTGTTTACATGACCAAACAATACAAACAAACCTGTGTTGTTTACGTGACCAAACCACGCAAACAAATCTGTGTTGTTTACGTGACCAAACCACACAAACAAACCTGTGTTGTTTACGTGACCAAACCACACAAACAAACCTGTGTTGTTTACGTGACCAAACCACACAAACAAACCTGTGTTGTTTACGTGACCAAACAATACAAACAAACCTGTGTTGTTTACGTGACCAAACAATACAAACAAACCTGTGTTGTTTACGTGACCAAACAATACAAACAAACCTGTGTTGTTTACGTGACCAAACAATACAAACAAACCTGTGTTGTTTACGTGACCAAACCACGCAAACAAACCTGTGTTGTTTACGTGACCACACCACATAAACAAACCTGTGTTGTTTACGTGACCAAACAATACAAACAAACCTGTGTTGTTTACGTGACCAAACAATACAAACAAACCTGTGTTGTTTACGTGACCAAACAATACAAACAAACCTGTGTTGTTTACGTGACCAAACCACGCAAACAAATCTGTGTTGTTTACATGACCAAACAATACAAACAAACCTGTGTTGTTTACGTGACCAAACCACGCAAACAAATCTGTGTTGTTTACGTGACCAAACCACACAAACAAACCTGTGTTGTTTACGTGACCAAACCACACAAACAAACCTGTGTTGTTTACGTGACCAAACCACACAAACAAACCTGTGTTGTTTACGTGACCAAACAATACAAACAAACCTGTGTTGTTTACGTGACCAAACAATACAAACAAACCTGTGTTGTTTACGTGACCAAACCACGCAAACAAACCTGTGTTGTTTACGTGACCACACCACATAAACAAACCTGTGTTGTTTACGTGACCAAACAATACAAACAAACCTGTGTTGTTTACGTGACCAAACAATACAAACAAACCTGTGTTGTTTACGTGACCAAACCACGCAAACAAATCTGTGTTGTTTACATGACCAAACAATACAAACAAACCTGTGTTGTTTACGTGACCAAACCACGCAAACAAATCTGTGTTGTTTACGTGACCAAACAATACAAACAAACCTGTGTTGTTTACGTGACCAAACAATACAAACAAACCTGTGTTGTTTACGTGACCAAACCACGCAAACAAACCTGTGTTGTTTACGTGACCAAACCACACAAACAAACCTGTGTTGTTTACGTGACCAAACCACACAAACAAACCTGTGTTGTTTACGTGACCAAACAATACAAACAAACCTGTGTTGTTTACGTGACCAAACAATACAAACAAACCTGTGTTGTTTACGTGACCAAACCACGCAAACAAACCTGTGTTGTTTACGTGACCACACCACATAAACAAACCTGTGTTGTTTACGTGACCAAACAATACAAACAAACCTGTGTTGTTTACGTGACCAAACAATACAAACAAACCTGTGTTGTTTACGTGACCAAACAATACAAACAAACCTGTGTTGTTTACGTGACCAAACCACGCAAACAAATCTGTGTTGTTTACATGACCAAACAATACAAACAAACCTGTGTTGTTTACGTGACCAAACCACGCAAACAAACCTGTGTTGTTTACGTGACCACACCACATAAACAAACCTGTGTTGTTTACGTGACCAAACCACACAAACAAACCTGTGTTGTTTACGTGACCAAACAATACAAACAAACCTGTGTTGTTTACGTGACCAAACAATACAAACAAACCTGTGTTGTTTACGTGACCAAACAATACAAACAAACCTGTGTTGTTTACGTGACCAAACCACGCAAACAAATCTGTGTTGTTTACATGACCAAACAATACAAACAAACCTGTGTTGTTTACGTGACCAAACCACGCAAACAAATCTGTGTTGTTTACGTGACCAAACAATACAAACAAACCTGTGTTGTTTACGTGACCAAACCACGCAAACAAACCTGTGTTGTTTACGTGACCAAACAATACAAACAAACCTGTGTTGTTTATGTGACCAAACCACACAAACAAACCTGTGTTGTTTACGTGACCAAACCACACAAACAAACCTGTGTTGTTTACGTGACCAAACCACACAAACAAACCTGTGTTGTTTACGTGACCAAACAATACAAACAAACCTGTGTTGTTTACGTGACCAAACAATACAAACAAACCTGTGTTGTTTACGTGACCAAACAATACAAACAAACCTGTGTTGTTTACGTGACCAAACCACACAAACAAACCTGTGTTGTTTACGTGACCACACCACATAAACAAACCTGTGTTGTTTACGTGACCAAACCACACAAACAAACCTGTGTTGTTTACGTGACCAAACAATACAAACAAACCTGTGTTGTTTACGTGACCAAACAATACAAACAAACCTGTGTTGTTTACGTGACCAAACAATACAAACAAACCTGTGTTGTTTACGTGACCAAACCACACAAACAAACCTGTGTTGTTTTACGTGACCACACCACATAAACAAACCTGTGTTGTTTACGTGACCAAACCACACAAACAAACCTGTGTTGTTTACGTGACCAAACAATACAAACAAACCTGTGTTGTTTACGTGACCAAACAATACAAACAAACCTGTGTTGTTTACGTGACCAAACAATACAAACAAACCTGTGTTGTTTACGTGACCAAACCACACAAACAAACCTGTGTTGTTTACGTGACCAAACCACACAAACAAACCTGTGTTGTTTACGTGACCAAACCACACAAACAAACCTGTGTTGTTTACGTGACCACACCACATAAACAAACCTGTGTTGTTTACGTGACCACACCACATAAACAAACCTGTGTTGTTTACGTGACCACACCACATAAACAAACCTGTGTTGTTTACGTGACCACACCACATAAACAAACCTGTGTTGTTTACGTGACCACACCACATAAACAAACCTGTGTTGTTTACATGACGTCCCCAGAGGGAAGCAGGTCATCACACAACCATCCTTTGTGTTTTTCAATGCCATGATTGCCTCTTTCTGTTAACGGCTTTACACACTCACTGGCCAGCTGGAGATTGTGTGTGTGTGTGTGTGTGTGTGTGTGTGTGTGTGTGTGTGTGTGTGTGTGTGTGTGTGTGTGTGTGTGTGTGTAAGACTTGACGATGGGCTTATCCTTACAGCCCCTGCTGTCATTTTAATCTCACTTGTGTGTTCACGTTCACTGCGACGCCAGACAATGACAATAGAACACAAACATACATTACTGTGTCAGTGTGTCACATGACAGGATTAAAACCTCATGTCACAAATAGTTTCTGTCCACACTGATCAGAAAATGTTGTCACAAAGACTTATTATCTGTTGTGTCTGAGAGAAAGCAGCCGCACTGCATGGCTCATCTGATCACTTTATCATGTGAATGGAGTTTGTAGGGGGAAACAATTGCAAGCTGACGTCTGTTTGTTTGATATTATTTATATTGTATTTCATATTTTCATTTCCGAAAAAACATCAATAATACTTGCTAATAGATAAATATAAATAAATAGATGTGTTGGGATGGAAAAGGTTGATTCCACGTAACGTATGTTGAGGACAGAAAAACACCAACAATGAATTAACTTAAGCTAAATCGGCTTCTGCACCATCTGTTTTTCCTTCCCAGCCACTGATAAACACAAACACCAAGACAATACAAGAGAAGACAAATAAAGAATAAATAAATCAACAGGATTAGACAAACTAAATAAAACGAATAGTTAATTAAGAAAGAAGGAATTCCTCTGTTAAAGACAAAGCAGCTTTCACAAAACATCCTAGACACAAAGTGAAGTAGCAACACATCAGTCAGACAAATAGAGGATTTTTCTTCCATTTCTCTGACAAGCAGCTGGAGGAGATGAGACCCAATGCTGGGATGAGTATTTATCACAGATGATGTTTCCCGACTGTTAGGAAGCAGAACAGCTGCTCACACAACAGCAACTTGGGGTAGGGGGGGTGGATAAAATTAGAATTTGCATGTAACAGGTTTAAATTGACCTTATTTATATACAAATCACATATATAATATCATTTTTTGATTTTCAGGTTGCTACTGCCTGCTACTGGCCATATAAGGAAAACCGCGTTTTGGGCGAATTTCTCGAATTTTGCCACTTTTGACAGGTTTTGTGATTTAATGGCTCAACAGTAACGTATCATATATTACATTCACACATTTGTCATGCTAATCAATGTTTTATTTGTTTATTTTAGGTAGTCTGAGACAAGATGCTTCCCAGAAGTAGCCAAGTTTTCAGAATATTTGCCACTGTGGGACGAAAGAGAACAATGCTAACACCAGAACAATTTGGCAACAACCTCAAGATAGTTTTGGGGAAAACAACTGACAGATCCACTGTTACCTTGACAGAATTCCGTGCCGCGATGGAAAGACTGTCTGTTCAGCCATTATAATCATTAATAATGTGCATGCTATTGTTTTTTTTTTGGTGTGTTCTAGTATAAACCATACCTTTTAGTTCATAAATAAACAAAATAAAACAAGTAATCACTATATTTGTACACAATGTTGAGACAGAGTCATTATCATATATAGCTGAAAAAAGCGTGCAAAAGTGTGATATACGCAGTACATCAAAACATGCCAGTAGCAGGCAGTAGCAGAACCAAAATTGAAAATGCAGGTTACTTGTGTGTTTTATATATAAATAAGGTCAAAATAAACCTGTTACATGAAGGTTTTGGGAAAAAAGGTCATTTATCCACCCCCCCTACTTGGGGATTCAGAGACGCCCAGCAAAGATCACGTGAAAGCCACATTTCAACTTCAATACAGGTAAGATGAAAATCAAAAACATGGTTTGTTTTCATGAATTTTTACTCAGGATGGGATTGAAAAATGGTCAAATCCACTGGAGGACGTCTGCTCCACCCAGAGATCAAACCTTCACTGTGGGTCATGTGAGGACGGCATGGTGGAGGAGTGGGCTGCTCCCCCGCTTCACGTCCTGAACATGACGGAGGCAGGTCGTCTCCTGAACATGACGGAGGCAGGTCGTCTCCTAAACATGACGGAGGCAGGTCGTCTCCTAAACACTGATGGAGGCAGGTCGTCTCCTGAACACTGACGGAGGTAGGTCGTCTCCTGAACATGATGGAGGCAGGTCGTCTCCTGAACATGACGGAGGCAGGTCGTCTCCTGAACACTGACGGAGGCAGGTCGTCTTCTGTCTCCTAAACATGACGGAGGCAGGTCGTCTCCTGAACACTGACGGAGGCAGGTCGTCTTCTGTCTCCTAAACATGACGGAGGCAGGTCGTCTCCTGAACTTGACGGAGGCAGGTCGTCTCCTGAACACTGACGGAGGCAGGTCGTCTTCTGTCTCCTAAACATGACGGAGGCAGGTCGTCTCCTGAACATGACGGAGGCAGGTCGTCTTCTGAACACTGACGGAGGTAGGTCGTCTCCTGAACATGACAGAGGCAGGTCGTCTCCTAAACATGACGGAGGCAGGTCGTCTCCTGAACACTGACGGAGGCAGGTCGTCTTCTGTCTCCTAAACATGACGGAGGCAGGTCGTCTCCTGAACACTGACGGAGGCAGGTCGTCTTCTGTCTCCTAAACATGACGGAGGCAGGTCGTCTCCTGAACATGACGGAGGCAGGTCGTCTCCTGAACACTGACGGAGGCAGGTCGTCTTCTGTCTCCTAAACATGACGGAGGCAGGTCGTCTTCTGAACACTGACGGAGGCAGGTCGTCTCCTGAACACTGACGGAGGTAGGTCGTCTCCTGAACATGACGGAGGCAGGTCGACTCCTAAACATGACGGAGGCAGGTCGTCTCCTAAACACTGACGGAGGCAGGTCGTCTCCTGAACACTGACGGAGGCAGGTCGTCTCCTGAACACTGACGGAGGTAGGTCGTCTCCTGAACATGACGGAGGCAGGTCGTCTCCTAAACATGACGGAGGCAGGTCGTCTTCTGAACACTGACGTAGGCAGGTCGTCTCCTGAACATGACGGAGGCAGGTCGTCTCCTGTCTCCTGAACATGACGGAGGCAGGTTGTCTCCTGTCTCCTGAACATGATGGAGGCAGGTCATCTCCTGTCTCCTGAACATGACGGACGCAGGTCGTCTCCTGAATACTGACGGAGGCAGGTCGTCTTCTGTCTCCTAAACATGACGGAGGCAGGTCGTCTCCTGTCTCCTGAACATGACGGAGGCAGGTCGTCTACTGAACACTGACGGAGGCAGGTCGTCTCCTGAACACTGATAGAGGCAGGTCGTCTCCTGAACACTGACGGAGGCAGGTCGTCTACTGTCTCCTGAACATGACGGAGAAAGGTCGTCTCCTGAACACTGACGGAGGCAGGTCGTCTCCTGAACACTGACGGAGGCAGGTCGTCTCCTGTCTGTTGACCATGACGGAGGCAGGTTGTCTCCTGTCTCCTGAACATGATGGAGGCAGGTCATCTCCTGTCTCCTGAACATGACGGACGCAGGTCGTCTCCTGAACACTGACGGAGGCAGGTCGTCTTCTGTCTCCTAAACATGACGGAGGCAGGTCGTCTCCTGAACATGACGGAGGCAGGTCGTCTTCTGAACACTGACGGAGGCAGGTCGTCTCCTGAACATGACGGGGGCAGGTCATCTCCTGTCTCCTGAACATGATGGAGGCAGGTTGTCTCCTGAACATGACGGAGGCAGGTCGTCTCCTGTCTCCTGAACATGATGGAGGCAGGTCATCTCCTGTCTCCTGAACATGACGGAGGCAGGTCGTCTCCTGTCTCCTGAACATGATGGAGGCAGGTTGTCTCCTGAACATGACGGAGGCAGGTCGTCTCCTGAACACTGACGGAGGCCGGTCGTCTCCTGAACACTGACGGAGGCAGGTCGTCTCCTGAACACTGATGGAGGCAGGTCGTCTCCTAAACATGACGGAGGCAGGTCGTCTCCTAAACATGACGGAGGCAGGTCGTCTTCTGAACACTGATGGAGGCAGGTCGTCTCCTGAACACTGACGGAGGCAGGTCGTCTCCTGTCTCCTGAACATGACGGAGGCAGGTCGTCTCTTGAACACTGACGGAGGCAGGTCGTCTCCTAAACATGATGGAGGCAGGTCGTCTCCTAAACATGACGGAGGCAGGTCGTCTTCTGAACACTGATGGAGGCAGGTTGTCTCCTGAACACTGACGGAGGCAGGTCCTCTCCTGTCTCCTGAACATGATGGAGGCAGGTCGTCTCCTCAACATGACGGAGGCAGGTCGTCTTCTGAACACTGACGGAGGCAGGTCGTCTCCTGAACATGACGGAGGCAGGTCGTCTTCTGAACACTGATGGAGGCAGGTCGTCTCCTGAACATGACGGAGGCAGGTCGTCTACTGTCTCCTGAACATGACGGAGGCCGGTCGTCTCCTAAACATGACGGAGGCAGGTCGTCTTCTGAACACTGATGGAGGCAGGTCGTCTCCTGTCTCCTGAACATGACGGAGGCAGGTCGTCTCCTGAACACTGATGGAGGCAGGTCGTATTCTGAACACTGATGGAGGCAGGTCGTCTCCTGAACACTGACTGAGGCAGGTCGTCTCCTAAACATGACGGAGGCAGGTCGTCTCCTGAACACTGACGGAGGCAGGTTGTCTCCTGTCTCCTGAACACTGACGGAGGCAGGTCGTCTCCTGAACATGACGGAGGCAGGTCGTCTCCTGAACACTGATGGAGGCAGGTTGTCTCCTGAACACTGACGGAGGCAGGTCGTCTACTGTCTCCTGAACACTGACGGCGAAAGGTCGTCTCCTAAACATGATGGAGGCAGGTCGTCTCCTGAACACTGACGGAGGCAGGTCGTCTCCTGTCTACTGAACACTGACGGAGGCAGGTCGCCTACTGTCTCCTGAACACTGACGGAGGCAGGTCGTCTCCTGAACACTGACGGAGGCAGGTCGTCTCCTGTCTCCTGAACACTGATGGAGGCAGGTCGTCTCCTGAACACTGACGGAGGCAGGTCGTCTCCTGAACACAGATGGAGGCAGGTCGTCTACTGTGTCCTGAACACTGACGGAGGCAGGTCGTCTCCTGAACACTGATGGAGGCAGGTCGTCTCCTGAACACTGATGGAGGCAGGTCGTCTCCTGAACACTGATGGAGGCAGGTCGTCTCCTGAACACTGACGGAGGTAGTTCGTCTCCTGTCTCCTGACCATGACGGAGGCAGGTCGTCTCCTGAACACTGATGGAGGCAGGTCGTCTCCTGAACACTGACGGAGGCAGGTCGTCTCCTGAACACTGACGGAGGCAGATCGTCTCTTGAACACTGACGGAGGCACGTCGTCTCTTGAACACTGATGGAGGCAGGTCGTCTCCTGAACACTGATGGAGGCAGGTCGTCTACTGTCTCCTGAACACTGACGGAGGCAGGTCGTCTACTGTCTCCTGAACACTGATGGAGGCAGGTCGTCTACTGTCTCCTGAACACTGATGGAGGAAGGTCGTCTCCTGAACACTGACGGAGGCAGGTCGTCTCCTGAACACTGATGGAGGCAGGTCGTCTCCTGAACACTGACGGAGGCAGGTCGTCTACTGTCTCCTGAACACTGATGGAGGCAGGTCGTCTCCTGAACACTGACGGAGGTAGGTCGTCTCCTGTCTCCTGAACATGACGGAGGCAGGTCGTCTCCTGAACACTGACGGAGGCAGGTCGTCTCCTGAACACTGATGGAGGCAGGTCGTCTCCTGAACACTGACGGAGGCAGGTCGTCTACTGTCTCCTGAACATGACGGAGAAAGGTCGTCTCCTGAACACTGACGGAGGCAGGTCGTCTCCTGTCTCCTGAACATGACGGAGGCAGGTCGTCTCCTGAACACTGATGGAGGCAGGTCGTCTTCTGAACACTGATGGAGGCAGGTCGTCTCCTGAACATGACGGAGGCAGGTCATCTCCTGAACACTGACTGAGGCAGGTCGTCTCCTAAACATGACGGAGGCAGGTCGTCTCCTGAACACTGACGGAGGCAGGTTGTCTCCTGAACACTGACGGAGGCAGGTCGTCTCCTGAACATGACGGAGGCAGGTCGTCTCCTGAACACTGATGGAGGCAGGTTGTCTCCTGAACACTGACGGAGGCAGGTCGTCTACTGTCTCCTGAACACTGACGGAGAAAGGTCGTCTCCTAAACATGATGGAGGCAGGTCGTCTCCTGAACACTGACGGAGGCAGGTCGTCTCCTGTCTACTGAACACTGACGGAGGCAGGTCGCCTACTGTCTCCTGAACACTGACGGAGGCAGGTCGTCTACTGTCTCCTGAACACTGATGGAGGCAGGTCGTCTCCTGAACACTGACGGAGGCAGGTCGTCTCCTGAACACAGATGGAGGCAGGTCGTCTACTGTGTCCTGAACACTGACGGAGGCAGGTCGTCTCCTGAACACTGATGGAGGCAGGTCGTCTCCTGAACACTGACGGAGGTAGGTCGTCTCCTGTCTCCTGAACATGATGGAGGCAGGTCATCTCCTGAACACTGATGGAGGCAGGTCGTCTCCTGAACACTGACGGAGGCAGGTCGTCTACTGAACACTGATGGAGGCAGGTCGTCTCCTGAACACTGACGGAGGCAGGTCGTCTCCTGAACACTGACGGAGGCAGGTCGTCTCTTGAACACTGACGGAGGCAGGTCGTCTCTTGAACACTGATGGAGGCAGGTCGTCTCCTGAACACTGACGGAGGCAGGTCGTCTACTGTCTCCTGAACACTGACGGAGGCAGGTCGTCTACTGTCTCCTGAACACTGATGGAGGCAGGTCGTCTACTGTCTCCTGAACACTGACGGAGGCAGGTCGTCTACTGTCTCCTGAACACTGACGGAGGCAGGTCGTCTACTGTCTCCTGAACACTGATGGAGGCAGGTCGTCTACTGTCTCCTGAACACTGACGGAGGCAGGTCGTCTCCTGAACACTGATGGAGGCAGGTCGTCTCCTGAACACTGACGGAGGCAGGTCGTCTACTGTCTCCTGAACACTGACGGAGGCAGGTTGTCTCCTGAACACTGATGGAGGCAGGTCGTCTCCTGAACACTGACGGAGGTAGGTCGTCTCCTGTCTCCTGAACATGACGGAGGCAGGTCGTCTCCTGAACACTGACGGAGGCAGGTCGTGTCCTGTCTCCTGAACATGACGGAGGCAGGTCGTCTACTGAACACTGACGGAGGCAGGTCGTCTCCTGAACACTGATGGAGGCAGGTCGTCTCCTGAACACTGACGGAGGCAGGTTGTGTCCGGGACTGGATTGGAACCTATCCATCTGTACGTCCTATTTCAGCCCGCGAGCCGCATGTATGAGACCCCCGATTTGGACCAAGCGGGACGTCCTCTATTGGGAAGGCGGGGCCATGCCACCACCCCTGAGTCAATAGAATGCGCAGGACGCTTGATTGACAGCTTGGCCGACCAATGAGCGCGGCGCTCTTCGCCACAGTGCCGCTGTGGAGCGTCGCTGCCGTGGGTGAAGGCAGACAAACATGTCGGCCTGTGGGAGTCACCTGGACTCTGGTTCTCCGGATGTGTGAGCGCCGCACACCGCCGTCCCCCTCCGAACCTCCGCGGTGACAGGCAGTCTGCATGTGGGCGCCTCCTCTGGATCTGTGAGCGGATAGAGCAGCCTTGGCCCGGCCGGAGGTGCAGCGGGCTGCCTGGAGGAGACACCGTGAGGCGGATCCGCGGCGAGCCGCTCATCACTCCGCTTAGCTGGGCGCGGAAGCCGCTCTCCACCGGGAGGAGACCCGGAGCAGGACGGACCTGTCCCCCCTGGCTGCCAACCCACCACCAGGTAACGTCCCGTTCACCGCGAGGAGCCGCAGCCGCCGGAGGAGCTGTTCAGGTGAGGGGGACGATGGGCTCCTGCTAGCCGAGGCTCCACACTGGCTGGCCGCTAACCAGTGTGGAGCCTCGGCTGGCCGCTAGCCGCGACCCGTCACGATGAAGGCTTCGGATAATGGGACCGCTCAGTGGTGGATGTTGATGGAGCTTCGACTGACGGCTGCCTCACCTCCACCCAGTATATACCTCCACCCAGTATACACCTCCACCCAGTATATACCTCCACCCAGTATACACCTCCACCCAGTGTTCACCTCCACCCAGTATACACCTCCACCCAGTGTTTACCTGCACCTCCACCCAGTGTTCACCTCCACCCAGTATACACCTCCACCCAGTGTTTACCTGCACCTCCACCCAGTATACACCTCCACCCAGTGTTCACCTCCACCCAGTGTTCACCTCCACCCAGTATACACCTCCACCCAGTGTTTACCTGCACCTCCACCCAGTGTTCACCTCCACCCAGTGTTCACCTCCACCCTGTATACACCTCCACCCAGTGTTCACCTCCACCCAGTGTACACCTCCACCTCCACCCAGTATACACCTCACCCAGTATACACCTCCACCCGGTGTACACCTCACCCAGTGTTCACCTCCACCCAGTGTTCACCTCCACCCTGTATACACCTCCACCCAGTGTTCACCTCCACCCAGTATACACCTCACCCAGTATACACCTCCACCCAGTGTACACCTCCACCTCCACCCAGTATACACCTCACCCAGTATACACCTCCACCCAGCGTTTACCTCCACCCAGCATACACCTCACCCAGTATAC
Organism: Blennius ocellaris; assembly: GCF_963422515.1. Taxonomy (NCBI): domain Eukaryota; kingdom Metazoa; phylum Chordata; class Actinopteri; order Blenniiformes; family Blenniidae; genus Blennius; species Blennius ocellaris. The sequence goes on along the minus strand of NC_137652.1, from coordinate 30,524,019 downwards.
ACCTCCACCCAGCGTACACCTCACCCAGTGTACACCTCCACCCAGCGTTTACCTCCACCCAGCATACACCTCACCCAGTGTACACCTCCACCCAGCTCCCACTGCCACCATCACGAACTCAACACCTGTCGAACACTCAACATCTGGCCTCCACACACGGGGCAGTGAGGTGTGACCCCCACCCTGGTCTCCATGGGACGCTCCACCTTGTGCCGGCCGGGTTAACACCACCTTCTCCCGACTGGCTTCCTGCACATTGTGTCAGTCCAGCTCTGAGTCATAGCGCATGTTGACTTCAAAGTTGGAGCACCCACCCACACCCCTAGCACCCACCACCCACACCCCCAGCACCCACCACCCACACCCCCAGCACCCACACCCCCAGCACCCAGCACCCACACCCCCAGCATCCACCACCCACATCCCCAGCACCCACACCCCCAGCATCCACCCACACCCCCAGCACCCAGCACCCACATCCCCAGCATCCACCCACACCCCCAGCACCCTGCACCCACACCCCCAGCACCCACCACCCACACCCCCAGCACCCACCCATACCCCCAGCATCCACCCACCCACACCCCCAGCACCCACACCCCCAGCACCCAGCACCCACATCCCTAGCAACCACCCACACCCCCAGCACCCACACCCCCAGCACCCACCCACACTCCCAGCACCCACCACCCACACCCCCAGCATCCACCACCCACTCACACCCCCAGCACCCAGCACCCACACCCCCAGCACCCACCACCCACATCCCTAGCACCCACCCACACCCCCAGCACCCAGCACCCCCAGCACCCAGCACCCACCCACACCCCCAGCACCCACCCACACTCCCAGCACCCACCACCCACACTCCCAGCACCCACCACCCACACCCCCAGCACCCACACCCCCAGCACCCACCACCCACACCTCCAGCACCCACCCACACCCCCAGCACCCACCCACCCAGCTCCGACCTGCATGCACACATACACCAGTTGACAGAGCAAAGCTCTGCTGTGGTTGTTTAGCTTGTTAGCTTGGTTGAGGTGGAGGCTCCACTCCACCCTGCTGCAACCTCTCCCCTGTGTTTCCCTGAACACAGCTTGGCCTGACAGGCCTCCTCCACCCTTGTGGGCCTGCAGGTCCTGACCACCACCAGTTGTGAGAGGCTGGAGGCCTGAGGCAGAGGAAACACACAACTGGTGCTTGGTGGAACAACGGCACCAGTGACCTTCCAGGGCTTATTGGGGCTGTTTTCCTCGGGTCAGAGGAAATGTGTGTCTGCAGGTGTGTGAGTACTGTTTGGAGTTGGTAGTTTGAGCACTGATGCTGCACAGCCTCACATGGACTCTCTAACACCACTCCGTTGGTTGTGTGAGAGGAGTGGTTGCAGTGTCTCCTAACCTACTGCCTGTGACCTTTGACCTCTGAGCTGCAGATGTATAGCTGACAGTCAAGCTAACAGCTGTGTGTGTGTGTGCTGGGAGTGACTGAGGTGTGATTCTACGGAGTTGGACATGATGGGAGAGGATGTTGTAGAACTTATCGGAGTGTGACAGCTACTCCACTCCCTATCCTGAACTCTGCTCACGATGTTTGGCTCTTGGATGAACCATAAGCTTGATGCCGCAGTGATGCATCATGAAAGTAGAGTATTTAAGTAGAATCATGCAATGGAATTGTAGGGAGTTTACTCGAGTACCGCTGTGGGAGCTTACTTGAGTACTACTGCGACTTGAGTCCTCCTGCAGCAGGACTACTACCTGCTCTGTTAGAGGAAGGGTGAATGACGCTTCAGTAGTTCTTTTTACTTGAGTACAACCTTCCGTTAGGTTGTGGACTAGTTGAAGAAGCTACTTGGATAAAAGACTAATTACTGCATCACAAATGTGTGTATATATATATATATATATATATATGAACCTTCCCAGGTTAGCACACGCTGAATCAGAGGGAAACGGTGGTGGGTAGAGGAAGCGTCGGCAGACAGGTGTGTTACTTGAGCAGGTGTGTTCTCCTTGTACTGTTGGCCTGCGTTTGTCTTCTACTCTTCATCTAGCACAGGCTATATTCTCCAGAGGGAGACATTGTTGTCTGGACATTAGTTACACATACATTTTATGTTTTGTGCATGATTGGGTGGGGGAGGGGGGGGGTGCTAGTTTTCTGCATGGACGGTCTAAATTTGCAGTCTGCTTTAAACTGGGAAGTTAAACACAATGTGCTTCACCGAGCTTCACAGTTGGTGACTAATATGCAACGTCTTTATCTCACAGCCATTAAACATTGACCGTGCTGCTGGACCTGGAAGTGAACCTTGGATTGAATACCAGCTGAAGTTCCTCCTGTATCACCTGATCAGAGCCGCGCAGCATTGAGGAGGAAGTGAAGGGAATGAGAGTGCGGGATGCAGCAGCCCTCTGGCTTCAGGTAAATGTCCTCATGCATGGTCTTTCAGCTGGAGGACACACACCTTGACCTGACAATTCCAATAACAAGCACAATGTCACTTCTGTTGGTACAAACATTCAAATGTTAACATGTAACCATACAACTTTAAACTCAAAATGTGCATTAAGAGGGCATCTTATGGCCATAAGAGGTAACTGCACTCAGTGCAAATTGTAGAGAAGGACCAAGAATACTTTTCTTTACATTCAAGTACAAGGCCAATTGTTATAGATTTTAGAACTTCAGCCAACTTCGATAAGCAGCCTGTCTTTGACATTTGCTGTATCGTTTGCGTCACTCAAGATGAGAATGTCGCTGTAACATCTCTGTTTGCCTGCTGCATGCTCATTCTGCAAATAATGGAACTCTTCATCGTCATCATCATCATCATCATCATCATCTGACTGACACACATACTCTAACATTACTCCTGTAACAACAAAACACCTTGCAGTGTTCCTTTGAGGATTAGTTCTTAACAGGGAATGTTTCATTTCTGAATTAACCAGATCTGTGTTGGACTTCGTGTCTCATTAAATGTTTCAGTGTGAAATTGATGCCATGTCCTGTCGGCTCTGACACCCGGAGCTCCGCAGTGGAGCAGAGTTGTTAGGGGCCTTCCACCTTAGGATGGTCTGGGACACGGTACACCTTCATTCGGTTCGCGATCACGCTGCATTTTAAGAGCTGATCACGCCACCTGGAAAACGTGCATTACAACAGATACTCTTTTGGGGGCGCTGTTGCTCAAAAGAACCACTGACCAGAAGGGAAGTAAAGAAGAAACAATGCTCATTGATTGGCTTGGACTGAAAGCGCAAGTCTGGTGTAGGTACCAGTGCCCGTATTCACAAAGCATCCGAAGGCTAAAAGTAGCTCTTAGTGACGTAACTCTTCAAAAAAATTTGAGAATTCCTCGGATTTGAAGACTTTTCTTAGAATTTTTCCTTACTAAGATAAGGAAGTATCTTAAGCCATAAGAGTGCTCCTAATGGCGTGTTTCCACCGCACAAAAAGTGCAGGGACGGAACAGAGCCTTACAGGTACGGCAAAGTGTAACCGGAGCCAAATCCGGTGCATTTCCACTGCAGAAAGTAGGTTAAAAAGTAGGCGGGGCTTAGAGCTCCACAGATATGTGACGTTACAACAGTCGTCTCAGCCTGGAGGAAGATCTGGACCTGATGAGTCCTCTGTTGTTGTTGTTTACATCCTCCACCTTGCACTTGTTGTCTTGTTAGCTTTTTTTTGCAGCCACAGAGCTGCAGCTGCAACTTCTGCGTTAGTCCATAGAGAGCGAACGCTCCGGTGACTTGCCCTGCACCTGAGTGCGCCGGGACGCTGCACCGGGACACTAGAGCCCTGAGTTTCCTGCTCAAACCGCTGCACTGTGTCCGCGCCGCCGGTCGGGGGCTGCTCCGAGTGTCTGTCTTTGCATCGCGACCGCGGTCCGTCCCCACACCGCACCTTCTGCCCGACCACCGGGGCGGCATAGAGCCTCCCCAACCTCTGTGCCTCAGCAGAAATCGCGGACGTGGTGAAAAGACAGATCCCGGCGCGGCGCACCGGAGCACAACCGGCAGCGCAGACGCGATGCTGCTAAGAGAAAGCTCGGACGCGATGCAAAGACGGGCCCCGGTCTCCCCCTGCCTCACGTCCACTCTTTCATGACCAGCACGGAAGTTGAGCAGAAAAGAAAAGAAAAACCACCAGAGTAAAGCTGAGCACTCTGACAACAGAGGATTCATCCAGCCAACATATTAAAACATTGAGGATGTAGTAAATCACTGACCAATCAGCAGACGGCTCCTCAAACTCAGACCTGTTCCATGGTCCTGGTACCCTGATGGAGGGGGGGCGGAGAAGCCTTTGAAGCGGTTGTTTAATACATTAAATGATAAAAATAATAAATGTCACTGTCACCCATCACAGGTCTTTACAGCATTAAGTGAATACTGGTAGCTGCCAATTACTGATCGTTCTGTAGGAAGTAGTGAGGCCCAGCAAGTTAATTTATATTGAAGATTTCATACATGAGCCAATTCAAAGCCCTTTACAAAGAAAAAAAAACAGGTTATGTTGAGGAAATGTGCTTGATGCTCTAAAAACACTTGGAAAGTACTTGGAAGGTAAAAGTAAAAGGAAGAGGGGCAAAAAAAAAGGACACTTTATAATGATCAGACGAAGATCCATGGTTAGACACCTTCAGTCCTACACTCTCCTGAAGGTAAACCACACACCTTCAGTCTCTACACTCTCCTGAAAGTAGACCACACACCTTCAGTCTCTACACTCTCCTGAAGGTAAACCACACACCTTCAGTCTCTACACTCTCCTGAAAGTAGACCACACACCTTCAGTCTCTACACTCTCCTGAAGGTAAACCACACACCTTCAGTCTCTACACTCCCCTGAAGGTAGACCACACACCTTCAGTCTCTACACTCTCCTGAAGGTAGACCACACACCTTCAGTCTCTACACTCTCCTGAAGGTAAACCACACACCTTCAGTCTCTACACTCTCCTGAAGTAAAACCACACACCTTCAGTCTCTACACTCTCCTGAAGTAAAACCACACACCTTCAGTCTCTACACTCTCCTGAAGTAAAACCACACACCTTCAGTCTCTACACTCTCCTGAAGGTAAACCACACACCTTCAGTCTCTACACTCTCCTGAAGGTAGACCACACACCTTCAGTCTCTACACTCTCCTGAAGATAAACCACACACCTTCAGTCTCTACACTCTCCTGAAGTAAAACCACACACCTTCAGTCTCTACACTCTCCTGAAGTAAAACCACACACCTTCAGTCTCTACACTCTCCTGAAGATAAACCACACACCTTCAGTCTCTACACTCTCCTGAAGTAAAACCACACACCTTCAGTCTCTACACTCTCCTGAAGTAAAACCACACACCTTCAGTCTCTACACTCTCCTGAAGTAAAACCACACACCTTCAGTCTCTACACTCTCCTGAAGGTAAACCACACACCTTCAGTCTCTACACTCTCCTGAAGGTAGACCACACACCTTCAGTCTCTACACTCTCCTGAAGATAAACCACACACCTTCAGTCTCTACACTCTCCTGAAGTAAAACCACACACCTTCAGTCTCTACACTCTCCTGAAGTAAAACCACACACCTTCAGTCTCTACACTCTCCTGAAGATAAACCACACACCTTCAGTCTCTACACTCTCCTGAAGTAAAACCACACACCTTCAGTCTCTACACTCTCCTGAAGGTAGACCACACACCTTCAGTCTCTACACTCTCCTGAAGGTAGACCACACACCTTCAGTCTCTACACTCTCCTGAAGTAAAACCAGACACCTTCAGTCTCTACACTCTCCTGAAGGTAGACCACACACCTTCAGTCTCTACACTCTCCTGAAGTAAAACCACACACCTTCAGTCTCTACACTCTCCTGAAGGTAGACCACACACCTTCAGTCTCTACACTCTCCTGAAGGTAGACCACACACCTTCAGTCTCTACACTCTCCTGAAGGTAGACCACACACCTTCAGTCTCTACACTCTCCTGAAGGTAGACCACACACCTTCAGTCTCTACACTCTCCTGAAGTAAAACCACACACCTTCAGTCTCTACACTCTCCTGAAGTAAAACCACACACCTTCAGTTTCTACACTCTCCTGAAGTAAAACCACACACCTTCAGTCTCTACACTCTCCTGAAGGTAGACCACACACCTTCAGTCTCTACACTCTCCTGAAGGTAGACCACACACCTTCAGTCTCTACACTCTCCTGAAGTAAAACCACACACCTTCAGTCTCTACACTCTCCTGAAGATAAACCACACACCTTCAGTCCTACACTCTCCTGAAGGTAAACCACACACCTTCAGTCTCTACACTCTCCTGAAAGTAGACCACACACCTTCAGTCTCTACACTCTCCTGAAGGTAAACCACACACCTTCAGTCTCTACACTCTCCTGAAAGTAGACCACACACCTTCAGTCTCTACACTCTCCTGAAGGTAAACCACACACCTTCAGTCTCTACACTCCCCTGAAGGTAGACCACACACCTTCAGTCTCTACACTCTCCTGAAGGTAGACCACACACCTTCAGTCTCTACACTCTCCTGAAGGTAAACCACACACCTTCAGTCTCTACACTCTCCTGAAGTAAAACCACACACCTTCAGTCTCTACACTCTCCTGAAGGTAGACCACACACCTTCAGTCTCTACACTCTCCTGAAGGTAAACCACACACCTTCAGTCTCTACACTCTCCTGAAGGTAAACCACACACCTTCAGTCTCTACACTCTCCTGAAGTAAAACCACACACCTTCAGTCTCTACACTCTCCTGAAGTAAAACCACACACCTTCAGTCTCTACACTCTCCTGAAGTAAAACCACACACCTTCAGTCTCTACACTCTCCTGAAGGTAAACCACACACCTTCAGTCTCTACACTCTCCTGAAGGTAGACCACACACCTTCAGTCTCTACACTCTCCTGAAGATAAACCACACACCTTCAGTCTCTACACTCTCCTGAAGTAAAACCACACACCTTCAGTCTCTACACTCTCCTGAAGTAAAACCACACACCTTCAGTCTCTACACTCTCCTGAAGATAAACCACACACCTTCAGTCTCTACACTCTCCTGAAGTAAAACCACACACCTTCAGTCTCTACACTCTCCTGAAGGTAGACCACACACCTTCAGTCTCTACACTCTCCTGAAGGTAGACCACACACCTTCAGTCTCTACACTCTCCTGAAGTAAAACCAGACACCTTCAGTCTCTACACTCTCCTGAAGGTAGACCACACACCTTCAGTCTCTACACTCTCCTGAAGTAAAACCACACACCTTCAGTCTCTACACTCTCCTGAAGGTAGACCACACACCTTCAGTCTCTACACTCTCCTGAAGGTAGACCACACACCTTCAGTCTCTACACTCTCCTGAAGGTAGACCACACACCTTCAGTCTCTACACTCTCCTGAAGGTAGACCACACACCTTCAGTCTCTACACTCTCCTGAAGTAAAACCACACACCTTCAGTCTCTACACTCTCCTGAAGTAAAACCACACACCTTCAGTTTCTACACTCTCCTGAAGTAAAACCACACACCTTCAGTCTCTACACTCTCCTGAAGGTAAACCACACACCTTCAGTCTCTACACTCTCCTGAAGGTAGACCACACACCTTCAGTCTCTACACTCTCCTGAAGTAAAACCACACACCTTCAGTCTCTACACTCTCCTGAAGATAAACCACACACCTTCAGTCTCTACACTCTCCTGAAGTAAAACCACACACCTTCAGTCTCTACACTCTCCTGAAGTAAAACCACACACCTTCAGTCTCTACACTCTCCTGAAGGTAAACCACACACCTTCAGTCTCTACACTCTCCTGAAGATAAACCACACACCTTCAGTCTCTACACTCCTGAAGTAAAACCACACACCTTCAGTCTCTACACTCTCCTGAAGGTAGACCACACACCTTCAGTCTCTACACTCTCCTGAAGTAAAACCACACACCTTCAGTCTCTACACTCTCCTGAAGGTAGACCACACACCTTCAGTCTCTACACTCTCCTGAAGGTAGACCACACACCTTCAGTCTCTACACTCTCCTGAAGTAAAACCAGACACCTTCAGTCTCTACACTCTCCTGAAGGTAGACCACACACCTTCAGTCTCTACACTCTCCTGAAGTAAAACCACACACCTTCAGTCTCTACACTCTCCTGAAGGTAGACCACACACCTTCAGTCTCTACACTCTCCTGAAGGTAGACCACACACCTTCAGTCTCTACACTCTCCTGAAGGTAGACCACACACCTTCAGTCTCTACACTCTCCTGAAGGTAGACCACACACCTTCAGTCTCTACACTCTCCTGAAGTAAAACCACACACCTTCAGTCTCTACACTCTCCTGAAGGTAGACCACACACCTTCAGTCTCTACACTCTCCTGAAGGTAGACCACACACCTTCAGTCCTACACTCTCCTGAAGGTAGACCACACACCTTCAGTCTCTACACTCTCCTGAAGTAAAACCACACACCTTCAGTCTCTACACTCTCCTGAAGGTAGACCACACACCTTCAGTCTCTACACTCTCCTGAAGGTAGACCACACACCTTCAGTCTCTACACTCTTCTGAAGGTAAACCACACACCTTCAGTCCTACACTCTCCTGAAGGTAGACCACACACCTTCAGTCTCTACACTCTCCTGAAGTAAAACCACACACCTTCAGTCCTACACTCTCCTGAAGGTAAACCACACACCTTCAGTCTCTACACTCTCCTGAAGTAGACCACACACCTTCAGTCTCTACACTCTCCTGAAGGTAAACCACACACCTTCAGTCTCTACACTCTCCTGAAAGTAGACCACACACCTTCAGTCTCTACACTCTCCTGAAGGTAAACCACACACCTTCAGTCTCTACACTCCCCTGAAGGTAGACCACACACCTTCAGTCTCTACACTCTCCTGAAGGTAGACCACACACCTTCAGTCTCTACACTCTCCTGAAGGTAAACCACACACCTTCAGTCTCTACACTCTCCTGAAGTAAAACCACACACCTTCAGTCTCTACACTCTCCTGAAGGTAGACCACACACCTTCAGTCTCTACACTCTCCTGAAGGTAAACCACACACCTTCAGTCTCTACACTCTCCTGAAGGTAAACCACACACCTTCAGTCTCTACACTCTCCTGAAGTAAAACCACACACCTTCAGTCTCTACACTCTCCTGAAGTAAAACCACACACCTTCAGTCTCTACACTCTCCTGAAGTAAAACCACACACCTTCAGTCTCTACACTCTCCTGAAGTAAAACCACACACCTTCAGTCTCTACACTCTCCTGAAGGTAAACCACACACCTTCAGTCTCTACACTCTCCTGAAGGTAGACCACACACCTTCAGTCTCTACACTCTCCTGAAGATAAACCACACACCTTCAGTCTCTACACTCTCCTGAAGTAAAACCACACACCTTCAGTCTCTACACTCTCCTGAAGTAAAACCACACACCTTCAGTCTCTACACTCTCCTGAAGATAAACCACACACCTTCAGTCTCTACACTCTCCTGAAGTAAAACCACACACCTTCAGTCTCTACACTCTCCTGAAGGTAGACCACACACCTTCAGTCTCTACACTCTCCTGAAGGTAGACCACACACCTTCAGTCTCTACACTCTCCTGAAGTAAAACCAGACACCTTCAGTCTCTACACTCTCCTGAAGGTAGACCACACACCTTCAGTCTCTACACTCTCCTGAAGTAAAACCACACACCTTCAGTCTCTACACTCTCCTGAAGGTAGACCACACACCTTCAGTCTCTACACTCTCCTGAAGGTAGACCACACACCTTCAGTCTCTACACTCTCCTGAAGGTAGACCACACACCTTCAGTCTCTACACTCTCCTGAAGGTAGACCACACACCTTCAGTCTCTACACTCTCCTGAAGTAAAACCACACACCTTCAGTCTCTACACTCTCCTGAAGTAAAACCACACACCTTCAGTTTCTACACTCTCCTGAAGTAAAACCACACACCTTCAGTCTCTACACTCTCCTGAAGGTAAACCACACACCTTCAGTCTCTACACTCTCCTGAAGGTAGACCACACACCTTCAGTCTCTACACTCTCCTGAAGTAAAACCACACACCTTCAGTCTCTACACTCTCCTGAAGATAAACCACACACCTTCAGTCTCTACACTCTCCTGAAGTAAAACCACACACCTTCAGTCTCTACACTCTCCTGAAGTAAAACCACACACCTTCAGTCTCTACACTCTCCTGAAGGTAAACCACACACCTTCAGTCTCTACACTCTCCTGAAGATAAACCACACACCTTCAGTCTCTACACTCCTGAAGTAAAACCACACACCTTCAGTCTCTACACTCTCCTGAAGGTAGACCACACACCTTCAGTCTCTACACTCTCCTGAAGTAAAACCACACACCTTCAGTCTCTACACTCTCCTGAAGGTAGACCACACACCTTCAGTCTCTACACTCTCCTGAAGGTAGACCACACACCTTCAGTCTCTACACTCTCCTGAAGGTAGACCACACACCTTCAGTCTCTACACTCTCCTGAAGGTAGACCACACACCTTCAGTCTCTACACTCTCCTGAAGTAAAACCACACACCTTCAGTCTCTACACTCTCCTGAAGGTAGACCACACACCTTCAGTCTCTACACTCTCCTGAAGGTAGACCACACACCTTCAGTCTCTACACTCTCCTGAAGGTAGACCACACACCTTCAGTCTCTACACTCTCCTGAAGGTAGACCACACACCTTCAGTCTCTACACTCTCCTGAAGTAAAACCACACACCTTCAGTCTCTACACTCTCCTGAAGGTAGACCACACACCTTCAGTCTCTACACTCTCCTGAAGGTAGACCACACACCTTCAGTCCTACACTCTCCTGAAGGTAGACCACACACCTTCAGTCTCTACACTCTCCTGAAGTAAAACCACACACCTTCAGTCTCTACACTCTCCTGAAGGTAGACCACACACCTTCAGTCTCTACACTCTCCTGAAGGTAGACCACACACCTTCAGTCCTACACTCTCCTGAAGGTAGACCACACACCTTCAGTCTCTACACTCTCCTGAAGTAAAACCACACACCTTCAGTCTCTACACTCTCCTGAAGGTAGACCACACACCTTCAGTCTCTACACTCTCCTGAAGGTAGACCACACACCTTCAGTCTCTACACTCTCCTGAAGTAAAACCACACACCTTCAGTCTCTACACTCTCCTGAAGGTAGACCACACACCTTCAGTCCTACACTCTCCTGAAGTAAAACCACACACCTTCAGTCCTACACTCTCCTGAAGGTAAACCACACACCTTCAGTCTCTACACTCTCCTGAAGTAAAACCACACACCTTCAGTCCTACACTCTCCTGAAGGTAAACCACACACCTTCAGTCTCTACACTCTCCTGAAGTAAAACCACACACCTTCAGTCCTACACTCTCCTGAAGGTAGACCACACACCTTCAGTCTCTACACTCTCCTGAAGTAAAACCACACACCTTCAGTCTCTACACTCTCCTGAAGTAAAACCACACACCTTCAGTCTCTACACTCTCCTGAAGGTAAACCACACACCTTCAGTCTCTACACTCTCCTGAAGGTAAACCACACACCTTCAGTCTCTACACTCTCCTGAAGTAAAACCACACACCTTCAGTCTCTACACTCTCCTGAAGGTAAACCACACACCTTCAGTCTCTACACTCTCCTGAAGGTAAACCACACACCTTCAGTCCTACACTCTCCTGAAGGTAAACCACACACCTTCAGTCTCTACACTCTCCTGAAGTAAAACCACACACCTTCAGTCTCTACACTCTCCTGAAGGTAAACCACACACCTTCAGTCTCTACACTCTCCTGAAGTAAAACCACACACCTTCAGTCTCTACACTCTCCTGAAGTAAAACCACACACCTTCAGTCTCTACACTCTCCTGAAGGTAAACCACACACCTTCAGTCTCTACACTCTCCTGAAGGTAGACCACACACCTTCAGTCTCTACACTCTCCTGAAGTAAAACCACACGCCTTCAGTCTCTACACTCTCCTGAAGGTAGACCACACACCTTCAGTCTCTACACTCTCCTGAAGTAAAACCACACGCCTTCAGTCTCTACACTCTCCTGAAGTAAAACCACACGCCTTCAGTCTCTACACTCTCCTGAAGTAAAACCACACACCTTCAGTCTCTACACTCTCCTGAAGTAAAACCACACACCTTCAGTCTCTACACTCTCCTGAAGGTAGACCACACACCTTCAGTCTCTACACTCTCCTGAAGTAAAACCACACACCTTCAGTCTCTACACTCTCCTGAAGTAAAACCACACGCCTTCAGTCTCTACACTCTCCTGAAGGTAGACCACACACCTTCAGTCTCTACACTCTCCTGAAGTAAAACCACACACCTTCAGTCTCTACACTCTCCTGAAGGTAGACCACACACCTTCAGTCTCTACACTCTCCTGAAGTAAAACCACACGCCTTCAGTCTCTACACTCTCCTGAAGGTAGACCACACACCTTCAGTCTCTACACTCTCCTGAAGTAAAACCACACACCTTCAATCTCTACACTCTCCTGAAGGTAAACCACACACCTTCAGTCTCTACACTCTCCTGAAGTAAAACCACACACCTTCAGTCTCTACACTCTCCTGAAGTAAAACCACACACCTTCAGTCTCTACACTCTCCTGAAGTAAAACCACACACCTTCAGTCTCTACACTCTCCTGAAGTAAAACCACACACCTTCAGTCTCTACACTCTCCTGAAGTAAAACCACACACCTTCAGTCTCTACACTCTCCTGAAGTAAAACCACACGCCTTCAGTCTCTACACTCTCCTGAAGTAAAACCACACACCTTCAGTCTCTACACTCTCCTGAAGTAAAACCACACGCCTTCAGTCTCTACACTCTCCTGAAGTAAAACCACACACCTTCAGTCTCTACACTCTCCTGAAGGTGAACCACACACCTTCAGTCTCTACACTCTCCTGAAGTAAAACCACACACCTTCAGTCTCTACACTCTCCTGAAGGTAAACCACACACCTTCAGTCTCTACACTCTCCTGAAGGTAAACCACACACCTTCAGTCTCTACACTCTCCTGAAGTAAAACCACACACCTTCAGTCTCTACACTCTCCTGAAGTAAAACCACACACCTTCAGTCTCTACACTCTCCTGAAGGTAGACCACACACCTTCAGTCTCTACACTCTCCTGAAGTAAAACCACACACCTTCAGTCTCTACACTCTCCTGAAGTAAAACCACACACCTTCAGTCTCTACACTCTCCTGAAGTAAAACCACACGCCTTCAGTCTCTACACTCCCCTGAAGATAAACCACACACCTTCAGTCTCTACACTCTCCTGAAGGTAGACCACACACCTTCAGTCTCTACACTCTCCTGAAGGTAAACCACACACCTTCAGTCTCTACACTCTCCTGAAGGTAAACCACACACCTTCAGTCTCTACACTCTCCTGAAGTAAAACCACACACCTTCAGTCTCTACACTCTCCTGAAGGTAAACCACACACCTTCAGTCTCTACACTCTCCTGAAGTAAAACCACACACCTTCAGTCTCTACACTCTCCTGAAGGTAGACCACACACCTTCAGTCTCTACACTCTCCTGAAGATAAACCAGATGCCACTGCCACTTCAGAGGCATAAAACCACTCATAGCATCCTTTTCACCTGACACAGCCACATTCATGTTCCACGAAGCTACGAAGCTAACTGTGAAAGCTAACATGAGCGTCATACTGTGACGAGAGAAACTTGCAGTCAGTAATATTGCAAAACGTCATCACAACCAATCATAATGTGACACATCAGAAAGCGTGGGTGCAAGCCCCGCTCCACCCCGGACAGATCTGGTACCTCCACCAGACACTTTAACCCATGATGGCGAGGCTTGTTAGGTTGTGGCTAATGGGTAGCCACAAACAGTTGTGATATATAGTCTTCAGACCAGATATCAATGAACACCTTCCTCACTACTACTCCTCTACTTTTTGCTCTCTACTCCACATCTGAATGCGATTTATTTTCCATCTTTTGCTTTCTGCATCTGCTTCTTCTGGCTTGCACAGTTAACTTTGTTTATTTAATACCCAAAATGCATTATGCTCTCTCATGTCCTCTCAACCCGCCCCCTGGAAAGTCCACTTGCATAGAACTGAGACCAAAGTTTTCAAGGGGGCCAGAGATCGATTATTAGATCTGGATCAGGGTTCAGTGGAGCGTGTTCAGATGCCCAAAAGAAGCAGACTTTCCCAGAAAGTCCCTGAAAAGAACTCTGGTCCAGATCAAGCACGGAACTGTGGGACGACCTTTCAGACTGCTGTGTGAAAGTTTTTGGTCCCCAGAGCTCAGAAGACGCTGTTTATGGAAGCAAGTATGGATGGCAATGGCGGTCAGCACCAGGGTTGCCAGATGCGACAAACAACATAAATCCCGCACACCTCAATTAAAAACCCACATTTCAGCCTGTGTAGAAATCATGATAAAACCATAAAAATATGACTGTATTTTCCAGACTATTGAGCACATGTGGATATAAGCCCCACCCACAAAAAAGAAGGGGGGAAAAGTACAAATATCGGAAGCACTTGATTATAAGCTGCAGGTGTTTTGGAGAAGTGGAGGCTCAAAACAGCATGCATCTACAAGCAGAAGTAGAATCTGGTGGCATGAAGCCCGTTAACCCGTAAAAATCCATACATTCGCTGTGTCATTGTATAATCCACAGGGTTCAAAGCGTGTTAAAAAAAAGGAGCGCCTTATAGTCTGGAAATTACCTATGTGCAGTAGCACGTGGTGGTGTTTTAGTCAGAGCCAGCAGTCACCCCCCCCCCCCCCCCCCCCCCCCCCGCCACCCAGTCCTGCAGCAGCACATTATGTCCTACAGCAAATACACAATCCGAATCCAATGTAAGGCCACTACTATGCATCAGTACTTAATCCACACCAACATGAGAGCTGATCAACAACCACAACACATCAAAACACACTGTGCAGGCCAACGTGCACTGGGAACAGGTCCGACTTACTGCTGCAATGTGAACCAAACTCCTGCTCCGGGCGTACAAGGACCAAACAGTCCTTAACAAAGAGCCCCGGACTCCGTACTCCCGGAGCACCCCCCACAGGACATCTCGGGGGACGCGGTGGAACGCCTTCTCCAGATCCACAAAACACATGTGGACTGGTTGGGCGAACTCCCATGAACCCTCAAGCACCTGGTGGAGGGTATAGAGCTGGTCCAGTGTTCCACCATCAGGAGAACCTGGTGGAGGGTATAGAGCTGGTCCAGTGTTCCACCATCAGGAGAACCTGGTGGAGGGTATAGAGCTGGTCCAGTGTTCCACCATCAGGAGAACCTGGTGGAGGGTATAGAGCTGGTCCAGTGTTCCACCATCAGGAGAACCTGGTGGAGGGTATAGAGCTGGTCCAGTGTTCCACCATCAGGAGCACCTGGTGGAGGGTATAGAGCTGGTCCAGTGTTCCACCATCAGGAGAACCTGGTGGAGGGTATAGAGCTGGTCCAGTGTTCCACCATCAGGAGAACCTGGTGGAGGGTATAGAGCTGGTCCAGTGTTCCACCACCAGGAGAACCTGGTGGAGTGTATAGAGCTGGTCCAGTGTTCCACCATCAGGAGAACCTGGTGGAGGGTATAGAGCTGGTCCAGTGTTCCACCATCAGGAGAACCTGGTGGAGGGTATAGAGCTGGTCCAGTGTTCCACCATCAGGAGAACCTGGTGGAGGGTATAGAGCTGGTCCAGTGTTCCACCATCAGGAGAACCTGGTGGAGGGTATAGAGCTGGTCCAGTGTTCCACCATCAGGAGAACCTGGTGGAGGGTATAGAGCTGGTCCAGTGTTCCACCATCAGGAGAACCTGGTGGAGGGTATAGAGCTGGTCCAGTGTTCCACCATCAGGAGAACCTGGTGGAGGGTATAGAGCTGGTCCAGTGTTCCACCATCAGGAGAACCTGGTGGAGGGTATAGAGCTGGTCCAGTGTTCCACGACCAGGACGAAAACCGCATTGTTCCTCTTGGATCCGAGGTTGGACTAACGGCCGGACTCTCCTCTCCAGTACCCTGGAATAGACTTTCCCGGGGAGGCTGAGGAGTGTGATCCCTCTGTAGTTGGAACACACCCTCCGATCCCCCTTCTTAAAGAGAGGGACCACCACCCCGGTCTGCCAGTCCAGAGGTACTGTCCCCACCCGCCACGCGATGTTGCAGAGACGAGTCAGTCACGACAGTCCCTGCACATCCAGAGACTTAAGGAACTCTGGATGAATCCTATCCACTCCCGGTGCCTTGCCACCGAAGAGCTTCACAACAACCTCGGTGACTTCAGCTTGGGTAATAAAGGAGTCCGCCTCTGAGAGTCCGGCCTCTGCTTCCTTAGTGGGAGACCTGGTGGTGGGATTGAGGAGGTCCTCGACGTATTCCTTCCACTGCCCGACGACATCCCCAGTTGAGGTTCGGTGTTTGTCCACCCATGGACAAACACTGTATGTTTAACTGCTTTTAGTCTGACTCGTCACCTAGGACCTGTTTGCCTTGGGAGACCCTACTGGGGGGCCTCAAGCCCCCTGACAACGTAGCTCTGAGGATCATTCGCGTGATCAAACTCCCCCACCACAATAAGGTAGCAGTTCAAGGGGGAGCGAAGTGTTTATTTTGACAACAAATTCTGAGTTAGTCTGTGTCTTTTAAGTAGCAAGCCATTTAGTCTTTGTTTAATCATCTGAAACATTTTTAGTCTTAGTTTAGTTGAATAAATCTCAGAGTTTTAGTTGAATAAATCCACAGTGGACTTGGTGGACTAAGTGTTTCTTGAGAATGTCCTGTCTTTAGAAATATCCATCAGTCTGTTATAGAAGGTATTCAAGTTTCAATATGCAATACAGACACAGATTTAACAGTTGTATTACAAAACACGTATTTTAATTTATTCTTAATGTCAAAAACGTGAGCATGGCAGTTTGTCCAGTCGTATTCTACCACTATAATAAAATCCGATCCAGTATCAATATCGGGTTCCGGTACCAACATAATTCATGGATCGAAAATTTCTGATCCAACCTGCGGAGATTTCTTATCCATGAAGCCTCATCTGTGCTTCACTGTTGCTGAAATTAGTCCACAAGTGTTTCCCTGCCGCTGCTCTGCTTGCTGGCTGCAAAATGCGGAATGGATTTCCTGAATGGAGGCGGGTCTCAATGGGACCCGGAATGATGAGTCAGGAAATCCATTCGAGAGTTTGCAGCCAGCGAGCAGGCTAACGCAGTAGCGCTGTGCTATCCCATCTTTCATGACAAAATGTCGCTATTTGGACGTGTTTTACACTCAAAACACCGCAAAGCATTGTACCACTGTACAGCGAGGCGCCACTCTGCAGCCAGATGTCAACCTTTTAAAACGCCAGCTTGTTGAGAACGGCACTGACCGTGACATCAACACAATGAACAGCACCTCCCGGCTGCAGCAGGCACTGCACACCGTGAAGCTGTGTCCTCCACGCTAAACTCCCTGAGAATAGTCCCAATCATTTGTGCTGTGTTCGAGCTGAAAACATTCTTTAAAACCTCAGAATCACTTTATTAACCCCTGGGCAGATTCTTTAGCAGCGCAGCACAAACAGAATATTTCACATTGAACAAAGATACTTTGTACTGTTTCCTTTTCTGACCTTATACTAACCTCAAGATGTCTTTTAGGAAAATGCATGCAAACATTCGTACATTTCATACTTTACTATAGAGAGGAGTTAATTACAGTGTCACATAAAATAATAATGATATTAAAGCAAACCCGGCTCTGGTATCAGAATAATATCGGTATCGGCAGATATTCAAATTTGGGTATCGGGATCGGATCGGAAGTCAAAAAACCTGGATCTGTGCTTCCTTATTTAGAACGGCTCTTAAAAACAAAGTCTCTGCTGCTTCTACATAGATCAACCTAGCCTCGAAGATTCGCTCTGATTGGCTGTCTTCACAACTTGTCCCGCAGTGAGAGCAGCTCTGATTGGCTCTATTGTCCATTCGTCCCACCTTAATGTGTCCATCTCACTTTGATTCATCGACTGAAGTGTCAGTTATGTTTCGTCAGAGTCTTGGTTTCCATGTGTTACTTTTTATTAAGTCATTGTCCGTGAAAAAGTCGACGAAATGAACGCTGACCATTGTTTGCGATGCACTGCCCCCTGCAGTTTGGGAGCCAATGCTCAGGGCATAGTGATGACACGTTGGCTGTGGGAATTGAACCAGCAACAGAATAAGATCCTCAGTCCACTCCTCTACCCTCTCGGCCACCACTGCTCACATAGAAGCAGTATTACATGTTGAATTTCAGCTCGTGAAAAATGAGCAAAATAAAGTGTTTCTATTTGGTTGCGTGTCACCAGTGGAGCTCAGTGCTGCAGTGTTTCTGGCCACGTACTACTGCACACACATTCTGTCCTGCTGCCTGGTTTTTAGTCCTTCAGGAAAGTTCGTACAGTGGAAACACCCTGCACCGTAAGGATTTCTTGGGAAAAAACGTCTTGGGGGGGGAAACATGCTCACTGAGACTCCATTAATTTAAGAAAACAACAAGTTGCCGGTGTCAGGTAAACCATTCTATGGAGCCTGGAAGGTTCAGAGCAAAGAAAGCTGAGATCAACTGTGTCTCACAAAACCCTTTGTTTGTTGTTCTCTTCCAGGTGAATCGTCCCCGTTGAACATGTGACCGAAGACCCAACGTGGTTCTCATCGTAAAGAGCATCAGAAGGAGCTGAAACCATCAGACACAGCTGGCTGCGTTTCCATCCTCTCCACCCGGTTGGGTTGAGCTGGTGTCAGGACGCTGCTGTCTCCAGGGGGGAAGGAGCTGTGAAGTCCCAGCAGAAGAAGGCGGTCTTCAGAGGGAAGCTGGTTCGGGTTCCAGTCTGACGCACTGAAGCATGTGACCCAGAGTGGACGTGTGAGGCTGCTGCACCGGGATCTGCCTCCAGCATTCCACTTCCACGCTCCTTCAGCCTGCTCCCAGCCTTCTCATGTTATGGATACTAATGGATGTTCCACTGGACTCACCTCCAGACACGTGGGAGACCCCCCACCCCCCCTCACCAGCGTGGTTTGAATTAGCCACGGGTGGGGTTCAGGGATGCCCCGGCACAGGACAAGCAGGCTGCTGCACCGGCCCGCGTACACAGTGCTCCCTGTAGTACAAGTCCAGGACTGAAGGCCAGCGTTGTTCTGCACACTCCTACACACTGCCGCGACGCTGCGGATGTTCAAAACTTCACACTTTGTTATTCTCATGGAGGACCTGACCTTCTCTGTTTTGCAGCTGATGGAAGAAACCCACACTCTACTTTCCCTTTCAGCCTCATTTCACTTCATGATGCTTTGGTTGCTTCTTTTGTGCCCATTTTCTACTAAAACAGGCGAAATGGCTCCTCCAGCGGTTCGTCAGACCACTCAAAGTGGACCATCAGTCATGAAGCCAGCCTTTATCTTTTAACACCAGAGTCCACGTCATTGTTGTACATTGTACATATTTGGACTTGCAGTGTTGTGGCGGACTCTTTCAGGACTCCATAGAGCGTTATGACTGGTCTGTTGTGAGGTGATGGACGTATTTGGTTAAACAAGGTTTGCTCCCGCCACTGCACCACTGCAGCGCCTTCCCATCTGCTCTATGGCTGCCAGGGAAACAATGTTTTTGCTGCACGCAGATTTTTAAGCTTCTTTTATTCCCTCCCACTCAGCACATCAGGATCAGCCTGCTAAAACAACCAGCTGCTCCTTCCTGTGAGGACAGTCTGGAGTCCCTCCTTTTATCTGGAGGAACCTCTGTTCTGTTCCCACTGCAGAGAAGAACCTCCTCCTCTGTTCTGTTCCCACTGCAGAGAAGAACCTCCCCCTCTGTTCTGTTCCCACTGCAGAGAAGAACCTCCCCCTCTGTTCTGTTCCCACTGCAGAGAAGAACCTCCCCCTCTGTTCCCACTGCAGAGAAGAACCTCCCCCTCTGTTCTGTTCCCACTGCAGAGAAGAACCTCCCCCTCTGTTCCCACTGCAGAGAAGAACCTCCCCCTCTGTTCTGTTCCCACTGCAGAGAAGAACCTCCCCCTCTGTTCCCACTGCAGAGAAGAACCTCCCCCTCTGTTCTCACTGCAGAGAAGAACCTCCTCCTCTGTTCTCACTGCAGAGAAGAACCTCCCCCTCTGTTCTGTTCTCACTGCAGAGAAGAACCTCCCCCTCTGTTCCCACTGCAGAGAAGAACCTCCCCCTCTGTTCCCACTGCAGAGAAGAACCTCCCCCTCTGTTCCCACTGCAGAGAAGAACCTCCCCCTCTGTTCCCACTGCAGAGAAGAACCTCCCCCTCTGTTCCCACTGCAGAGAAGAACCTCCCCCTCTGTTCTGTTCCCACTGCAGAGAAGAACCTCCCCCTCTGTTCCCACTGCAGAGAAGAACCTCCTCCTCTGTTCCCACTGCAGAGAAGAACCTCCTCCTCTGTTCTCACTGCAGAGAAGAACCTCTTCCTCTGTTCTGTTCCCACTGCAGAGAAGAACCTCCTCCTCTGTTCCCACTGTAGAGAAGAACCTCCTCCTCTGTTCTCACTGCAGAGAAGAACCTCCTCCTCTGTTCTCACTGCAGAGAAGAACCTCTTCCTCTGTTCTGTTCCCACTGTAGAGAAGAACCTCCCCCTCTGTTCCCACTGCAGAGAAGAAGCACCTCTGAATGACAGACTGGGTAACCAAGTAGTTACCCTACAAGCAGGCTGGTCCCCCCCCCCCCCCACACCAGGAGGGATGCCTGGTAGCAGCAGTAAGAGTGGAGGGCGGGGTCCGTCTTCCTCGCCCCTCCCTCATGCGGTGGTCTCACCCAGCAGACCACTGCGACCCTCCCGCTACGTTCCAGTGTCCGCCGCCACCTTCTTCCTGGTCGGCTCCACAACGCTCTTCTTCTGCTTCACGTAAGTGGCATCAGTGTACACACACACACACACGCGCACGCACACACACACACACACACTGTGTTGGCGTGAGGTATCAACTTCTTTCCATCCATTTTCAGGTGCCATGGTTTTTTTAACTCTGTGATTATTGAACCCTCTAACGGTTCTGTGTGAGGGCTGATCCATGGATCACACATTTAATGTTATCACAATCACCAATTCACAATAAGCAAATCATAGAACACTTTCTGATGTGGGATTATGTTTCACGCTCTCCATGTCTACATGTGTGACCGTACAGATGCAGCCATACGGCTCTGGAGTCCCTCCACAGTCACGAAGGTCACAGGGAGTGTGGAGAGTAGAACCCGTAATGGTTATTTACACCACATACAACAGTACTGCTAACGGGTGGTGTGGGATCACAGTTCATCTCACTCAAGTCACCAGATTTGACCAGAAAGACTGAACTAACAGAAGGTTCTTCCCTCCCGACTGGGCAAATGGCATTCCTGCAGATATCAGTGAAGTGCCACTGATCCTGGATGTGTTGTAAAAACACAGCGTACACGACAGCAGCCGCAGCCTCGCTGTTTACTGGACTTTGAGATGTTCAAGGCTCAGTGGGGAGATGTGAAGAAGCAAAGCATGTGGGTGATTCTGAGGGTTTCCTCCTGTTGCAAGTGAGCGTCACGTTTTTACCCATTCATGTGATCCAGAGCTCAACCGAGCACTTCAATGGGGGGGCAACAGCTTGTTTTAGCCTTTAATGCCCGGTGTCCTTTCTGGGAGGTGGGAGAACGGGTGTCCGGGGTGAGTGGCTTTTTTTGTGAAGTGGGCCAGTGTAAATATCTTGGAGAAGAGGTAGTGTGGTCCCATTCATTTTCTCCACCGCCCTCACAAACTGGCTGCAGGCCCTCGGGGCCGCTGCGGCGCAGCAGCTGAACCGCGGCGCAGCAGGCGGACAGGAGGCTCTCCGTGGCGTTCCTTGTCAGCAGGCGTTGAGGGAGGTGAGGAAGTGAAGTTTGTGGTGCTGTGCCCACCTGGTGGGAGAGGTTGGTCCAGGTGAGGTGTCAGGTTTAGGCTACAGACATTTATTAAATCTGCAAGAAAGAAGAAGACAACAAGAATGAGCTTTGGTTACTCGCGAGGAGAAATGGCTAGGAGTGCCCAAGTTCACCTCCTACCCACTCTGGCTCCAGACCATTTCTCCTGCGTTTTTATTTCATTTAACAAAGGGGAGGGTTCACAGGATATACATCATAGAAACTAACATTTTGTATGCTTAGCAGTTTATCAACCATAAGTACAATCTCAGGACATCCCGCGCTCATGAGACGTGGAGACGGCAGCTGTGTGGAAGATGAGGCTTGCTCTGTTTCTCAGTCTCGGTCAGGGTTCCTTATCAAGCTCAGAACACATGATTAGTCAAAGTTAAACAACAGCGCCTGAGTGACGCTGCTCAATAAAGACAGAAGAAATAAGACTGAGATTAAGCATGAATATGGAAACTATATCTAAAAACATTCTAACATGAGGTCAGAGGAGACGTGCACACCGAGGAACTTGAAGCTCTCCAGCCTCCCTACCGCCTCCCTGCCGCCTCCCTACCGCCTGCCTCTTCATACAGAGCGCAGAGTGCTCCCAGTGCATGGATCCTCTGAAATCCACAACCAGTTCCTTGTTCTGCCAAGTGCTGGACCGTCATCAGTCCTACATGGTGCTGGTGTCACCAGCTCACTTGACAATGGTGGTGGTGGTGTAGATTAGATGGCAATAAAGGAAGGAGGAGCTGAAGACACACTCCTGAGGTGTTCTAGTTGAGTGGACAATGTCGTCTATTTTATTAGCATCGATTGAATTTATCAATTAATATATTTTCCAAGACTTTTCTTTATGTGGATTTAATCCTGTTATCCTGGCAAGAGGTTCTTTAAAAACATTTCTCAGCTGGTGAAAGGCAGCGCGTGTGTGTGTGTGTGTGTGTGTGTGTGTGTGTGTGTGTGTGTGTGTGTGTGTGTGTGTGTGTGTGTGTGTGTGTGTGTGTGTGTGTGTGTGTGTGTGTGTGTGTGTGTGTGTGTGTGTGTGTGTGTGTGTGTTATTTTGGAAAGAAAAGCCTTTTAATAAACTAAGAATGTGTTATTTCACAAACCTGAACATATTTATAGAAGCGCTGCCACTAACGGAAAATGTTCTACAATTGACACATCAACTACATTTTCTGTACCGATATTATTCCAATACCAGAGCTGTGTTTGCCTTAATGATATTATTATTATCATTAGTGTTGGTTTTATACGAGGCTGAGTAAAGCTAAAACTCTACAGTAAAGCATGAAATGTAGGACTGTTTGCATGTTTTCTCTGAAAAGAGAGAAAGGTTAGTAGAAGGGGAGAAAGGGAAGCAGTACAAAGTATTTTAGTTCCATGTGGACTGTGGGGGTCTGAGTGACGTCATCATCTCATAATGAACTAGTTCTATCTTTAAAAGCTCACAATCACTTTATTCATCTCTGGAGAAATTCTTTATCAACGCAGCACAAACTGCAGTGTTTCCATCTGGAACACAGCACAAATGATTGGGACTGTTTTCAGGGAGTTTAGCGTGGAGGGTTAGGGTTAGGGTGGAGGGTTAGGGTTAGGGTGGAGGGTTTGGTTAGGTTAGGATAGGGTTAGGTTAGGGTTAGGTTAGGGTTAGGGTTAGTGTGGAGGGTTAGGTTAGGTTTGGGTTAGGATAGGGTTAGGGTGGAGGGTTTGGTTAGGATAGGGTTAGGTTAGGGTTAGGGTGGAGGGTTAGGGTTAGGATAGGGTTAGTGTGGAGGGTTAGGTTAGGGTTAGGGTGGAGGGTTAGATTAGGTTAGGATAGGGTTAGGTTAGGGTGGAGGGTTAGGTTAGGTTAGGGTGGAGGGTTAGGATAGGGTTAGGGTGGAGGGTTAGGATAGGGTTAGGGTGGAGGTTTAGGTTAGGGTTAGGTTAGGATAGGGTTAGGATAGGGTTAGGGTGGAGGGTTAGGTTAGGGTTAGTGTGGAGGGTTAGGGTTAGGTTAGGGTTAGGGTGGAGGGTTAGGTTAGGTTAGGGTTAGGATAGGGTTAGGGTGGAGGGTTAGGATAGGGTTAGGGTGGAGGGTTAGGTTAGGATAGGGTTAGGTTAGGGTGGAGGGTTAGGTTAGGTTAGGGTTAGGATAGGGTGGAGGGTTAGGATAGGGTTAGGGTGGAGGGTTAGGTTAGGATAGGGTTAGGCTAGGTTAGGGTTAGGATAGGGTTTGGGTGGAGGGTTAGGGTTAGGGTGGAGGGTTAGGGTGGAGGGTTAGGGTTAGGGTGGAGGAGGACGCAGCTTCACGGACTCATTTCAGCAGAAGCACAGATGAAGCTTCATGGAACTTCTTCTCAGAGCTTCTCCTCGGCTGCGCTGCTTCCAGACGTGTATTTCCATGTTAACATTTTCAACCAATCATGTTTCAGCCATCCCCTGTTGCCGGGTACCGAAATCTGCCTTAAGGCCAATTCATACTTCATAAGAACAAGACCAAAGTTGGTCAGTGCCGTATGCTGCCGAACAAAATGACGTCACTTCCGCCGGCGGCTCCTTCTGGCCCAACAAAGTAGTGTCGGCAGTGCCTAACCCTCGCCCTACCCCTGGCCCAACTTTAATCACATTTAGCTTCTGACCTCACTTCTGTCTGCGCGCCGCAGCTCGTTAAAATGCCGTGATGCACCTGAACGCATCACTCAAAGCCGTCAGCTCCTGCTGTTAAAACTGGACAAACATCGCACTCGTACAGAAACTCTTCAGTCAAATGCATTTCTGACAGCACAGCAGGTGAGAAATAAACTGTGCAGTTGAAAAGTGAAAATGCCGCTTCACTGACTGCTGTGAGGGGGCGTGTCCTGCTGTGAGGGGGCGTGGCCTACAATTTTGGCAGCGTTTTGCAGTTGCCTTTTCTTCATTTCCTCCGCTGAAGCCTATCTCAATAACAATTCTTCTTCATCCTCAGTTTTGAACATCTGTCTTTCTTCATCCTCTTCCTCTCCCAGCAACTAGGAAAAGACTCTCCGCCATGGTCGCCCTCTATCACCGTCTCATCCAAATGTTTGACTCGTCAAGATGGTACATGCCACAAGGGGCGTGGCCTGAGAGTTCGGCAGCGTCTGGCAGAATATGAACAGTCCTGCTGAACAAGCGTTTTGTTGGGCAGCTTGTTGACGTCACTGCCGAACCGTTGGCTTGTTCTTATGGCTTCAAAAACAGTCTGCAGCCTTTAGGCCTTCATTTTCAGTTCTGCAGGCGTCTGCAGTGTACAACTAGTGTCGGTCATGCTGCTGCTTCAACTGATCGGATTTTGATCTTGGTGACTCGTGTTGGCGTTCCAGCAGGCCTCGCGTGGTGTCAGCACGTTCAAGCCCTCTGATTGGACGGTGAGAGAGTCACTCTCCAGCTAGCTGGCTGCAGCAGCTGCAAGATAAAGACACTTATTGTCAAAACAATTTTCAAGACAGACTTACTTACTCAAATGATTTCAGTGACCGTGAATGAATAGTAATGTATTTTTCCACATTGGTTTAAAATCGCAGTGGAACATGTTCTCTAAAGACACATGCAGAAGCTGAACAACGGCGCCTCCCTGCAGGGCGAACAGACAAGCTGTTACTTCACTTTTAGAATTATTATCACAATATTATTACCCCATATTTCCTCATCATTACTCAGATATGGAGGAATGAGAGAGTTGTATAATAAGTGGAGTCAATTTTGATCGGATTTTATTCATTATGGTAAATGGTCTAGATTTATATAGCGCCTTCTAACCACACTGAGGTAGTCCCAAAGCGCTTTACATATCAGTCATTCACCCATTCACGCTCACATTCACACACCAATGGGACAGAGCTGCCATGCAAGGCGCTAATGAACCACTGGGAGCAATTTAGGGTTCAGTGTCTTGCCCAAGGACACTTTGACACATAGACCGGTGTAGACTGGATCGAACCTCCGACCTCTCACTCCGAAAGACGACCACTCTACCACCTGAGCCACGGTCGCCCAATTATGTCAATATTATTTGTAAATGTTGACTTCAGGATATGTATATATCATAGTGTCAAATGGAAATGTAATTGACAATTCAATCTGTTAATCACAATACCACATACAGGTTGTTAATGCTTATTATCATATGAACAACAAATTGAACACCAGTGCTGTATATGCGTTGTTAATATTGCTATTCTTGGTTAATAATATTAACCAAGAACATTCACAAATAATAAGAATATCCTATTTCATCAATTACATTTTAAATACAAAATATAGTGTGGCAATATTTAAGTTAAAAATATTCTTTATTGCAATATATACCTTTTTATTTTTCTTAGGTATTCATAGATTTTTTACCATGGTATACATATGATATATTATTGCTGTTCAAGCTAAAATTGTTGCTCTTCTTTCTTATACTTACTGATAATATATGATTTAAAAAGCTTTTCAAGCTAGTTGATGTTGGTGCTTTGTTTTATTTCATCCTGTGTGCAGTTCCATAACGACCCTCTGCTAGTTGCTACACTCATCCTTTTCAGCGTTGTTCTATCTTATTGCATTTTAAAATGTAGATTTCCTCTTCAATTATATTCCCTTTCTCTCTCTAGCAATCTTGTCTGCAGCCGTTGAGGAAGTGCAGCTCTGCTTGCTCTATCCAGCATGTGTCATGTTTCAGGTGTCCGTGGCTGTCGGAGCGTTTCTCCGTGGCCGTGCCCGTCTACAACGGAGTCGTCTTCCTCTTTGTGTTGGCTAACTTCTGCATGGCCACGTTCATGGACCCCGGCATCTTCCCCAGAGGTGAGAGTTCACACGGTGACCCAGACTGGCCCAGACTGGCCCAGACTGACCCAGACTGACCCAGCCTGACCCAGACTGACCCAGACTGGCCCTGACTGACCCAGACTGGCCCAGACTGACCCAGACTGACCCAGCCTGACCCAGCCTGACCCAGACTGGCCCAGACTGACCCAGCCTGACCCAGACTGGCCCAGACTGACCCAGACTGGCCCAGACTGGCCCAGACTGACCCAGACTGGCCCAGACTGGCCCAGACTGACCCAGCCTGACCCAGACTGGCCCAGACTGACCCAGACTGACCCAGCCTGGCCCAGACTGGCCCAGCCTGACCCAGCCTGACCCAGACTGACCCAGCCTGGCCCAGACTGGCCCAGACTGACCCAGAGCACTAGCTCTGACCCAACAATTCCACATGAGCAAGTGGAGAAGACGGTAAAAATTCAGAGTCAGAGTCAGAGCTGGAGAGTTGGTGCTGCTCTGCTTGGTGCAGAGAGGAGAGGAGAGAAGGGGCCACACTTACAGGAATATATACCAAGCCTTTGGGATTTCTTGGATTTCTGCATACATTTCTCAAATGTGTTCTGATCTTCGTCTACATCGCAACAATAAACAGTCTGCTTCAATGAATACTGCAAAAAAAAAAAGGTGCCTGTTTTCATTGAACGCATGTAAACATTCGTAGTCGAGGGTGGTCAGTGTATGTGAACCTTCAGTCTACGTGTGGTCCAGTGGTGGCCGCAGCAATGGATTTCACTTATTCCTTTTAATCCAGCTGTGCATGTCTTTGGCAACATCTGCAGGTCTATGGATGAGCTGTAATTACAAGTGTGGCCTTTAGGGGCGCTGTGACTCACCAAACACACCAAAAATACAGAAAACATAGAAATATAGAAGTCTCCTGCTCATGGATTCCTATACAGCTCTGGGTTCTATAGATCTATGCTCCTGGTGCTCCTGCTCCTCCTGCTGCTCCTGCTGCTCCTGCTCCTCCTGGTGCTTACGACTAGTATCTGTAGCTTCTGCAGCTCCACCTGGTGTATGTAGTCTGCCGTTGTTGTTGTTGTTGTTGTTGTTGTTGTTCTAAGACATGGTGGGCCGTGGGCGTGGGGGGCTCATGTTTCTGCAGATGTCTTCCACTGCAATGCTGGCCCGCGGTTTTAGAATGAAAAGTAATGAGAATGTGTTCTGGCTCCTCCGGTGCTGTACTGTATGGATGATCGGCCTGAAGTGGTACGTTTTTGTGTGAAATGCCGTTCTCACGTGGACTGACTGTTGTAAATAACCTTTTCCATAAATACGGTGGCCCTGAAGTGCAAACCACAACAACAAATCACTAAACACAGCAACAAATTAAAAAAACACAATTGCAAATCAAAATCCACATCAACAAATTGAAACGTACAACTGCAAGTTATTCTGTTTTTAGTTGTAGTTGGAGTTATTTCTGTGTGTCTGGCCTGGGAACACCTCGGGGTGTCCCCTGGAGAGGAAGGGTCTGGACACCCTGCTGAGGCTGCTGCCTGCATCACTGATGATGATGATGATGATGATGATGATGGAACTGGCAGTTAAACAACACAACTGCAAGTTGAAAAACACACAGCTTGCAGTTGTGTGTTTTTATTTGTTGTTGTGTTTAGTGATTTGTTGTTTGCGCTTCAGGGCCACCGTCTATATATCCTGAAGCGGACTGCACACAGGACATTTTAACTGTCGAGGACAGAAAACCAGCTTGGACTGTGTACATCACAATGTTTCTTCAGGTTTGCCATGTTTCACCTCATTTATTAACTAAAATGTATTTATTGCACGTTGGGTAATGCAGATCAATACCGTATTTTCTGCCCTATAAGGCACACCGGGTTATAAGGCGCACCTACATTGATTGACATACTTTACAACTTCATTCATATATAAGGCGCACCGCCCTATAAGGCACATGGAACAGACCAGTGGTCAGCAACATTTATAGCTCAAAGCCATTAAGTTACATTTTCCACTGATTCTAACACCCAGAGAGGTGCATATGCTTTATTTTGATAGTCCTACCTGCAGCCTATGCCAGGAGGACACTACACACAAAACCTTCTTCACTGCTGGTTGACAACTTACAACTACCGGTAATAATAATAATAATAATAAACTAAACTACATGAACTAAGCAACAAATACACAACACAACACAATTATTACCGACACCACAAACCAAATAGAACCCCCAATAATTGCATTTAAAACACCACAAACAGCTGCAATGAATTATGGGAGTTTCTATCGGCTGCACTGAGGAGCTCAGGTTGAATTTGTCGCTGCAAGGCATGATGTCCCATCATGCCTTGCAGCGACAAATTCATGTTTTGTGTTGTTGGAGGTTATTGTGGGTTGTTGTTGGGCTTGGTGTTGTGTTGATTGTGTTTATGTGTTTTTGTTCCCCAGTTTAGGGAGTCATTATTTCATCTAGTTTATTTTGGTTTGTTAGAACGTTGGTGTGCAACCATGAGTGATGAATGTGTTGTGCGGAGTCTCGTCCGCACTGAAGATCCGGTTGCAAAGTTAGAGTTGTCAAAATAAAAGCTTCTAGTTGTTCAGCTGTCAAATAGCAGCCTGGAGTAGAACAATCGTCCATATATAAGGCGCACCGGGCTATAAGGCGCACTGGCAGCTTTTAAGAAAATTTGAGGTATTTAGGTGCCTTATAGGGTGGAAAATATGGTAAATATCAATCGTAGAGATGCAACCTGGACATTAAAATTAAATGGGATTTTTTTTTTTGCCAGTTTGTTCCTTATTTCAATCCAATGGGTTCCTAAATCGTCCCTCCAGTATGAAAACTTTGAGAAGCCCTGCGTGAGACTGATGATTAGTCCAGGGGCTCTTTGGAGGCAGCAGGACGCCACCCTGGAGTCCAATCCATGTCATTGATTGTGTTGGTTCCAGCCTCACCACCTGATGAAAACACTTGTGTATTATTTGTTCTGTTGTGACTTGGATGAGGATCAGACTTTTTTTTGGGACCAACTTCTGCAGAGTTCCAAGTAACCCCAAAGGCTTCAGTATACAACCGGTCCGCAGAGGGGAAACATGTCCATTTTACAGGTTTGAATTCTACGATGTGAACTTTCAATGGTGCTTGTGTGTGTGACGCTGTGCACAGCCGAGGAGGACGAGGACAAGGAGGACGACTTCCGGGCCCCCCTCTACAAGACGGTGGAGATCAGGGGGATCCAGGTCAGGATGAAGTGGTGCTCCACCTGCCGCTTCTACAGGCCTCCACGCTGCTCCCACTGCTCCGTCTGCGACAACTGTGTGGAGGTGCGACCACACTCAGGCGTGGGGGGGGGAGGGGGGGGGTGTCTCCGGACATGATGCCGC
Organism: Blennius ocellaris; assembly: GCF_963422515.1. NCBI lineage: Eukaryota > Metazoa > Chordata > Actinopteri > Blenniiformes > Blenniidae > Blennius > Blennius ocellaris. Next base: position 30,493,786 of record NC_137652.1, on the reverse strand, counting down.
GGAGGGTTTCAGGACGTCTGTACGGACCGTGGACGGCTCGTTCAGACCTACTGGGAGACCGCCAGACGGGTCGGGGACAGTGTGACCAGGAGCATGAGGCCATGCTGGCATATCAGAATTGTGGAGAAACCTGGCGTCACCAATTGTGAAGTAAATCTCCTCGGGCTGGGCGATAGGGGCTTTTATCTACATCCTGATAGTCTCGAGCCATATCACAATACACATTTATCTGGATGTTTTTGATGCAGGAAATCACACAAGTATGGGGATTTTATGCCCACATCAAAACATTCTTGTTCATATTGGAACAATATATGCTAATATTTAACTCCTGATGTGAGGAGGGGGAATCACAACAAAGTTGTATTTTATAAATGGCACAATCACATAATTGTCATTTTTTTTTTCTTTTCTTCTCTCACTTGGATAAACTTTCTCTACAAAATATTTGTGCCAGGTAGATTATATGTTGGGCCAAAGTGTGTATTGAGAATTCTGTCTCTTCAACTACAATAATTGGGACCAAGTGTTTACGTGGTGGGCGACCACGGCGGGTGGAGGCGTTGAAGCTGGGCGGGTTGGCTGGGTACCTGGAGGGGAGTGCCTGGGCCGGGCTGCTGCCACTGCATTTACCCTCTAAGCTAGGAATGGGCCCCCCCCCCCGGCGTGGAGCCCGCACAACGCCATCCTTCCCTGGGCTTGTGCCTCAGCAGCCACTGGGACAACCCGTGGCGTGGAGCAGGACGGGCAGGCAACACGGCCCACGTTGGTCCAGCCCTGGACCGTGGCTGGAGCTGTTGCCTCGGGGCAACGGGACTCTGCTAAGCTGAGCTGTATGAGGGCTTGTTTCGTCACTGAGAGCTTTAATACCTGCAGCTTAAAGCTGCAGTGTTCTCAAATATTCACGATAGTTATTTTCTATATCGCATAGAGAACAAGCCGCGATACATTGAGTATATATAATATATCACCCAACCTTATCTCCGTCTAGTCCTCTTTAGAAGCAACCAGACACTTTCTCTAATTCTACTGTTGCTCGGCTCCTCGTAATTAGAAAACGAGGTGTTTTCAGTCTCCGCTCACAGTGGCAATTCTCTCCAGTCTGGGAAATAGATGATCCATGTTACTGTCACACAGATCAGAACCAGATCACTGTCAGTCGTCATGTTTGTGCTTCCTTCAATCTTCATTTTGCACTCGTTCACTCAATATCCCGTTCACTGAAACAAGCAGCAGCATTTCTTCTTTTGCTTTTCCGTGAAGTGTAAGATCAGTGTGAGTCCTTCAGCTGCTCTGTCACACGCAGGACTTTGACCACCACTGTCCCTGGGTCAACAACTGCATCGGCCGGAGGAACTACCGCTACTTCTTCCTCTTCCTCCTGTCGTTGACGGCCCACATCATGGCGGTGTTTGGCTTCGGCCTGCTCTTCATCCTCTACCATCGACAGAACATCGACCGCCTGCACGCCATCGTCACGTATCCTTCAACATGCCGCACTGGATTAAATGTTAAGGCAGCTCTATGATGTGGAAATGCAGATTCGGCTCTTCTTGTAATTGGTGTGAGGGCCTGATGCTCCTTGACTCCTGCTGCCCTCAGGCTGGCTGTCATGTGTGTGGCAGGTCTGTTCTTCATCCCTGTTGCTGGTCTCACAGGCTTCCACATCGTCCTGGTGGCCCGAGGCAGGACCACCAATGAACAGGTTCTTGGTGTTTTTACTCTCCTGTGAAATAAACCCAGGGATGCTGGAGTCAAACACCATCTCCATACACACATGGTCCAGGTTTCAGTCAGTCAGGTTTAAAGCTCATGGATCTTTCTGCTGGTGTATTCCACACTCATTCACACAGGCAGTTCGGGGTAACTTCAAGGATTCACCCTGGGTTTTCTGTTTTCCCTACTACAACGCTTGCTCACTTCTCACCAGGGTAAATCACCATGGTAACGTAGGCTGAATGTCCAACGCTCACGATAAGAGGTCAGAGCTGCACTGTGGCATCGTTTTAGTGCGAAAAACCCAAGTGCATACAAACTGTCATTGTGCACAGTTGACCACTTTTTGTGTTGGACCAGCCCACTTTTGATCACAACCTCATAAAGTCCTGTCATTATCTTACAAGTGACGTCCATCACACTGTTCTGTAAAGCCTTGTAATTCAGTGTACTTTTCTACAACAATCCAGCATCGTAGTACAATGTTGTTCAATACCAGGGCACCAGTATTATACAATACTGCTGGATCACTATGACAACAACACATCAGTAGGGTAGTGGTGTCAAACGCAACCTCGCCACGCAGAGAGAGCACAGAATTCACAGCGCTTGCGCAGTTGCCACGCAGTTACCACCGCAGCCACGCAGTTACCACCGCAGTCACGCAGGAAGGCACCGCAGCCACGCAGTTAGGCACCGCAGCCACGCAGTTAGGCGCCGCAGCCACGCAGGAAGGCACCGCAGCCACGCAGGAAGGCACCGCAGCCACGCAGTTAGGCACCGCAGCCACGCAGGAAGGCACCGCAGTCACGCAGTTAGGCACCGCAGCCACGCAGTTAGGCACCGCAGTCACGCAGTTAGGCACCGCAGTCACGCAGGAAGGCACCGCAGCCACGCAGTTACCACCGCAGTCACGCAGTTAGGCACTGCAGTCACACAGGAAGGCACCGCAGCCACGCAGTTACCACCGCAGTCACGCAGTTAGGCACTGCAGCCACGCAGGAAGGCACCGCAGCCACGCAGTTAGGCACCGCAGTTAGGCACCGCAGTCACGCAGTTAGGCACCGCAGTTAGGCACCGCAGTTAGGCACCGCAGCCACACAGGAAGGCACCGCAGTTAGGCACCGCAGTCACGCAGTTAGGCACCGCAGTCACGCAGGAAGGCACCGCAGCCACGCAGTTACCACCGCAGTCACGCAGTTAGGCACTGCAGTCACGCAGGAAGGCACCGCAGCCACGCAGTTAGGCACCGCAGTTAGGCACCGCAGTCACGCAGTTAGGCACCGCAGTCACGCAGTTAGGCACCGCAGCCACGCAGTTAGGCACCGCAGTCACGCAGTTAGGCACCGCAGTCACGCAGTTAGGCACCGCAGCCACGCAGTTAGGCACCGCAGCCACGCAGTTAGGCACCGCAGCCACGCAGGAAGGCACCGCAGTTAGGCACCGCAGTCACGCAGTTAGGCACCGCAGCCACGCAGTTAGGCACCGCAGCCACGCAGTTAGGCACCGCAGCCACGCAGGAAGGCACCGCAGTTAGGCACCGCAGTCACGCAGTTAGGCACCGCAGCCACGCAGGGGAGAGGAGAGGAGAGGAGAGGGGAGGGGAAGACAGAGATAGACTTGGTGGGCAAATACAAACCTTGATTCGGGTAATTGGCAAGAAACAGACCCTGGTCTGGGTAGAGAGAGAGAGAGGTAGAGAGAGAGAGCGAGAGGTAGAGAGGGAGAGGTAGAGAGAGAGAGAGAGAGAGAGGTACAGGTAGAGGTAGAGAGAGAGAGAGAGGGCGAGATAGAGAGAGAGAGGTAGAGGTAGAGAGAGAGAGAGAGGTAGAGGTAGAGAGAGATGCGGGGGGGGGGGAGGGTGTTTTAAAGCAGTCCTCACTGTAAGCTTTAGTCAATAGAAAAGTTTTCAGTCTGGTGTTAAAAGTAGAGACTGTCTCAGCCTCCTGACTGAAACTGATCTGGTTCCACAAGACGGAGCTTGAGAGCTGAAGGTTCTGCCTCCATTCTACTTTTAGAAACCCTAGGAACGTCCAGGGGGCAGTACTGAGAACCTAGAGTTCTTCTGGGGAGATACGGGACTAACAGTTCTTTAAGATAAGATGGTTGTTAAGAGCTTTCTAGGTTAGAAGAAGGATTTTAAATTCTATTCTAGATTTAACAGGGAGCCAATGAAGAGAGGTTAGTATTGGAGTGATGTGATCTCTCATGCTGGTCCTTGTCAGGACTCTCGCTGCAGCATTTTGAATTAATTGAAGAATTTGTAAGCAGTTATTTGGACACCCTGATAATAAGGAGTTACAATAGTCTACTCTGCAAGTAACAGATGCCTGGATTGGTTTTTCAGCATCACTGAGTCAGCATGTTTCTAATTTTGGAAATATTGTGGAGGTGAAAAAAGGCAGTCCTTCAGATTTGTTTAATGTGAGTTAAAGGATAAATCCTGGTCAAAATAACTCCCAGGTTCCTCACAGTGGTACTGGAGGTCAAAGTAATACCATCCAGTATCTGTATCTTTAGATCATTTGTCTTTCAGATAGTTTGCCTCAAATATAATAATTTCAGTTTTATCTGAGTTCAGGAGCAGGAAATTAAGGCTCATCCAATCTTTTATATCTTTAAGACGAGCTTCTAGTTTAGAAAGTTGGTTATTATCCTCAGGTTTCATAGACAAATAGATTTGTGTGTCATCTGCATAACAATGAAAGTTAATGGAGTGTTTTTTAATAATATTCCCTACAGGAAGCATGTATAAAGTAAAAAGTATAGGACCTAAGACAGAACCCTGTGGAACTCCATGTTTAACCTCAGTCTGGACTGAGGAATTATCGTGAACATGAACAAAGTGGAACCTGTCTTATAAATATGATCAGAACCAGTTTAGTGCTGTACCTTTAAGCCCGATGATGTTCTAGCCTCTGTAACAGGATGTTCTGATCATGATGTGTTCTGGCCTCTTAACAGGATATTCTGATCAATAGTATGAAAAGCAGCACTGAGATCTACCAGGACCAGAACAGAGACCAGGTCTTTGTCTGAAGAGAAGATCATTAGTAACTTTGACCAGAGAGTCTCTGTGCTCTGAGGAACTCTAAAACCTACTGGAAACACTCTAATCACTCATTTCTGCTGAAATGGTCACAAAGCTGACTTGAAACCACTTTTTATAAGATTGTAGAAATAAAGGGAAGGTTGGATGTTGGCCTGTAATTTACTAAGACTCCTGGGTCAAGGTGTGTTTTTTAACAAGAGGTTTAACACCAGCAACCTTAAAGGCTTGTGGTACATAACCTGTTAGTAGAGATAAGTTGATCTAGTATTGATGTACTAATCACAGGGAAAATATCTTTAAACAGTTTAGTGGGTGTTGGGTCTCGTAGGAAAGTTGTTGGTTTAGATGAAGCCACGGTTGAGAATAGCTCCAGGACTTCTAGAGAGTGAAGCTGGATCACTGGAAGAAGTCAGTCTCCAGAGGATGAGTGTACTCTTTATAAAGAAAACTATAATTTCACACAAAAAAAGTAATGCTGTGCATAAAAAGTGCTCTGATGTGAGGTCCAGGTAGATTCAGGAAGGAATTATTACAGTAAAAAAATAAATCTACTCTGGGCCGGAAGACTCTCGCAACATAACTTATCAAGTTATTTGTGCCATGACGTGGATTGGGTGTGGAAATAATGGACAATGGAGATGGGAGGAAAGGTTCAGTGCACAGTGTTACCATGGTGACTGACCCTGAGCTTATCTCAGCTCTTTCTGGAATGGAAAACTCTGAGTTCCCCTCATTTCAGGCTTAACATACTCTGAGTTTTCACAAAACCCACTTTCTGGAATACCCCCCCCCTGTTTGAAAGCTTAGTGTGGATATTATCAGAGGTCGTCTTTCCTCACCCAGGGTTTGTGCAGTGTGCCGTCCTGCTGTGTTCAAAGTGTCCTGCCTCCGTCTTGTGTCCTCCAGGTGACGGGGAAGTTCAGAGGAGGAGTCAATCCTTTCACCAACGGCTGCTGGAACAACGTCTCCCATGTGCTGTGCAGCTCGCAGGCCCCCAGGTCCGTCCCCTTTAACTCCCAGTACAGTCTGTCCACCGAGCAGTGTGGACACACGTCCAGCCAGAGACGTTCACCTGAGGACTCAACACCACGCGTGTGTGTGTGTGTGTGTGTGTGTGTGTGTGTGTGTGTGTGTGTGTGTGTGTGTGTGTGTGTGTGTGTGTGTGTGTGTGTGTGTGTGTGTGTGTGTGTGTGTGTGTGTGTGTGTGTGTGTGTGTGTGTGTGTGTGTGTGTGTGTGTGCAGGTATTTGGGCAGGAAGAAGTGTGTGCAGAGTGTGTGTGTGCAGCCTCCCTTCCTGCGGCCGCAGCTGAGCGAGGCCCAGCTGGCTGCAAAGGTCCTGGACAACGGTATCCATGGAGACCTGCACAGGGTGAGGACACACTGGTTGACCTCTGCATACGGCCCGGGGCACGTCACCCTCAGCCTGAACTCTGGACCTCCTGCTGGTCCAGGGCTCAGCCTGGCCCTGGTCTGGACCTCCTGCTGGTCCAGGGCTCAGCCTGGCCCTGGTCTGGACCTCCTGCTGGTCCAGGGCTCAGCCTGGCCCTGGTCTGGACCTCCTGCTGGTCCAGGGCTCAGCCTGGCCCTGGTCTGGACCTCCTGCTGGTCCAGGGCTCAGCCTGGCCCTGGTCTGGACCTCCTGCTGGTCCAGGGCTCAGCCTGGCCCTGGTCTGGACCTCCTGCTGGTCCAGGGCTCAGCCTGGCCCTGGTCTGGACCTCCTGCTGGTCCAGGGCTCAGCCTGGCCCTGGTCTTCCCTCAGTGTCATGGTTCAGTGTCTCATGTACCATAAACACTGTACCATGTTATTGTGGATTCAATACTAAGCTTTTCAAATCACAGAGGTTTATGTTGTTATGTGTGGGGGGGGGGGGGGGGGGGGGGCTCACCTCTTCAATACAACATAGAAACACAAAGTGAAAGCTACCGTGTTTGTTTCCAGTCCAAGTCCAGTTTGGAGATGATGGAGAGCCAGTCGTGTGACGCTGAGCCGCCGCCTCCTCCTAAACCAGAGCTGCGTTACCCTGGAATCCCCCCTGGAATCCCCCCTGGAATCCCCCCTGGAAACAGCGAGGGTGACTCTAGCCGGCCGGCTGCAGCTCGGACTCTGGATGTGCTTGTGGTTGTAACCTCTTGTGTTGGTTGTCCTCCAGACTGCAGTCTGCTGAACAAAGCCCCCCCCACCCCCACCATGTACAAGTACAGGCCCACCTACAGCCCCGGCAAGAACCACACTGCTCTCACACACGCTTACGCCAACCAGGTATTAACCCCTCCACCACCACACAGTGAGCAGAGGACGTCTTCTTCCATTTGTTTGTGCTTCTTTGATCACTTTCATTTCTATCTAATGCGTCTCCTTGTTTCCACGTTGTTCTCTGTTGGACTTCTTGCTTTGGTTTCTCAGTGGCTTTCTTTTGATCCATATCAGTAAGTGATTATTCCGAAAGCATCTTTTCCCCCTATCTTCCCTCTTAGCGCAGTTCCCTCTGTTTGCTCCGGACATGGGCGATACTGTGGGAAACGTATCAGATGAATACTTGTTCTGCACAACATCAGTTCTTTCACTGGGCATCCCTCTCATTGAGTTGAAACCAGAGGAATTCATGAATCATCAGTACCCGTCACGTTCAGCACAGGATCCCTGTTGATGTCCAGATTGGTTGGGTTGTGACAGTGAAGACTCGTGGTGGACTGAAGCACTCACAGAGCCTTGAAACAAATAGCCATAGACTCTAGGAAGTGTCAGATTATACAGTACAGTGGTGGAAAGAAGTTTTCAGGCACCTTTCAAATTTTGCACAATCTCAAATATTCTCATGAATATCTGTGGAGAAATCTTTAGTGTTTGAAAAGGTGTGGCTGCATTAGACAGACACACAAGTAAATATTGTTGTTTGTGGTTTACAGGAAAAACTACATTCTTGACCGTTTCAGTATTTCTTTTCTCATCGGCGTCAACAAACCACAGAGAATGTGTTGAAAACGGAACTAAACTAACCATCAAGCATCAAATGATGTTTAGTTGTCATTAGCATTAGCATTAGCATTAGCATTAGCATTAGCATTAGCTGCCAGTAGAACTCAGTCCTGGCTGCATGTTTCACACTCTCTCCTTCACTTGCTGCTTTCAGTTCTTGTCAAGTCTTTAGTTAATACTTTGAAACAGACAACCTGAAGATCCAGCACAGATTTCCAAAGGGGCTCCTGGGGGTGGAGCTGGCCCCCCCCCGGCCCTGGACCCTGTGGCCCTGCAGCCTGGATGTGTGGCACGGCCCTTACCTTGTTCAAACACGTCCTGACCTCCACATGCAGGAAGGTGGTCTGAGCCCTGCTGGTCCCGCTCCTGGACGTCATCCAGTGTTTTTGGTCCGTGTGCCTTCCAGCCATTCCATTTTCATTTTGATGTCGGAAAACAAACAACTGGAAACCATCCGAATTTAGTTTTTTTCGATTTGATATTGGGGAAATGAAAAACGGGGGACGGCTCGTCTCCCGTTTTTTGTTTTAAAATTGAAAATCGTACAACAGGAATCAGGTCGTTTCCCCGATATGCCTTTCTGAAACACAAATCTGGAAATAAAATACCACGTAATTCTTTATGTCAAGTTTGAGTTGCTGGAAAACAGGAAGTCCAGTCTCTTCTTTGCTTGATGGGAGAGTAAACAACTTGACACTATCAGGAACAACCCTAATAATGCATGTTTGTATTATATTAGGAACCATTAACCAATATCTAAAATGGAATACTTAGTTATTTAGAACATGTAAATATTATAGTGTTAACCCTACTGAATCTCGGTACATTTGTAGCCTCACATTTGTATTTATTATTTAGTTTTTAATGTGTATTTTTCTCTCCTGAAAGTCTTTTCATTTAAAGTGATGAATGAGCTCTGAGGACAATCTGCAAGTGTGCTGCTTCTGGCAGCAGGGGGCGCTGTGTGACTGCTGTGTAGACCCACTTTAGTCTTTTACTGTGATATCATAAATTAATATCACACAAGGCTGCTCACCTCAGGAGGAGCTGAAGCAACTTGGAGGTGATGGAGGTGGAGAAGCCTCTCTCTCTGCTGGAGATCCATCTTCAGTAGAAGAAGAGACTGGACCGGCAACTCAAACTTGAAATAAAGAATTACGGTCAGATGACCCAATTTCAGGTTTTTGATTTTTAATTTTAAAATGAAAAATGAGAGTTTTTCGGGTGTTTTTCGTTTCGAAAATCAGATGATTTCCGGTTTTTCATTCTCCAACATCAAAACGAAAATGGAATGGCCAGAAGGTACACGGAGCGTTTTTCCTGCACGTGGATCAGGATACGCTCTTTCCTTGCTGATGGGTTTCTTGGAGCCTCAGATCTTGGTTCGTCTGTATTTCTGCAGAGTATCCAACTGCTCAAGGAAGGTATTTGTACTTCTGGGCTCTCTGGCGGCAACCTTCCCCCTCCTTGTTGCTGCACAGCGCTGAGTGGAGCACAGAGACATAACCACCAAGCATTTGATCTCTGTTCATACAGTATTTTATTGGTGGTTTGCTGATTGTGAATCCTCAGCCACAGGGTCCAGCTCACAAGTTTACGTGATGCACCTGAAGGCAACATTGACGGCGGTCAGCTGCTGGAGCTCCGGACCAGGAAGCACCAGACCTGCTCACCAGGAGCACAAATGTCACTTTGAAGGCCAGTTCTGGAGAAGCAGACACTAAAAACAGCTTGTATCTACATGTGGAAGTAGAATCTGGCTGCATGAAGCCGTTAACCCAGACAAATCCATTAATTAGCCGCATCCAGTTACAAGCTGCAGGGTTCAAAGTGTTGGAAAAAAGCTGCACCTGGTCGTCGGAAAATACGCTCTTCAGCCCTGTTTCCTGCGTTATGTTCCTTTTAGCCTTTCTTTTTTGTTGTTTTTGTCTCAAAAGAACTTTCGAATGTGCAGGTTTTATATCGACAGGAAGCAACAAACAACGTATGAGTTGATGAACAGCAGGCCTTCATTAGTGGCTCACTGCTGCCAAAAGGATCCAGTACTCTATGTGCTTTTATGGAACCAATCAAGTTCTACTTTTTAATGTTTTGGGTTTTTTTTAGGATTGGTTTCGTGGTTTGGCTGTTACTGTACTAAAAGAAGATGCATTTGAAGAGCTAAGAGTGATTCTTGTATTATTTCACGACGCATGATGTGCCTGAAAATGTTATTCCACCACTGTAGTTGTTGCACTTGAAACCTCGGGCTGCTCCTTGACCACTGCTGTCTGGGCTCTTAATCTGAAACCTCCATATCCTGAACCACTGCTGTCTGGGCTCTTAATCTGAAACCTCCATATCCTGAACCACTGCTGTCTGGGCTCTTAATCTGAAACCTCCATATCCTGAACCACTGCTGTCTGGGCTCTTAGTCTGAAACCTCCATATCCTGAACCACTGCTGTCTGGGCTCTTAGTCTGAAACCTCCATATCCTGAACCACTGCTGTCTGGGCTCTTAGTCTGAAACCTCCATATACTGAACCACTGCTGTCTGGGCTCTTAGTCTGAAACCTCCATATACTGAACCACTGCTGTCTGGGCTCTTAGTCTGAAACCTTCATATACTGAACCACTGCTGTCTGGGCTCTTAGTCTGAAACCTTCATATACTGAACCAGTGCTGTCTGGGCTCTTAGTCTGAAACCTCCATATACTGAACCAGTGCTGTCTAGGCTCTTAGTCTGAAACCTCCATATCCTGAACCAGTGCTGTCTGGGCTCTTAGTCTGAAACCTTCATATACTGAACCAGTGCTGTCTGGGCTCTTAGTCTGAAACCTCCATATCCTGAACCACTGCTGTCTAGGCTCTTAGTCTGAAACCTCCATATCCTGAACCAGTGCTGTCTGGGCTCTTAGTCTGAAACCTCCATATCCTGAACCAGTGCTGTCTGGGCTCTTAGTCTGAAACCGCCATATCCTGAACCAGTGCTGTCTAGGCTCTTAGTCTGAAACCTCCATATCCTGAACCACTGCTGTCTGGGCTCTTAGTCTGAAACCTCCATATACTGAACCAGTGCTGTCTAGGCTCTTAGTCTGAAACCTCCATATCCTGAACCACTGCTGTCTAGGCTCTTAGTCTGAAACCTCCATATACTGAACCAGTGCTGTCTGGGCTCTTAGTCTGAAACCTCCATATCCTGAACCACTGCTGTCTGGGCTCTTAGTCTGAAACTTCCATATCCTGAACCACTGCTGTCTGGGCTCTTAGTCTGAAACCTCCATATCCTGAACCAGTGCTGTCTAGGCTCTTAGTCTGAAACCTCCATATCCTGAACCACTGCTGTCTAGGCTCTTAGTCTGAAACCTCCATATCCTGAACCACTGCTGTCTGGGCTCTTAGTCTGAAACCTCCATATCCTGAACCACTGCTGTCTAGGCTCTTAGTCTGAAACTTCCATATACTGAACCAGTGCTGTCTGGGCTCTTATTCTGAAACCTCCATATACTGAACCACTGCTGTCTGGGCTCTTAGTCTGAAACCTCCATATCCTGAACCACTGCTGTCTAGGCTCTTAGTCTGAAACCTCCATATCCTGAACCAGTGCTGTCTGGGCTCTTAGTCTGAAACCTCCATATCCTGAACCAGTGCTGTCTGGGCTCTTAGTCTGAAACCTCCATATACTGAACCACTGCTGTCTGGGCTCTTAGTCTGAAACCTCCATATCCTGAACCAGTGCTGTCTAGGCTCTTAGTCTGAAACCTCCATATCCTGAACCAGTGCTGTCTGGGCTCTTAGTCTGAAACCTCCATATACTGAACCACTGCTGTCTGGGCTCTTAGTCTGAAACCTCCATATCCTGAACCACTGCTGTCTAGGCTCTTAGTCTGAAACCTCCATATCCTGAACCAGTGCTGTCTAGGCTCTTAGTCTGAAACCTCCATATCCTGAACCACTGCTGTCTGGGCTCTTAGTCTGAAACCTCCATATACTGAACCAGTGCTGTCTAGGCTCTTAGTCTGAAACCTCCATATCCTGAACCACTGCTGTCTGGGCTCTTAGTCTGAAACCTCCATATCCTGAACCAGTGCTGTCTGGGCTCTTAGTCTGAAACCTCCATATCCTGAACCAGTGCTGTCTGGGCTCTTAGTCTGAAACCTCCATATCCTGAACCACTGCTGTCTGGGCTCTTAGTCTGAAACCTCCATATCCTGAACCACTGCTGTCTGGGCTCTTAGTCTGAAACCTCCATATACTGAACCAGTGCTGTCTAGGCTCTTAGTCTGAAACCTCCATATCCTGAACCACTGCTGTCTAGGCTCTTAGTCTGAAACCTCCATATACTGAACCAGTGCTGTCTGGGCTCTTAGTCTGAAACCTCCATATCCTGAACCACTGCTGTCTGGGCTCTTAGTCTGAAACCTCCATATCCTGAACCACTGCTGTCTGGGCTCTTAGTCTGAAACCTCCATATCCTGAACCACTGCTGTCTGGGCTCTTAGTCTGAAACCTCCATATCCTGAACCACTGCTGTCTGGGCTCTTAGTCTGAAACCTCCATATCCTGAACCACTGCTGTCTAGGCTCTTAGTCTGAAACTTCCATATACTGAACCAGTGCTGTCTGGGCTCTTATTCTGAAACCTCCATATACTGAACCAGTGCTGTCTAGGCTCTTAGTCTGAAACCTCCATATACTGAACCACTGCTGTCTAGGCTCTTAGTCTGAAACCTCCATATCCTGAACCAGTGCTGTCTGGGCTCTTAGTCTGAAACCTCCATATCCTGAACCACTGCTGTCTAGGCTCTTAGTCTGAAACCTCCATATACTGAACCACTGCTGTCTAGGCTCTTAGTCTGAAACCTCCATATCCTGAACCACTGCTGTCTGGGCTCTTAGTCTGAAACCTCCATATCCTGAACCACTGCTGTCTGGGCTCTTAGTCTGAAACCTCCATATCCTGAACCACTGCTGTCTGGGCTCTTAGTCTGAAACCTCCATATCCTGAACCACTGCTGTCTGGGCTCTTAGTCTGAAACCTCCATATACTGAACCACTGCTGTCTGGGCTCTTAGTCTGAAACCTCCATATCCTGAACCACTGCTGTCTAGGCTCTTAGTCTGAAACCTCCATATCCTGAACCAGTGCTGTCTGGGCTCTTAGTCTGAAACCTCCATATCCTGAACCACTGCTGTCTGGGCTCTTAGTCTGAAACCTCCATATCCTGAACCACTGCTGTCTGGGCTCTTAGTCTGAAACCTCCATATCCTGAACCACTGCTGTCTGGGCTCTTAGTCTGAAACCTCCATATACTGAACCACTGCTGTCTGGGCTCTTAGTCTGAAACCTCCATATCCTGAACCACTGCTGTCTAGGCTCTTAGTCTGAAACCTCCATATCCTGAACCAGTGCTGTCTGGGCTCTTAGTCTGAAACCTCCATATCCTGAACCACTGCTGTCTGGGCTCTTAGTCTGAAACCTCCATATCCTGAACCAGTGCTGTCTGGGCTCTTAGTCTGAAACCTCCATATCCTGAACCACTGCTGTCTGGGCTCTTAGTCTGAAACCTCCATATACTGAACCAGTGCTGTCTAGGCTCTTAGTCTGAAACCTCCATATACTGAACCAGTGCAAACACCAAGCCAGCCACTGAACCAGGAATCAGCACCTCCACTCCTCCTCATGCTTTCTCACACTGGAGGATGGAAAACCAAGGACTTTGGAAGCGAGATGGTGTCTGTTATAACAGAGCCTGGCATGGCACATGTAGAGAAAAACAACAACCCCACATAAGAAAGGAAAGTCTGCAAAAAGCTCCCCTTTACCAGGAAGGACACTGCAGGTGATACACAAATCCATTTATTGAGGAAACCAGATGAACTTGTCAAACTCGTCTTAAACAGATGAAAGCCTGGATGAGCTTTACTTTTCTACTGAACCCTCATCTACTTGTAGAAAACCCAGGAAAAAACCTCCATAAGCCAAGTGTTGTGGGTACTATGGGACTAACAGCTCTTTAACATTCGACGAAGCACAGAAACGGCACACCAAGCAGAGACATAAACAAACACCAAGCTTCAAAATATAATGTTTTCACACCTTTAACAAAGTTGTACCACAGTGGTCGATGCTACTGATTAAACAGAGAACATCTTTCCTTTCTTCTATTCCCCTCATCTTGTGTGTTTAAGGAACTCTTCGGGTTCTTAAAGTCCTCCTCACTACTTCTAGTGGTTTTCTACCTTTAGGAGCTCTGAGGGCTGAGGATGCTTTGTGAATTACTTTGATCTTAGTGAGGAACAATTCGAAGAAAAGTCTTACATTTGGAGGAATTCTAAAATGTTTCTTAAGAGTGACGTCACTACGAGCTACTTTTAGCCTGAGGATGCTTTGTGGATATGGACAAGGAGCTCAGAGCATCTTCCTCTCTAACAACCAATCAGCTCTCAGCAGACTGCATCATACAGAGCAACAGGTCCACCACTCCTCCTCACTAAGGTAAAAGTTTCCTTCAACTCCTTGCTGAGTTACTCTGAGTCACTTTAAGCTAAGAATTCTTTATTAAGGGGCTTTTAGTGTGAGACAGGAGCTCTGAGACGCTTCATGAATACAGACTCTGGACTGTCTGAGGCTATGAGAAGATCATGAGTAACTATGAGAAGATCATGAGTAACTATGAGAGGATCATTAGTAACTATGAGAAGGTCATTTGTAACTATGAGAAGGTCATTTGTAACTATGAGAAGGTCATTAGTAACTATGAGAAGATCATTAGTAACTATGAGAAGGTCATTAGTAACTATGAGAAGATCATTAGTAACTATGAGAAGGTCATTTGTAACTATGAGAAGGTCATTAGTAACTATGAGAAGGTCATTAGTAACTATGAGAAGGTCATTAGTAACTATGAGAAGGTCATTAGTAACTATGAGAAGGTCATTAGTAACTATGAGAAGGTCATTAGTAACTATGAGAAGATCATTAGTAACTATGAGAAGGTCATTAGTAACTATGAGAAGATCATTAGTAACTATGAGAAGGTCATTAGTAACTATGAGAAGGTCATTAGTAACTATGAGAAGATCATTAGTAACTATGAGAAGGTCATTTGTAACTATGAGAAGATCATTAGTAACTATGAGAAGGTCATTAGTAACTATGAGAAGGTCATTAGTAACTATGAGAAGATCATTAGTAACTATGAGAAGGTCATTAGTAACTATGAGAAGATCATTAGTAACTATGAGAAGGTCATTAGTAACTATGAGAAGGTCATTAGTAACTATGAGAAGATCATTAGTAACTATGAGAAGGTCATTTGTAACTATGAGAAGATCATTAGTAACTATGAGAAGGTCATTAGTAACTATGAGAAGATCATTAGTAACTATGAGAAGGTCATTAGTAACTATGAGAAGATCATTAGTAACTATGAGAAGGTCATTAGTAACTATGAGAAGGTCATTAGTAACTATGAGAAGATCATTAGTAACTATGAGAAGGTCATTAGTAACTATGAGAAGGTCATTAGTAACTATGAGAAGATGATTAGTAACTATGAGAAGGTCATTAGTATCTATGAGAAGATCATTAGTAACTATGAGAAGGTCATTAGTAACTATGAGAAGATCATTAGTAACTATGAGAAGGTCATTAGTAACTATGAGAAGATCATTAGTAACTATGAGAAGGTCATTAGTAACTATGAGAAGATCATTAGTAACTATGAGAAGATGATTAGTAACTATAAGAAGATCATTAGTAACTATGAGAAGGTCATTAGTAACTATGAGAAGGTCATTAGTAACTATGAGAAGGTCATTAGTAACTATAAGAAGATCATTAGTAACTATGAGAAGGTCATTAGTAACTATGAGAAGATCATTAGTAACTATGAGAAGGTCATTAGTAACTATGAGAAGGTCATTAGTAACTATGAGAAGATCATTAGTAACTATGAGAAGGTCATTAGTAACTTTGAGAAGATCATTAGTAACTATGAGAAGGTCATTAGTAACTATGAGAAGATCATTAGTAACTATGAGAAGGTCATTAGTAACTTTGAGAAGATCATTAGTAACTATGAGAAGGTCATTAGTAACTATGAGAAGGTCATTAGTAACTATGAGAAGATCATTAGTAACTATGAGAAGATCATTAGTAACTATGAGAAGGTCATTAGTAACTTTGAGAAGATCATTAGTAACTATGAGAAGGTCATTAGTAACTATGAGAAGGTCATTAGTAACTATGAGCATCTTCAGCAGGAGAGGCTGTTTTGTTCCAGTTGGACATGAAGAAAGATGAGAGCGCAGTGACTGGATGATGCTTTAACTGGCGGCCTGAGTGGAGAACGAGTGTTTCACACAGTATTCATGCCCATGTCTTCCTGTCCAACTCTCCTCCACTTCTTCTGACTTGTTTTCATTCTCCTTCTTAGTATTAGAACCTCCCATCCCCCTGCCCCATTGCTAATTCTCCTTTATAGTTAGAGATGAAAGACCCCCATGTTGGCTGTTAGCATGTACGGTGAGGATTTCTGCTGAGTCAGGGAACCAATGGTAAGTCAGTCAAAGCAGTGACTGTAGGGTTGTAGGACAGAGACAGTCTGGTGACGAAGGAGCTGGGAGGGATGTCCAGATTTCAACTTTTGCTTTGATATGGTATGTTGAACTGGGAATGTTTAAAAAGCACTGTCCAAGGGAAATGTTTTGAAAGGTGGTTAAGTTTTGTAAAAACCTTATAAGGTAGCTTCTGGACATCACATGTGATCAATCATAGATCAAATAACTGAGGTCAATTATACTTTAGCCGTGTTTTCACTGAACAAAGTGCATGGATGGAACGGAGCCTTACAGAGCCTTACAGAGCCTTAAGCCCCGTTTCCACCGCACAAAAAGTGGGGGGCTAGACCGGTTTAAACCATTCCGGTTCGCGTTTCCAACGCAGGAATGTGGAAACAACCGCTCCAGACCACTCCAAAGGTGGTCCCCCCCCCCCCATCAGGGTACCAGGACCATGAACAGGTCTGAGTTTGAGGAGCCGCCTGCTGATTGGTCAGTGATTTACTACACCCTCAATATGTTACTGTCAGCTGGATGAAGCCTGTCAGTGTGGTCAGCTGTGCTCTGGTTGTTTTTATTTTCCTTTTCTTTTCTTTGCTGCTCAACTTTAGTGTTTGTGGTGAAACAGCGACTTGAGGCAGGGGGAGACCGGAGCTCAGGACTTTGCATGGTGTTGGAGCTTCCTGTTAGCAGCATAGCGCTCGCCGTGGCGTGGATGTGTGTCCGGGACACGGGAGTCTGGAGCTTTGGGCTCCGGTGCTGATTGCACTCCGGCAGCTCTGCTTTTCTGCATCGCATCCGCGGTCCGAAAACAGAAAACACAGACCTGCGGCGCTATAAGGCGCGGCGCTCCGTGGGTCTGTGGTTTCTGTTCAGCCGCGGTCAGTGCCGCTGCATGGCGGGGACGGACCGCGGACGCGACGCAGAGAAGCTCGGAGCTCGGCGCCTCCGTGTTCCGGCGCTGAGCTGCCAGACCACGATCAGCGCCGGAGTGGAGCGGCTGCTCCTGTGTTTGAGCAGAAAGCTCCAGACTCCCCTGTCTGTGCCTCAGACAACCGGGGGGGAACGCTCCGGCCACTTGCGCCGCACCTGAGCCTCGAGTGCGGCACAAGTGGCCGGAGCGTTCGCTCTCTCACAACAAACACGGAAGTTGCAGCTGCAGCTCTGCCGCTGTAAACAATAACAGTTAACTAAACAACAAGTGCAAAGTGGAGGATGTAAACAACAACAGAGGATTCATAAGACCCGAGCTCCGGTTCCCGTTTCCACTGCAGAAAGTAGGTTAAAAAGTAGGCGGGGCTTAGAGCTCCTCAAATATGTGACGTTGCAACAGTCGTCTCAGCCTGGAGGAAGATCTGGACCTGATGAATCCTCTGTTGTTGTTGTTTACATCCTTCTGCTCCAGACCCCCCCCCCCCCCCCATGTCCTCTCTTTCACCACCAACATGAAAGATGAGCAGCAAAGAAAAGAAAAGAAAAACCACCAGAGTAAAGCTGAGCACTCTGACAACAGAGGATTCATCCAGCGACACATTAAAGTATTGAGGGTGTAGTAAATCACTGACCAATCAGCAGACACACATATTAACATATTGAGGGTGTAGTAAATCACTGACCAATCAGCAGACAGACATATTAAAGTATTGAGGGTTAGTAAATCACTGACCAATCAGCAGACAGACACATTAAAACATTGAGGGTGTCGTAAATCACTGACCAATCAGCAGACAGCTCCTCAAACTCAGACCTGTTCCATGGTCCTGGTACCCTGATGGGGGGGGACCACCTTTGGAGTGGTTGTCTCTGGAAACTCACAAATTCCTGCAGTGGAAACCTGAACCGGACGGTACCGGACCGTACCGGACTGTACCGGACCGTACCGGACTGTACCGGACTGTACCGGACCGTACCGGTCTGTGCCGGACCGTACCGGACCAGACCGGACCGTACCGGTCTGTCCCCGTGGAAACGGGGCTTTTGTTGATTTCTTTAGTTGACAAAATGTTTTCCTTGATTCCAAAGCTGTGATGTTCCTGGTTCTCCTCTTTCCTCCTCATGGAGGCGCAGACTCCTCAGAGCATGAGGAGGACATGATAGGAGGCACCTTACATGTTTGATGTGTGACCAGAGGAAAGTCACCTCCTCAAACTCTGCTTTCCCTCCTCCCCCTCCTCCTCACTCCTCCTCCTCCCCCTCCTCCTCCTCACTCTCCTCACTCCTCCTCCTCCTCTCCCTCCTCCTCCCCCTTCTCCTCCTCCTCCTACTCCTCACTCCTCCTCCTCCCCCTCCTCCTCACTCCCCCCTCCTCCTCCTCCTCACTCCTCCTCCTCCTCACTCCTCACTCCTCCCCCTCCTCCTCCTCACTCCTCCTCCCCCTCCTCACTCCTCCTCCTCCTCACTCCTCACTCCTCCTCCTCCCCCTCCTCACTCCTCCCCCTCCTCTCCCCCCCCTCCTCCCCCTCCTCCTCCTCACTCCTCCTCCTCCTCCAGCTGAGTCGGGGGAGAGTGTTGGCAGTGCCAGGGACTCCTCCTCCTCCACCTCCTCCCTCTGCAGGCCAGCCAGCAGCCGGGGTCCGCTCTCAGCCCAGCCTGGACCGGAGGACCCCCCGTCTGAGCAGGGGGGGGTGGAGAGGCGGGAGGGTGGGGGGGGTGTCCCCGGGTACTCCCTGTACTCCCTGGGGGGTCGTCCTACCCCTCCTTCTCTGACGCCACGGTGTTGTCGGGAGCCTCCCAGTCTTCCAGCTCCGCCCACACTGCGGCCGGCGCCGCCCACATGTCTGAGGCCACGTCGGCCAGCTTCAAGAGCCTGGCCCCCAGACCCCCCCCGCCCCACCACCCCCCCCGCAACGGCAGCCTGTCCTACGACAGCCTGCTGAGCTCCGACGCCCCGCCGGGCCCCGCCCTGCCTGACGGCTCCTCCAGGAGGGCCTGCCCGCCCTCGGGGGGCTACAGCCCCTCCTTCCTGACGCCACGGCAGAGAGACGCTGAGAGGCGGTCGCCCCCCCACCACCGCTCCACCCACCCACCACCAGCACACCTTCCTCCACCGCTCCTCCTCCTCCACCTCCTCCTCCCCACCGGCCCCTCCGGAGAAGGAGCACCTGCTGGGTGAAGCCCGCCCTGCACATGGCAGCCAAGGCTCCGGACCCCCCACCTCTGCAGCCCCGCCCCCCCCACACCACCACCACCACCACCACCATCACCACCACCACTCCCACCACCACCACTCCTCCACCACTTCCCGTCCCAACGCTTCACCGCCCCCCACCCGCCCCCCCACCATGCCTACCCCTACCGCACCCGCTCCACCGACACCCCCTGGGCACCACCCACCCTCCCCGCTCCCCCACCCCCCTCCCCTTGGGAAGTCGCTCTCCTACTCCAGCGCTGCCGCCGCCGAGATGCAGTACCGGCTCGTTCGCAAGGCGTCAGCGTCCGCGGGAGCCAACGCAGCGGGGGTGGGGCGAGGAGGTGGAGGAGGAGGAGGAGCAGGAGGAGGAGGAGGGGGGTGGGAGGTGGAGGAGTTCAAGCCCCAAAGTGAGTATGTCCTTCACCTTTTGTCAGGATGATTGATTTACTGCTAACACAGGAAACTCCACCCGTCTGCCTGAAACCTACGACCAACTACCTGATCGACTGCTCCTCTTCCTGCTCCTCCTCCTCCTCTCCTCCCGCCTCCTCCTCT
This sequence comes from Blennius ocellaris, assembly GCF_963422515.1. Classification (NCBI taxonomy): domain Eukaryota; kingdom Metazoa; phylum Chordata; class Actinopteri; order Blenniiformes; family Blenniidae; genus Blennius; species Blennius ocellaris. The sequence continues at coordinate 30,473,812 of NC_137652.1, read as the reverse complement.
CCTCCTCCTGCCAGATCTCCTGTGAGTTCTTCTTTCTCTCATGTGTGATGTTCTACTGTTTGTATCTGTGCAGAGTCTGTTCTCCTCTGGACACATGAAGCATCAGGCTGTTGATCTGGGACCTCCTCTGCTCCTCCTCTCCTCCTCTATGCTCCTCCTCTCCTCCTCTCTGCTCCTCCTCTCCTCCTCTCTGCTCCTCCTCGTCCTCCTCCTCCTCTCTGCTCCTCCTCTCTGCTCTCCTCTCCTCCTCTCTGCTCCTCCTCGTCCTCCTCCTCTCCTCCTCTCTGCTCCTCCTCTCCTCTCTGCTCCTCCTCGTCCTCCTCCTCCTCGTCTGCTCCTCCTCGTCCTCCTCCTCTCCTCCTCTCTGCTCCTCCTCTCTGCTCCTCCTCTCTGCTCCTCCTCTCCTCCTCTCTGCTCCTCCTCTCCTCTCCTCTCTGCTCCTCACTCTTTGCTCTCCTCGTCCTCCTCCTCTCTCTGCTCCTCCTCGTCCTCCTCCTCCTCTCTGCTCCTCCTCTCGCTCCTCCTCTCCTCCTCTCCTGCTCCTCCTCTCCTCCTCTCTGCTCCTCCTCTCTGCTCCTCCTCGTCCTCTCCTCCTCTCTGCTCTCCTCGTCTCCTCTCTCCTCTCTGCCTCCTCTCCTCCTCTTCTGCTCCTCCTCTCCTCCTCTCTGCTCCTCCTCTCTGCTCCTCCCGTCCTCCTCCTCTCTCTGCTCCTCCTCTCCGCTCCTCCTCTCTGCTCCTCCTCTCCTCTCTGCTCCTCCTCGTCCTCCTCCTCCTCTCTGCTCCTCCTCTCCTCCTCTCTGCTCCTCCCTCCCTCCTCTCTGCCTCCTCCTCCCTCCTCCTGCTCCTCTCTCCTCTCTGCTCCTCCTCGTCCTCCTCTCTCTCTGCTCCTCCTCTCCTCCTCTCTGCTCCTCCTCTCCTCTCTGCTCCTCCTCTCTGCTCCTCCTTGTCCTCCTCCTCCTCTCTGCTCTCCTCGTCGTCCTCCCTCTCTGCTCCTCTGCTCCTCCTCTCTGCTCTCTCCTCTCTCCTCCTCTCCTCCTCTCTGCTCCTCCTCCTCCTCCTCCTCTGCTCCTCCTCTCTGCTCCTCCTCTCCTCCTCACTGCTCCTCCTCCTCCTCTTCCTCCTCCTCTCTGCTCTCCTCCTCCTCTGCTCCTCCTCTCTCCTCCTCCTCTCTCCGCTCCTCCTCCTCCTCTGCTCCTCCTCTCTCTGCTCCTCCTCTCCTCCTCACTGCTTCTCCTCCTCACTGCTCCTCTCCTCTCTGCTCCTCCTCCTCTCCTCCTCCTCCTCTCTGCCCCTCCTCCTCCTCCTCCTCTCTACTCCTCCTCCTCTCTGCCCTCCTCCTCTCTGCTCCTCACTGCTCCTCCTCTCCTCCTCTCTACTCCTCCTCTCCTCCTCCTCTCTGCCCCTCCTCCTCTCCTCCTCTCTACTCCTCCCTCTCTGCTCCTCCTCTCCTCCTCACTGCTCCTCCTCCTCTCTGCCTCCTCCTCTCCTCCTCCTCCTCTCTGCCTCCTCCTCTCCTCCTCTCTACTCCTCCTCTCATGCTCCTCCTCTCCTCCTCACTGCTCCTCCTCTCTGCTATCCTCCTCCTCCTCTCTGCTCCTCCTCTCCTCCTCCTCACTGCTCCTCCTCTCTGCTAATCCTCCTCCTCTCTCCTGCTCCTCTCCTCCTCCTCACTGCTCCTCCTCCCTCTCTGCCCCTCCTCCTCCTCCTCCTCCTCTCTGCTCCTCACTGCTCCTCCTCTCCTCCTCCTCTCCTCCTCCTCTCTGCCCCTCCTCCTCCTCCTCCTCACTGCTCCTCCTCTCTACTCCTCCTCCTCCTCTCCTCCGTCCTCACTGCTCCTACTCTCAGCTAATCCTCCTCCTCCTCTCTGCTCCTCCTCGTCCTCTCACTGCTCTCCTCCTCACTGCTCCTCCTCCTCTCTGCTCCTCCTCCTCTCCTCCTCCTCCTCTCTGCCCCTCCTCCTCCTCCTCCTCTCTACTCCTCCTCCTCTCTGCCCTCCTCCTCTCTCTCCTCACTGCTCCTCCTCTCCTCCTCTCTCTCTCTCCTCATCCTCCTCCTCTCTGCCCCTCCTCCTCTCCTCCTCTCTACTCCTCCTCTCTGCTCCTCCTCTCCTCCTCACTGCTCCTCCTCCTCTGCTCCTCTCCTCTCCTCCTCCTCTCTGCCCCTCCTCCTCTCCTCCTCTCTACTCCTCCTCTCTGCTCCTCCTCTCCTCCTCACTGCTCCTCCTCTCTGCGAATCCTCCTCCTCCTCATGCTCCTCCTCTATAATCCTCCTCCTCCTCTCTGCTCCTCCTCTCCTCCTCCTCACTGCTCCTCCTCTCTGCTAATCCTCCTCCTCCTCTCTCCTGCTCCTCTCCTCCTCCTCACTGCTCCTCCTCTCCTCTCTGCCCCTCCTCCTCCTCCTCCTCCTCTCTGCTCCTCACTGCTCCTCCTCTCCTCCTCCTCTCCTCCTCCTCTCTGCCCCTCCTCCTCCTCCTCCTCACTGCTCCTCCTCTCTACTTCTCCTCGTCCTCACTGCTCCTACTCTCTGCTAATCCTCCTCCTCCTCTCTGCTCCTCCTCTCCTCCTCACTGCTCCTCCTCCTCACTGCTCCTCCTCCTCTCTGCTCCTCCTCCTCTCCTCCTCCTCCTCTCTGCCCCTCCTCCTCCTCCTCCTCTCTACTCCTCCTCCTCTCTGCCCCTCCTCCTCTCTGCTCCTCACTGCTCCTCCTCTCCTCCTCTCTACTCCTCCTCTCCTCCTCCTCTCTGCCCCTCCTCCTCTCCTCCTCTCTACTCCTCCTCTCTGCTCCTCCTCTCCTCCTCACTGCTCCTCCTCCTCTCTGCTCCTCCTCCTCTCCTCCTCCTCCTCTCTGCCCCTCCTCCTCTCCTCCTCTCTACTCCTCCTCTCTGCTCCTCCTCTCCTCCTCACTGCTCCTCCTCTCTGCTAATCCTCCTCCTCCTCTCTGCTCCTCCTCTCCTCCTCCTCACTGCTCCTCCTCTCTGCTAATCCTCCTCCTCCTCTCTCCTGCTCCTCTCCTCCTCCTCACTGCTCCTCCTCTCCTCTCTGCCCCTCCTCCTCCTCCTCCTCCTCTCTGCTCCTCACTGCTCCTCCTCTCCTCCTCCTCTCCTCCTCCTCTCTGCCCCTCCTCCTCCTCCTCCTCACTGCTCCTCCTCTCTACTTCTCCTCGTCCTCACTGCTCCTACTCTCTGCTAATCCTCCTCCTCCTCTCTGCTCCTCCTCTCCTCCTCACTGCTCCTCCTCCTCACTGCTCCTCCTCTCCTCTCTGCTCCTCCTCCTCTCCTCCTCCTCCTCTCTGCCCCTCCTCCTCCTCCTCCTCTCTACTCCTCCTCCTCTCTGCCCCTCCTCCTCTCTGCTCCTCACTGCTCCTCCTCTCCTCCTCTCTACTCCTCCTCTCCTCCTCCTCTCTGCCCTCCTCCTCTCCTCCCTCTCTACTCCTCCTCTCTGCTCCTCCTCACTGCTCCTCCTCCTCTCTGCTCCTCCTCCTCTCCTCCTCCTCCTCTCTGCCCCTCCTCCTCTCCTCCTCTCTACTCCTCCTCTCTGCTCCTCCTCTCCTCCTCACTGCTCCTCCTCTCTGCTAATCCTCCTCCTCCTCTCTGCTCCTCCTCTCCTCCTCCTCACTGCTCCTCCTCTCTGCTAATCCTCCT